>NW_021703782.1:62653051-62803096 GCF_005190385.1 Monodon monoceros
AAGGCCGCGGGAAGCTGTGGCTGCACGTGCACCCACTAGGGTCATGCGGTGACGACCTTGCTCTGCATCTTCAAGTCTTGCTGTCACATTGGCTGCTGCTCCACTTCCAGATTTCCTGTTGCTTCTCCTCCATCTCCTTTTTGGAGCTTTAGTCTACCTGCTTCTTCAGCTGCAAACCCACTTCTTCTTTTGGGCTCAGGTAATGAGCAACTATGCCTGGGGCATCCTGGTACTTCCTGGGATCTCAATCTTCATGACTTTGACCTAAAGGCTCTTGCATCGGACTGTTGGTTTCTTCTTTCTTTTTTTTAAAATAGACTTTATTTTTTAAGAGCAGTTTTAGGGTCTCAGCAAAATTGAGTGGAAAGTACATATATTTCTCACATACCCCCTCCCCTCCCCATGCATAGCCTCCTCCATTATCAACATCCCCACCAGAGAGGTACCTGTGTTACAACTGACAAACCTACATTGACACATTATTGTCTCCTAAAGTCCATAGTTTACATTAGGGGTCACTCTTGGTGTTGTATATTTTATAGTTTTGGACAACTCTATAATGACATGTATCCACCATTATATCAATAGTATAATGCAGAGTAGTTTCACTGCCCGAAAATCTCTGTGTTCTGCCTGTTCATCTCTCCCTCCCCCTAAACCCTGGCAACCACTAATCTTTTTACTTTTCCATGGTTTTGCCTTCCCCAGAATGTCATATAGTTAGAATCATACAGTAAATAGCCTTTTCAGATTGGCTTCTTTCACTTAGTAATATGCATTCATGGCTTGATAGCTCATTTCTTTTCAGTGCTGAATAATATTGTATCGTCTGGATGTACCACAGTTTATTCCTTCATCCTACTGAAGTACATCTTGGTTGCTTCCAGGTTGTTGGCCACTTTTCAGAAAATGATTAACGGCAACTATGCTGAGACTCAGGTGGTTTGGAAAACATTTCAAATATTCATCTGAGTAAACTCTTGCCCTCCATCCAATAGGTCATTAAAAAAAAAATCCTGGTGGTTTTTCATCCTGGCTATACACTAGAGTCACTGGAGGGCTCTTAAAAATACTCTGAGGCCGGGCTCCATTTCAAGCAATTCTAAATTAATTGTTTGGATTTTTTATGTGCAGCCAGGATTGAAAAATCATCGTTTTATCTTTTCTGTTGGAGCACATTTTGCATGAAACTCATCCTGGTTGGTCCCATGAAGACATAGAAATCAGATTCTCTGATCTGATAAGGCATTGATTAGTAACTCCTGTTCTTAAAACTTTTTTGTCTTTTCTCTGTTATAACAGAGGACCTCAATTGAATCAAAATTTACTCAAGTGTATGGGAAGATTTTAAACTAATTATGAGGAAAACCTTGCCCTTGGCAGAGGTGCTCTTGAGACTCACATCCACGTGGAAATGAAATGGGCCTTTGTCCAACTGAGAATAAAAACAATACTCATCACTTACTGAAGGGCAACTGTGTAATGAGCATCATATGAAACACTTTTACGTATATTATTTAAAATTCTTTTCTTTAAAGTTTCAGTTTGAACCCATTATCAGTGTGACAATTTACATGGAAGCCACATAAAGTAAGAGAAAGCTTTTATTTTACCTTGCTATTAAATGTGGAACATTTTTTTCCCCTAAGACCAATATATATTTTCCATTTTTAATTTATTTTAGATTTTTTATTGAGACATAACATTATATTAGTTTCAGGTGTACAACATAATGATTTGATATTTGTATATATTGCAAAATGATCGCCACAGTAAGTCCAGTTAACATCCATCACCACACATAGTTAGCAATTCTTTTTTCTCCTGATGAGAACTTTCAGTTCTTGACACGAGCATGCAAGGCTGGTATTACCATCACCTCTCTTTTGCAGCTGAGGAGACTGAGGTCCAGAAAGACTAAGGACGATCACACAAGTTGTAATTTGTGAACTTGGGCTTCAAACCCCTATCAAAAATTCACAACTCTTGCTCTTTTTATTACATCACACAGCATAAACTCAGGGCAATCAGTACAATTTGGAGTCAAGACTTTACTCCCAAAATATAAGCTGTGACATATACGTATCTGAGAATAATGTTCATGGCTTCTTCTTTACCCTACAGCAGAAGCATTTAGGCTTTTTGATGGCATCAAGCCCTCAGCCACCACTCTCTTGAGAAAGACCCTCTCATGGGTATATTAACTTTCAAGGGCTCAAGCTTCCCTAAACCCTGTCTCTGCTAAACTATAGCCTCAGAAGTTGTATCTCTGCTGAGGTTATCTTACGTATTACTCCAGAAAAGCCTTCATAAGAATAACTGTTATGGTTACGCCCTCCATTTTATCGAGAGCTAGCTCTGAAAGTGTATTACCAGGTAGTAGCAAGTAGCACAAAGGGCTGGGAGCTTGAGGAGCAGCTTTTAACAAGGCCCAGGGACAAAAAAAAAAAAAAAAAAAAGAATGAAAGCATAATTCCTCAGAGTAGGCATGAGAATTATTTTCAAAGGAGGAAAGAATGCAATCTTGAGGCAGAATAATAAGGGGTAAGAATCAGTGGCTGAGGCCCCAGCAGTCAGCTCAAAACTTGTACAGAAGGAAGAAATGTTTAGGATGGTGATTTGGGGTGAAGGGTTGGAGGGTTGGGAGTTGTCTTGGAGCAGTGCTTGCAAAGCAAGCACACCATTTTCATTTCCATTGTGTGTTTATTTGAGATGGCTTTGGCAGTGGGTCCCTGGAGTTTATAGGGGTTTAGAGCCCCTCAGGCACCCAAGGCACCCTCATTGTGAGAAATGGAGTAAGAAGAAGAGCATAGAGTCATTGATGATGCCATGGAGACATTTTGGTAGAACAAATGAAAAGGAAGTTGTTTTGATAACAAGTATCTGATCAAGGTCTTGGTGACTTTTTAGAACACAGAGTTGAAGACATTTTCCATAATGTTTATAAGTCCCCTGTTACAGGGCCCATGTAATAAAGCTTTATTTTAGCTGATGTTCTCTGGCTAAGACAGCTATCGTTCATCCATCTTTAGCTTTTAAAATTTTGTTAATGTCTCTGCTGCTGATTCTTCTCCAATTTTCTTTGTCCTTATGGGTCTGAGTCATTAAAACACTTTCCTCGGTGGTTTTGGGAGGAAGTTGAGACAAAGAGGTGTGCTCTGCCTTCCACGTTCCTCCATGTGACTTTGGGGACCTTCATGGTCCTGCTCTGTATCTGGATATTTGTGTATTTCTCTCCCTCAGCAGAAATGCCATCGTCATGGGTCTGCATGAGGTCAGGATGGATTGGGCTGGACTTGTCACCCGGAGTGGCTGAAAGATGACATATCCTGAGAGGCAAGTGCATGCTGTAAGAAAGAGGAACATCCAAGTCAGATGAGAGGCGAGGAAACTTAGGGCACAGGAAGAGAGGTCAGGGGCAGATAAGGAATGGATGCCTGAGGAGGAGAGGTCAGGCCAAAGGGTTTGGGACCCAGAAGATCACAACCAAATCAAGGACCTCAGCAACTCCCTCTTTTTTTTTTTTTTTGCGGTACGCAGGCCTCTCACTGTTGTGGCCTCTCTCGTTGCGGAGCACAGGCTCCGGACGTGCAGGCTCAGTGGCCACGGCTCACGGGCCCAGCCGCTCCGCGGCATGTGGGATCCTCCCAGACCGGGGCACAAACCCGCGTCCCCCGCATCGGCAGGCGGACTCTCAACCACTGCGCCACCAGGGAAGCCCAGCAACTCCCTCTTATTGGCCAGAGATACAGAGTTATTTAAAGGCTCAAAGATGGCCATTCCGGTTTTCAGCCTTAGGGCTTGTGTATTTATGAGTGGAGTATTTATGAATCCCTATCGGATAGGATTTGAGGGGAACCACAGCGCTCAGTTTACTCAAAGGATCAATCCTGGCAGCCTTGAAAGAGTCTGAAAAAGCTAGCATTGAATGAGTTTTTTGGTGAAAAATATTTGCTAGAATTAAAGCAAGCACTACCAGTTGGTTGCTTCTGCTTGAGAAGAGCCTTGGTAGGGAGCCAGCAGGGCTCACCTGACCCTGAGCAGTGTGATTTCTTGCAGTACAGGACTGGTTGTGTTTGCAGTAACGTGTGCCTCCGTGTGGCCAAAGAAAGGGACTTGCTTAGATGTGAATCATAGGATGTTAAAGCTGAAAGGAATCTTATGAAGGATGGCAAATTGGGTTCATTGTAAGGATCGTCTCTGGCCAATTGGTAGTGGCTGCTAAGAGCATTGGGTTAGAAAAGACTCCGAGGTCTTGTCTAGACAGAGAGCCATGGTCCACTGGAGAGTCTGCTGGGCATGGGAGGGCACATGGATGGGCGTGGTCATACCTGCAGCAGGATTTTGCCAGGCCCAGTTCTAGTTCTACGGGGGAAAGTGAGGCTCAGAGACATGTGTGATTTTTAGAGGTTGTCTCCTTATTGCTTTGTGTCAACACGTCTAGAACTTAAATCTCCTGCCTTCAAGAGGGTCAGCTGCCTCGTTACCATGTCACAGGGCTAGGTTTTCCAGTTCATCTGTATAATAAATATTTATTGAGGGCCTGTTTGGTTTCCAGCCCTGAAATAGGAGCTGTATATAAATCAGTGAATAAACAGACCAAGTCTGTGTCCTCACTAGCCTTACATTTTGGGAAGGAGCTGGATTAGTAATTATTAGGAGAAAGCAGGAAATGTTTGCTTTCTGAGGTAGGATACCGGAAGATAAGTCGTGATGAAAGGAAATCTGGGGACAAATCCCTATCATAGGTATGTTTTAGCATTGCCGGGGCTGTGTGGTAGAGGGCACGGCTCTCTGCAACAGTCAAAGGGCACCAGAAACCTCATCTCTTAAGACTCCAGGCTATCCTTGCTGTCCCTCATTCATGCCAAGCTCTCTTCTTCCTCAGAACCCTTGCACTTGCTGATCCCTCTGCCTGGATATCCAAGTGGCATTCCTTTACTTTCTTCAAATCTCTGTCAAAAATCCCCTTATGAGAGAGGCTTTCACTGGCCTCCATAGTACAGAGAAGCAGAAGGCAGCTGCAAGGGGAGAGCTTAGGCCACAGCTTTTATTGGGGTTCCCATCTATGACTGGCTACTTTGAGAAGTTTTGGTGGGCTTTGGGCTCTAGAGGGTCTCCAGTTGCCTGGTACTTGGCCCTGGGATGATTAAGCCAGAGGAATATTGTTTCCTGGGTTGTAAGGGCCAGACAGAAAAAGGATGGCTCTGGATTGGTTAGTGTGCCTATCAAAAGTATGCTGTGGCTGGGCCCTTTGTCATCTCTAAGAACTGGCTGACCCTGGGAGGAGCAGTCTCTCCTCAACTAGAAAGGTGTTTGAAGATGTCAAAACATCATAATATTCAGAAAATAAAGAGCAAATACAAAACAAACCTAAGCTGTCTGGCTCCAGGTCTGGAGACTAATCTGCCTTGCCTTCGGAGCTTTGCAGGTAGATGGCGGGGCCATGCACGCATTCACCGGGCTCTGAATCTACATACACTGTCACAAGTGCTGCGGTGGACTCTCAGGTGCAGTGCGAGCAGAATGGTTTTCAACCAGGAAAACTGCGCGAGGATTGAAGATTTTTGGAGCTGACCCGGGACTTTGGCAAGCAGATATTGGAGATAAAGAAGGGAGCTTACCGGCAGAGAAGCACCTCTGGGTCTGTTTCAGGGAAAGGCTGAGAGACCTTTAGGGTATTACAGGTGAGGAGAGGGCAGAGAGTGGAGGGCATTGAATGCCAGGCTGAAGAGGCTTGAGTTTGCTGTTTATGGAGAGGAACTATGCAAGAAGGGCACACCTAGAAAGGACACTAGAGATCATTGAGTTCACACTCTTTGTTTTATATGGGAGGAAACTGAGGCCTAGGTTCACACAGGCAATAAACGGCCAACACTGGGAAATTGTGGAAGGGGCAGAGTTTGAGGAATTGGCAGGCTCTTGGGGTAACCATGGGCGGGCAGGGGCTGAGAGTTCTTGGGTGAGGAGGGGAACTACCCCAGACACAGGCTCCAGTCTGGGGGCAAGGGGAGCTCCTGGGACACCAGCAGGGACTAAGGAAACAGGCAGAGGCAGGAGCTGTGCTGTGCCTTGTTGCATGAGGGTGGCAAAGGAAGAAGAATTGGCAAAATGGTCAGAAGATGTGAAAAGAGACACAAGAAACTGAGACCATCTAGCGCCAGAGAAATCAAGGCAGGAGAGGATTGAAAACACAGGGCGGCCGAGGGTTCAAAGAGATTCAGAGTCTGAGTTAGTCGTGGACCAAGGAAATGGTTTTCTGTGTCACTGCGTGAGAGGTACCCAGACTGCAAGGGAGGAGAGAACACGGAGGAGATGGGTGCCCCAAATGATTCCAGATGCTGGCTGAAGTCAGGGAGGAGAGACAGGATGGGTGCTTGAGAGAGAAACAAGTTAAACAATATTTCTTTAGGAGAAGGGAGATGTATTTTTTGGCTCAGGGGAATGAGTTAATCTTGCATAATGGGATTAAAGTTTTCTTTTTCTTTCATCTCTGAATCTTAGGTCTTTCATCTTGAAAATGGGGATTAAAAAGAATCTATGTTATAGGCTTATGAGGAGTAAATGGGAAAACACACGAGTAATGTTTAGTACAGTGCCTGGCACGTTATAAACACGTAATATATGGTAGTTATTTTTAATATTTTTTACTACAAACTTGTGAAGGGCTCATCTCAGAGTCTTGAGGAAAGTATTACTTGCATTTTAAATCTTGGTACCTTATATTTATCACTTTATGGGGTCCAGTTGATAAAGAAGTACAAGTTCACGTATTCTGAAGGCCTGGGCTGGAAATGGGCCCAAAGATGCGTTCTTTTTAATCTCTCACGTACATGTGGAAATTATAGATTTTAATTAAGTGCTATTGTGTGAGCCCAGTTGCCTCCTCATGGGTGTTGGTGGGAGTTCACATCTCGAGAGAGAGAATTTGGTTTTGGATTTACTACTTACATCTGCAAGAGGAGTAAGTAAGCAGAGTAAGAACAGAAGACTCTCTGATTAGCTATTTGACTCTTTTTTCATTCTGATCTGAAACCTGTAATCCAAAATTGAGGCAACTTTTCTTATTTAAAGAAAACGATTTCCATAGGCTGGAATGATCTTGTTTAAGCAAGGGTAAGTTGTAGATGATAGAGACGTTTCCCTCGGAGGAGTCCATCTCTATGCTTTTTGGTGCAAACTCTTTGAAAAAGAGCCCCCGTCCAAAAAAAAGTGAGGGACTGACAGGAAACCAAGGGACACAATCTTTTTCTTTTCAAAGAAGACACCTGTGATGCCAGCTAGAGAGCAGGACCACATGGAGCGGAAAGGAATTAGTTACAGTCCTAAAACAGGGATAAATGCATCTGGTGTCAGATTAACCCCAGCAGACGATCTCGCTTGGTCTGAAACGCTCGGACTCAACAGCATCCTGATTTCACTGTGAGAAACACACGTGTAAAGGCAACTTCTCAATAAGCAAAATGTGGTTGGGTGCGTCTTAGGTGGACACAAAGCAACATGGGTAGGTCTTAAAAACATGACGTTGAGTGTAACGATAAGAAATGAGATTTCTATTACGATGCCATTATGTAATTTAAAGCCACATATGCATACAAAGCAGCCCTACTCATTTCTACAGGGATGCATGCATATTGAAGGACATATCTCTAACATATTAGAGAGGTTGCCTAAAAAATAGGGAGGATGAGTGTGAGTATCAGAAATAAGAGGGAAAAAATAAAACGAGAGAGGCTTTACACGGACTGATAACGACAGTGTGCTATGAATTGAGTATGAATTTAAAAAGAGAGAAGTCTTTTAGGCGTTGCTCTTTTCTTTGTTGCCGTATAATAAATCTGATGCAAAGGCAAAGTGCTTTTGGGAAAACCTGCTGTCCTAGAGGTAACATGGGTTTCAAGGGATTCCTCAGAGCAGTTTGGGGTGGCTTCCTGAGGGGAAAGCAAAGAGGCTGTGTTTTCCGCCAATTGTCAGATGCCGGGCACCATCTGTGGCAGAACTCCAGGGGGCGCCCTTCACACAAGCAGGGATGGCTGCAACCCGCCCATCTGGACTGGAACCGAGAGCCAGACTCCCTCAGGGTTTTTCCAGGGGCTGTATCCCAAGATATTTTTACAGCTTATGTTTAGAACTTGTTCTGATGGAAAAGTTATTTATGAGGCTGAAAACAAGCAAGCTGGGAGTATTATACATTGAGAGAAATATGAGTATATGAGGGAACAGACGAAATAATTTAAGTGTTCATAATTAAACTTTTTTCATATTTAAGGTGCTTGCTTTAACTCCAGCTTGTTTATGGGTCCAGAAAATTTCTTGGAATGAGTTTGAGCTTTGATCTCGTATGGTCTGTCTAACTAGCAGGGATTCCCAAAATGTGGTCCCTGGAACAGCAGCATTAGCATGGAGCTTGTTAGAAATACAAATACTCAGGCCCCACCAGGATCCCCTGAACCAGAGACTCTGGAGGTGGGGCCAGGCCATCTGTAGTTTAACAAGCCCTCCAGATAGTTCTGAGGCAGTTAAAGTTCTAGAACCACTGATCTAGACTCCTCTTTCTTAAACCGGGCTGTACAGGCTTTGCTCGCTTATAACCTGCCAGCTTTTTTTAAATTATTATTTTTATTTATTTTTGGCTGCGTTGGGTCTTCATTGCTGTGTGTGGGCTTTCTCTAGTTGCGGCGAGCGGAGGCTACTCTTTGTTGCGGTGCGCGGTCTTCTCATTGCGGTGGCTTCTCTTGTTGCAGAGCATGGGCTCTAGGCATGCGGGCTTCAGTAGCTGTGGCTCGCGGGCTCTAGAGCGCAGGCTCAGTAGTTGTGGCACACGGGCTTATTTGCTCTGTGGCATGTGGCATCTTCCCGGACCAGGCCTTGAACCCGTGTCCCCTGCATTGGCAGGCGGATTCTTAACCACTGTGCCACCAGGGAAGCCCAACCTGCCAGCTTTTTATAAGTTGAGGACTTTTGAAAAAAATACTTAGGGCCAGGTCAAACCCTAGACACTTATGCCAGAATCTCTGGGAGGTGGAGCCCAGGTATCAGTATTTCTTAAGTCTCTCCTTGGACTCATGTCCAAGGTCAGGCCTCTGCCCTTGGACATGAATGGGAATTGTCAACTGATCACCTTCCTTTTTATTTATTTAAGGCTTTGGGAACAAATGACAACCTCCTCTGGGCTTCAGTGTTCTCACCCATCAAATTACAGGATTGGGCAGTCACTAGACTCTCTAAAGGCATAACATTTTTGTATCTATGACTTTAAATTTGAGAAGGGGTGTCTAATGGAGAATACATGGGGAAGAGTGGAGGGCTTATTAAAAGTGTAGTTACACACTGAATTGTAAGAATTGTATTTTCTAATAATATGGTTGCCCAGTCAGGGTTTGTGATCTTACCTGATTATGGCATTTGGAGGAATGGGCGCATTACAAATAAAAATGAGATAAGAAAAGACCTTATCTGAACTTTGAACTTAATAATACTGCTGATTCTTCTCTTTGATTTGAGGAGGTTAAAGCTGTTGAAAATGTGTCCTGAATTGGGTCTATCCAGGCAAAGTGAAGATGGAGTCACTGTCTGGTGAATTTAAACAATGTAGTCAATAAAAAGGATAGTTGAAACTCTCTCTTTCATCAACACACATATATGAAGGGACAGACAAAATTTTCCATTCTTTTTTTTTTAAGAATAACAATATAATTTATTATTTATCAAATTGATTTTTTATTTTATTTAAAAAAATTTTTAACATCTTTATTGGAGTATAAATTGCTTTACAATGGTGTGTTAGTCTCTGCTTTATAACAAAGTGAATCAGCTGTACATGTACATATATCCCCATATCTCCTCCCTCTTCTTAATTGTAGGGTTTGGGGAATTGAAATGCAGCCATAATTGCTTGCACCTCTCCACGCCAGCTTGCTTGCATACAGAGGCCTAGAGAGGACTTTTCCAAGTCAAATCTCCCTAGCCAAGCCTCACTCGCCTGTAACCTGCCATATGCAGACAGAGGTCTAAGATTTATCTTACCTTAACCAAGAAGGAGCCAAAGAGTGGATGGAAATCTTTATGGCTTTGTTGCTCTATGTGGAAAAGAAACAGACTGAGTGAATTTATGTATGATCCTTCAGGAGAAAGCATCTTTGTGCTATATTTCTTTTTGACCTGGAGACCCTGAAAGCAAGTTGGAAGAGGCAGTTCATAAAGTCTGGATTGGTTTGAGTTTTGGGGAGAGCCTTGATTACAAAGGAAGAAATGCTTTATTTATATATACCAGATGTAATAGAGGATTCCCTGGTCTATCTTTCCAGGAACTAGGAGCCTCTGGTGAAAATCACTTTGTCTCAGGTGGGAGTCATTTCAGCAGAGCCTGATAAGAACATTTCCTCCCCAGG
This sequence comes from Monodon monoceros, assembly GCF_005190385.1. Taxonomy (NCBI): domain Eukaryota; kingdom Metazoa; phylum Chordata; class Mammalia; order Artiodactyla; family Monodontidae; genus Monodon; species Monodon monoceros. Next base: position 62,663,443 of record NW_021703782.1, read on the forward strand.
ATTTGCTGGAATCTGTGTGTTCCCTTCAAATGATGACAAACTAATTGCACTGGCTTCCTGTCCCGTGCACAGTCTTTCTGCAGAGAATGGGGGAGGTCAACCTTTCTGATGAGCTGGCTTGCTTTTCTTTGCTGACATGGACCAACAGTGTTGCACTTAACAGCTCTTACTGTAAGTGGTGCTGTTGGATCATTTTCCCATGTACACTTCCAATCGGTACCTAAGTGCATTTAGAGGATGATTTGTTATCAGAAGGATTGTTCCTTTTGACTCGTAGTATAATCTTTTTTCATATGATATTCTCTTCCTACTGAGATATGTGGAGACAGCTCTGCCTCCTTCTAGTTTGCAATCCTGAGATTTCTCTTAGAGGCAATAAAAAAATTAAAGCAGTAGGGATGAGGTTTTGGTGCCTACCGGCCACGCCTGTCCTAACCTAAGAGAGAAGCTGTGGGGTTTGAGGATGCCCAGGAGCTCTGGCAGACAATGGTGTAAATAGATAGTGTGGGGGAAATGGGGAGGGGACTACAAATTACAGAAAATGAATTGATCATTTATATATAGAAGAAGTTTTTTTTAAAAAAGGAGCCTAGAAAGGTGCAGGAAAAAGAGAAGACTTTTGCCTTGATGATTAGCCAGGAGAAGTCATTATGGGCCGATTACGTGTGTAAAAGCCATATTTTAAAAAAATGTATATGTATAGCTACATGTATGTGTGTGTTATTTTTATAATTAGCAGATGGATTCACTTCGTTTTTTTCCCTGGGCTTCTTCTCCAAGTTACTGTTCCCTGGCAGGCTCCGTTGCACTTAATGGCTCATTCCTGAACACTGAAGGACAGCTGAGCCTCATGACCCCTGCTCTGGGAGGGTTTGCAATGTAAACATTGCATCTCTAGGTAGCTCACTGCTTAGAGAAAGTATGTCACATTTTAAAACTGTGAGTCCTTTGTGATTTTCAGTGCTTATTTCATAAGCTTAAGAGACATTAGGCTTGTTAATATTTTTCACGGAGGAGTGAGCTTAGTTGCTCTTGTAATTGATAAACTTGTTTTTCCTCCAGTGCCGTCAGCCAAGGTTCTGCAGCAAGAATAGGAGGATGACCAATGGACCAGCATCTCCTGCAGAGCATATTTGGACCATTTTTTTACAGAATGAACATGCAAGAGCTTTAGTCTGGGGCAATCTGGCAGGAGAAGGCTGGTATACTTGGTTTCCTTCTGTCACACTTTTTGTGCAATGAATTAGACTTTTAAATCAGCAAATTCAGCGAGATGAGTTAGATCTTTGCACAAAAGCAGTGGAAGATTTCCAGCTGGTTGGGGGTATGATATGGAAATGTCTTGCTAAATAAGGGTCTGGTGGAATGTTGCTCTCCTGGCAGCCAGGCTCTGTTTCTCGGCAAGCAATCTGTCGCATGTAGGATGGAGCGCGCTGAGAGCGTAAGCACCGTCTTGCTTGTGGAAGACCTGGTGGTTCAGATGTTTTTCATTAGGAACTGGGTGTGGGTTTTTTCAAGTTAAACTAAAGCAGCAGTTCTAGTAGGAGGAAACTCCCTGATCTGTGTCTTCTGTTTCTGGATGCTCTTCCTCAGAGAGCCAGATTTCAGCAGGAAGAGTTGTTAATGGTGGACTTTGGGCAACTGAAACCGTATGGGAGGGATGAGAAAGATGGAGTTATGTCATGATCTTCAACACTTTATTTAGAGGCTGTTGATGTTAGAATAATCAGTCAAGACAAACAAAGGCACTCACTTTGGATGAAAATTTTGCCTTGCCTTGCAATTTTAGATAACTGAGTTCTAAGCCTCACACAGCAACACATTTTCCTAACTGATTTTTCTGGTTGTGCAAGCAGTGTCCAAATGATCAGGCAAATATCTGGCTTCAGAACAAATATTTTATACCATACTGAGCCAGTCATCGGCACTTACCAAGGTGAGGCCTGACCTCTCCTTTCCCTCCGTCTTATAAATTCTGTGTATTAGGGATGAGCTTCCTCTTGATTCTGAGGATTGGCTCTGATGTAACCTGAATGAAGCCCTTAATATCCTTGTTCAAACAGAAACACAGTTCGGCTCATCGTTCCTGAGTTCATCTTCGCATTTTCTTGCCTCTGGATACCTGGGACTTTCCTGCTGGAGGGCTGGATGTTGCTGTGTTCAAGGCTGTGCTATATCCAGAACTTGAGGCATGGGGGGAGGTGGAGTGCTACTTAGGACTCAGGATACAAACTGGCAGGTGTTAAGGTGGGTGATCCTGGGTAACTCAGAACCGTCCGATTCCTGAGCGGGAGAACTAACTGCCCACACGCTTCCTGGTAATTTGCATGTCCTTGGTCGAAAGAAGAGCCAGATGAGAATGTTGGATGAAAGGATGAAACTGATGTTCGTCATCATATTAAAAACAACTCAGATTGACTGGTCTTCTGATGGTGATCAGTGGCTGAACCTAGTAAACCTAAGTTAGGGCAGGTTCAAGGAGAAACCATGAGGTGGTTTTCTTTGTCACGTCCTGTCTTGCCTTTCAGTTTCCTGCCCCCACTCCTCAAGGATGCCCCCTGCCCACCCCATCTGACTCTCCCTTTCAGTGCCTTGCCTTAGGAAGGAGAGCCAACAAATTTCCAAGTGTTAGCATATATTTAGCCTTCCAGGATTTCTATTTCTGTTTTAATTAGGGAGCCCTAGGAGAAGAGCTGAGCACTCTAAGCTCCTAAGTAAAAATCTGAAAAGGTGGAATTTCTTATGACAAGGGGAGATATTTTGGGGCAAGTTGAGCTTTCCAGATGAGCTGGGAATGTGGGTGCCTGCTTCTTTGATACCTGAAATATGCCTTCATTTTAGTAGGTTAATTCCACTTCCTCTTTTTCAAAATTTGGGACAATACTTGTAGTGGTTAGGCGATTTAAACCTGAGTTTTGCTATTTACCACCTGTGTGACCTTACATAAGTCACTTAATTGCTCCAAGCCTCAATTTCATCATGTACAATGGGAGTAATAATGATATCTTTTCAAAGAGTTTTTGTGTGCTTCTAATGGGGTAATACACATACAGATATATATATATATATATATTTTTTTTTTTTCTTATTTTCACAGGATATTCTTTAAGGGTATTAAAAAATCTAGAAACATTTAGTTGTCTTTAGGGAGATAAACAAGGGCAGGGCTGGAACACTTCTCATTGCCCTTTTGTAGTTTTTGAATTTGGAACCTTATGAATGTATAACCTAAATACAATATTAAAATTAAAATGTCCCGATGTTGGGTTCAAAATGGTGGAGTAGAGGGACATGTGCTCACTTCCTCTTGCGAGACCACCGAATCACAACTAACTGCTGAACAGTCATCGACAGGAAGACACTGGAACTCACCAAAACAGATACCCCACATCCAAAGACAAAGGAGAAGCCTCAATGACACAGTGGGAGGGGCGCAATCACAATAAAATCAAGTCCCATAACCACTAGGTGGGTGACTCACAGACTGGAGAACACTTATACCACAGAAGTTCACCCCCTGGAGTGAAGGTTCTGAGCCCCACGTCAGGCTTCCCAACCTGGGGGTCCAGCAACGGGAGGAGGAATTCCCAGAGAATCAGACTTTGAAGACTAGTGGGATTTGATTGCAGGGCTTCGACAGGACTTGGGGAAACAGAGACTCCACTCTTGGAGGGCACACACAAAGTAGTGTGCACATCAGGACCCAGGAGAAGGAGCAGTGACCCCACAGGAGACTGAATCAGACCTACCTGCTAGTGTTGGAGGGTCTCCTGCAGACGTGGGGGGTGGCTGTGGCTCACACGGGGACAAGGACGGTGGCAGCAGAAGTTCTGGGAAGTACTCCTTGGTGTGAGCCCTCCTGGAGTCCGAGTCCGCCATTAGTCCCACCAAAAAGCCTGTAGGCTCCATTGCTGGGTCGCTTCAGGCCAAACAACCAACAAGGAGGGAACTCAGCCCCACCCATCAGCAGACAATCGGATTAAAGTTTTACTGAGCTCTGCCCACCAGAGCGACACCCAGCTCTACCCACCACCAGTCGCTCCCATCAGGAAGCTTGCACAAGCTTGCACAGATAGCCTCATCCACCAGAGGGCAGACAGTAGAAGCAAGAAGAACTACAATCTTGCAGCCTGTGGAATGAAAACCACATTCACAGAAAGATAGACAAAATGAAAAGGCAAAAGACTATGTACCAGATGAAGGAATAAGATAAAACCCCAGAAAAACAACTAAATGAAGTGGAGATAGGCAACATTCCAGAAAAAGAATTCAGAATAATGATAGTGAAGATGATCCAGGACCTCGGAAAAAGAATGGAGGCAAAGATCGAGAAGATACAAGAAATGTTTAACAAAGACCTAGAAGAATTAAAGAACAAACACCTAGAAGAATTAAAGAACAAACAAACAGAGATGAACAATACAATAACTGAAATGAAAAATACACTAGAAGGAATCCATAGCAGAATAACTGAGGCAGAAGAACGGATAAGTGACCTGGAAGACAGAATGGTGGAATTCACTGCCACAGAACAGAATAAAGAAAAAAGAATGAAAAGAAATGAAGGTAGCCTAAGAGACCTCTGGGGCAGCATTAAATGCATCAATGTTCACATTACAGGGGTCCCAGAAGGAGAAGAGAGAGAGGAAGGACCTGAGAAAATATTTGAAGAGATTATAGTCAAAAAGTTCCCTAACATGGGAAAGGAAATAGCCACCCAAGTCCAGGAAGCACAGAGAGTCCCAGACAGGATAAACCCAAGGAGAAACATGATGAGACACATAGTAATCAAATTGACAAAAATTAAAGACAAAGAAAAATTATTAAAAACAACAAGGGAAGAACGACAAATAACATACAAGGAACTCCCATAAGGTTAACAGCTGATTTCTCAGCAGAAACTCTACAAGCCAGAAGGGAGTGGCACGATATATTTAAAGTAATGAAAGGGAAGAACCTACAACCAAGATTACTCTACCTGGCAAAGATCTCATTCAGATTCAATGGAGAAATCAAAAGCTTTACAGACAAGCAAAAGCTAAGAGAATTCAGCAGCACCAAACCAGCCCTACAACAAATGCTAAGGGAACTTCTCTAAGTGGGAAACACAAGAGAAGAAAAGGACCTACAAAAACAAACCCAAAACAATGAAGAAAATGGTAATAGGAACATACATATCAATAATTACCTTAAATATGAATGGATTAAATGCTTCAACCAAAAGACACAGGCTTGCTGAATGGGTACGAAAACAAGAACCGAATATATATGCTATCTACAAGAGACCCACTTCAGACCTAGGGACACATACAGACTGAAAGTGAGGGGATGGAAAAAGATATTCCATGCAAATGGAAATCAAAAGAAAGCTGGAGTGGCAATACTCATATCAGATAAAATAGACTTTAAGAATGTTAAAAGAGACAAGAAAGGACACTACATAATGATCAAGGGATCAATCTAAGAAGAAGATATAGCAATTATAAATATATATGCACCCAACATAGGAGCACCTCAATGCATAAGGCAAAAGCTAAAAGCTATAAAAGAGGAAATTGATAGTAACACACTGATAGTGGGGGACTTTAACACCTCACTTACACCAAAAGACAGATCATCCAGACAGAAAATTAATCAGGAAACACAGGCTTTAAATGATACAATAGACCAGATAGATTTAATTGATATTTATAGAAAATTCCATCTGAAAACAGAAGATTACACTTTCTTCTCAAGTGTATAAGGAACATTCTCCAGGACAGATCACATCTTGGGTCACAAATCAAGCCTCGGTAAACTTAAGAAAATTGAAATCATATCAAGCATTGTTTCTTACCTCAACGCTATGAAATTAGAAATAAATTACAGGGAAAAAACATAAAAAACACAAACACATGGAGGCTAAACAATACGTTACTAAATAACCAAGAGATCAGTGAAGAAATCAAAGAGGAAATAAAAAAATACCTAAAGACAAATGACAATGAAAACACGACAATCCAAAACCTATGGGATGCAGCAAAAGCAGTTCTAAGAAGGAATTTTATAGCATTACAAGACTACCTCAAGAAACAAGAAAAATCTCAAATAAATAATCTAACCTTACACCTAAAGGAACCAGGGAAAGAAGAACAAACAAAACCCAAAGTTAGCAGAAGGAAAGAGATCATAAATATAAAAGCAGAAATAAATGAAATAGAAACAAAGAAAACAATCACAAAGATCAATAAAACTGGGCTTCCCTGGTGGCGCAGTGGTTGAGAGTCCGCCTGCCGATGCAGGGGACACGGGTTTGTGCCCTGGTCCAGGAGGATCCCACATGCTGCGGAGCGGCTGGGCCCGTGAGCCATGGCCGCTGAGCCTGCGCATCCGGAGCCTGTGCTCCACAACGGGAAAGGCCACAACAGTGAGAGGCCCGTGTACTGCAGGAAAAAAAAAAAAAAAAAATCAATAAAAGTAAAAGCTGGTTCTTTGGGAAGATAAACAAAATTGATAAACATTTAGCCAGACTCATCAAGAAAAAGAAGAGGACTCAGATCAATAAAATTAGAACTGAAAAATGAGAAGTTACAATGGACAATGCAGAAATACAAAGCATCCTAAGAGACTACTACAAGCAACTCTATGTCAATAAAATGGACAACCTGGAAGAAATGGACAAATTCCTAGAAAGGTATAACCTTCCAAGACTAAACCAGGAAGATATAGAAAATATGAACAGACCAATCACAAGTAATGAAATTGAAACTGTGATTAAAAATCTTCCAACAAACAGAAGTCCAGGACCAGATAGCTTCACAGGTGAATTATATCAAACATTTAGGGAAGAGCTAACACCCATCCTTCTCAAACTCTTCCAAAAAATTGCAGAGGAAGGAACACTCCCAAACATTCTATGAGGCCACCATCGCCCTGATACCAAAACCAGACAAAGGTACTACAAAAAAAGAAAATACAGACCGATATCACTGATGAAAATAGATGCAAAAATCCTCAACAAAATACTAGCAAACAGAATCCAACAACACATTAAAAGGATCATACACCATGATCAAGTGGGATTTATCCCAGGGATGCAAAGATTCTTCAATATTCGCAAATCAATCAATGTGATACACCATATTAACAAATTGAAGAAGAAAAACCATATGATCATCTCAATAGATGCAGAAAAGCTTTTGACAAAATTCAACACCCATTTTTGATAAAAACTCTCCAGAAAGTGGGCATAGAGGGAACCTACCTCAACATAAGAAAGGCCATATACGATAAACCCAAAGCAAACATCATTCTCAATGGTGAAAAACAGAAAGCATTTCCTCTAAGATCAGGAACAAGATAAGGATGTCCACTCTCACCACTATTATTCAACATAGTTTTGGAAGTCCTAGCCACAGCAATCAGAGAAGAAAAAGAAATAAAAGGAATCCAAATTGAAAAAGAAGAAGTAAAACTGTCACTGTTCATAGATGACATGATACTATATATAGATAATCCTAAAAATGCCACCAGAAAACTACTAGAGCCAATCAGTGAATTTGGTAAAGTTGCAGGGTGCAAAATTAATGCACAGAAATCTCTTGCATTCCTATACACTAAAAATGAAAGATCAGAAAGAGAAATTAAGGAAACAATCCCATTCACCATTGCAACAAAAAGAATAAAATACCTAGGAATAAATCTACCTAAGGAGGTAAAAGACCTGTACACAGAAAACTATAAGACACTGATGAAAGAAATAAAAGGTGACACAAACAGATGGAGAGATATACCATGTTCTTGGATTGGAAAAATCAGTATTGTGAAAATGACTATACTACCTGAAGCAATCTACAGATTTGATGCAACCCCTATCAGCTTACCAATGGCATTTTTTTTTACAGAACTAGAACAAAAAAATCTTAAAATTTGTGTGGAGACACAAAAGACCCCGAATAGCCAAAGCAGTCATGAGGGAAAAAAATGGAGCTGGAGGAATCAGACTCCCTGACTTCAGACTATGCTACAAAGCTACAGTAATCAAGACAATATGGTACTGGCACAAAAACAGAAATATAGATCAATGGAACAGTTTAGAAAGCCCAGAGATAAACCCATGCACCTGTGGTCAACTAATCTATGACAAAGGAGGCAAGGATACACAATGGAGAAAAGACAGTCTCTTCGATAAGTGGTGCTGGGAAAACTGGACAGCTACATGTAAAAGAATGAAATTAGAACACTCCTAACACCATACACAAAAATAAACTCAAAATTGATTAAAGACCTAAATGTAAGACCAGACATAGAACACTTAGAGGAAAACATAGGAAGAATACTCTTTGACACAAATCACAGCAGGATCTTTTTTGATCCACCTCCTAGAGAAATGGAAATAAAAACAAAAATAAACAAATGGGAACTAATGAAACTTAAAAGCTTCTACATAGCAAAGGAAACTATAAACAAGATGAAAGACAGCCCTCAGAATGGGAGAAAATATTTGCAAATGAATCAACAGACAAAGGATTAATCTCCAAAATATATAAACAGCTCATGCAGCTCAGTGTTAAAAAAACAGACAACCCAATCAAAAAATGGGCAGAAGACCTAAGTAGACATTTCTCCAAAGAAGACATACAGTTGGCCAAGAGGCACATGAAAAGCTGCTCAGCATCACTAATTATTAGAGAAAAGCAAATCAAAACTACAATGAGGTATCATTTCACACCGGTTAGAATGGGCATCATCAGAAAATCTACAAACAACAAATGCTGGAGAAGGCGTGGAGAAAAGGGAACCCTCTTGTACTGTTGGTGGGAATGTACATATGGGGAACAGTATGGAGATTCCTCAAAAAACTGCAAATAGAATTACAATATGACCCAGCAATCCCACTACTGGGCATATACCCAGAGAAAACCATAATTCAAAAAGACACATGCACCCCAATGTTCATTGCAGCACTATTTACAATAGCCAGATCATGGAAGCAACCTAAATGTCCATCAACAGATGAATGGTTAAAGAAGATGTGGTACATATATACAATGGAATATTACTCAGCCATAAAAAGGAACGAAATTGGGTCATTTGTAGAGATGTGGATGGACCTAGAGACTATCATACAGAATGAAGTAAGTCAGAAAGAGAAAAACAGATATTGTTTATTAACACATATATGTGGAACCTAGAAAAATTGTACAGATGAACCGGTTTGCAATGCAGAAATAGAGACGGAGATGTAGAGAACAAACATGGACACCAAGGGGGGAAAGTCGGGGGCGGGTGGTGGTGTGATGAATTGGGAGATTGGGATTGACATATATACATTAATTTGTATACAATAGATAACTAATAAAACTAATTTAAAAGAAAAAAAATAAAATTAAAATGTCCCTAAATAACTTACCAGGAGTTTGGTTAGAATAAAGAAATGTCACCTTAATGGCGACTGTCTCTTAGTTCAGGTCACTGATGAGTGCTTCATAGAGCTGGTCTCGTTGAATCCTCACAAGTGTTGTATGGGGAAGGTGCTCTAGAGGGATTCATGGCTGGGATATCAAAGCAGGGGCTTTGGCAGCTACATTCTGTATGTGTAATAAGTTTGAATTATTTTTGTTATAAAATATTTCAACCATACAAGAAAATATGCAGAAGTATTTTTCTATAATTATTTAAAGTGTTCTTAAAGCATGGTCATAGAGCTTAGTACCCAAACTGGGATACTCTTGAGAAAGAAGGGCCTTCTGTTGATAATTATGCTGGGTTAACAAATGTAAATTCAACAGCCTCAGGCTAACTGGGTCGTATGGGCACCTGGAAATCAAGCATTATTGTAACTGTTGAAGTCTCCCCTTGTGCCTCTTCCGGGCCCATGTTCTCCCCCATCCCCCAAGGCAGCCATGATCTTGATATACATGTGCACATTGTTGATGATTTATGTCCGTACTACATATGAGTGCATCATAAACTGTACAAAGTATTCCTTTGTGTGTTTCCAAATGTTAGATAAATGGTATCTTATGTTGTCACTTTTTACTTCTTTTCCTGAAAAATTAAAGGAACTAGGACCAAGGAATAATTATGTATTTGCTTTTGATTGGCGGCAACAGAAACTAATTCTGGCTAGCTTAAACCAGGGAGGGATTTCATAAAGATTATTGGGGCATCTTAAGTACCCCATGACTGGGAAAGAGGAGTTCAGGACAGCTCCTGGGATTTGAGCAACAGGTAGGTACAGATTCAACCCCTCCCACACCTGTCGTCAATATCAATATCAATATGGCCACAGTGGCCCCCAGTCTTTGTATGTCTGGGTTCCAATATTCAAATTCCAGAGACAGTAAGAGAATCCAGTTGGGCCAGGTGTCCTCCCTAGGTCAGCTGCCGGTATATGGTCAAGAATGCAGAGTAATGCAGAAAAGACATAACCACCGAGAACCTGTCCCATGGTATTGGGGCTGTTTGCAGAGGAGGGGAAACTGTGAGTAGGGCATCTAAAGAAGTGACAACGATAGTAAGCAGAGAAAATTTGGTGATGAGAGGGAAATCTCTGTGTTTATGGTTTCTTGTGAAAAGGAATATAGAGAAAAACACTTGTCCATTTGGGAATTCCCTTCTGGCATTTCTGAGGGAAATTTATATGGACTACCAAATTCTAGATTCTAAGAACTATCAGTTGAGAAATCCAGAAAACTGGAAGAAGTGTTATAATTCTCCTGTGAGAATTAAAGCTTAATAGTCCGTATAGAGACCTTACTGGTTTGAAGAAATTCACTGACTTCAAGTTGAAAGCAAGAGCAGGAAATATTGATACACAGAGACAAAGGTCCAGGTCAGCATTTTTGGGAACCGGGACATGAGCAGTGGAAGAGAAGCATCAGGGAGACTCTCTTGTGTCTGTTGCTCTAAGTGTCTTCATTGCTCTGTCCACTGCTGACAGTGAATAATTCCTGCAGATAAATATTAGTAAGTTTATAGGCCTTAGGATACTTCTTACAAATCGTATTAGTGGTGTTCTAAGAAATACCAGGTTTTGGAAGCAAAATATGTCCTTAAATTGGCTATTCTGACAATTACTTCTCTGTAGTCCTCTTCACCTTGCCAGGAGATCCAAATATTGCATTATTTGAATTCTATTAGAACAATTGATGCTTTGTGGGGTTAAAAATTTCATTTAAAGAATGAGAATCTTTAAATATTTGTGGAATTATCTTCCAATTTTAAAATTATTTTTATTTAGCATTTATTTTGTGTTAACGTTCATTTCTTTTTAATGTTTTCTATGATCCTGTGTCTATCAGGTAGAGATCATTTTTACAGGTTATTGAATTCAATAATCTTGTCACAATTTGTTGGTTAATCATAATAATAGATCATACATTTGGTATTATATCTTGTTAAACAAAAGACCATGAAAACTTTTCATGTAATCCTATCACAGAAAAACGATTCTCTACTTATTATTTTTATTTAGTTATTTATTTATTTTTTGCGGTACGCGGGCCTCTCACTGTTGTGGCCTCTCCCGTTGCGGAGCACAGGCTCCGGACGCACAGGCTCAGCGGCTCTGGCTCACGGGCCTAGCCGCTCCGCGGCATGTGGGATTCGCCCGGACTGGGGCACAAACCCGTGTCCCCTGCATCGGCAGGCGGACTCTCAACCACTGCGCCACCAGGGAAGCCCCTCTCTACTTATTATTATGGTCACTTATTATTTTTCAAAAACATGTAAGTACAAGTTTTATGAAAATTACAGAATACTAACATGAATTCTGGAATTGCTGAGAATTCTCAGAAAGTCCATTTCCTCATTCTTGAATCCCAATGATTAATATCTATCAGAAGTTTGGACACAGTAAAAGGGAATAACACCCTATGTTGGACACCTGGCAGGGTCAATGATAAAACGTTACTGTTGAGCTCTGAGCTGCTGTCATGAATGATGTCCCTGAGTCAGTCACACTTGTTGGGGATCTCAGATGCACAAACAGAACTGTTGTTGGATACAAATCTCCAGGTTGATTTTGGCTCCTACGGAAAGTTGGAAAAAATCAATTCCATGATAAATGAAAAGTGACTACTTTCTGGCTTCCAAGAAAACACTAGAAACAGGGGAAGAAAAATGCCAAAACAGTGAAGGCACCCATGGGCATGGCTGTGAAGTTGGGAGCCATAGTTTAATCTATGAAACTCCAACCACTGGCATCATTTTTGGGTTAAAACAGCATGTCCAGAAAATGCTAGGTTAAAATGCAGTGGTTGTGTGCATTGTTTCTCTATTTGCTTGAGTTACTTTTCAAATGTGTGTGTCCTCTGTAGATGTACTCTGAGGGAATGGGGGAAAGGTTGGAAGAATCTCACAGAGAAAATTGGCCCGGCAGGGTGCATAGAATTGTTGGGGATAGTAGTTCCTGGTTAAGTGTGTGAGTAAAACCTGAGCTGGACCTGGGCTGGGCTACAGGGACTTGAGGATGGCATCAAACTGGCTGGGTCTGATAACACAGTATTTCACTACCAGTCATGCAAATTCACCCGGACTTCATGGTTGAAAAAAACCCATTCATACGGCAGGAATACTGGCTTGTACGGCAAGCCATGTTACTTAGCTCCATGACATAGATGGATATAAAACAGCTTTTTAAAAATTGACTTTACCTAGGAATGTTAAAATATTTATTCAGAGATTAGCCATATGTTGGGGGTCCCTTCCTAAAACCCAAACATAAAAAACCACCAAAGGAAAATTCCATATAGACTATGATTGCAAATGACTAATGCAATATAATTTAAGTAAAACATGCAAAATACATTTCCTTTTTTTTTTTTTTTTTTTTTGCGGTACGCGGGCCTCTCACTGTTGTGGCCTCTCCCGTTGCGGAGCACAGGCCCCGGGATGCGCAGGCTCAGAGGCCATGGCTCATGGGCCTAGCCGCTGCGCGGCATGTGGGATCTTCCCAGACCGGGGCACGAACCCGTGTCCCCTGCATCGGCAGGCGGACTCTCAACCACTGCGCCACCAGGGAAGCCCACATTCCCTTTTTAATAAAGATCTAAATTGTGTTCCTTTTTGAAGCCTTTAGAAACAAAATTCAGCTGTTAAAAAGTATTGAGATTCCCTTAGAAAAGTAAACTTTATTTGCCTTTTATAGAATAAAGAACTTTGATAAGACTCTAAAGTTTTAAATAATCTGTTACTGTATATCATTGATATTTCTAGATACTGTGGGGGACCCACGGAAATCAAATCTTCATTCTTGGCAGATCAGAGGCCTATTATGTTTAGGTAAAACTGAATTAAAATGAAACCTTTTGCTTTCCAAAAAGCACAGTTTTTACAAGTTAGTTAACATCAAGTGCTTTTCAAAGTTGACGCCAGTGCATGCAGCAGTCAGGAGGCCACATCTGCATTGGTTGTGTCCATCACCTTGTGCTGGTCTCAGGAGATTTATAAACAGCATTTCAATGTTTCTAGGCATCCTGTAATTACCTCCAAAAACAAACTCCAGAGGAACTGGACTTTCCATGTGTGAGATGGATGGCTCTTTTTGCCCAGTTATGTATGAAGTCTTTAAGGGTCAATAAAAATAATTTTTTTCATCTTTAACACTAGTTCCCTAATTTGCATGTGATCTTATGCTAGATATTGTGCTGGAAGTTAATCAGACATAGTCCATTGATGCCTCAAAGACCATACTATTTGATACAAAGATTAAGAATTATTATGGTAATAATAATTATAGTAATAATAATTATAGTAATGATTATAATAACAATAATAACTATTTTAGTGATAGTAATAATAATAATCATAATAATTACAGCAAGCACTTATTAAGCCCTTATTATGTTCCAGGTCCTGTGCTAAGCAGTTTTCACATATTAGGTCTCTGAATATGATCATCAACCCTAGGAGGTAGATAGCATTATGCCCATTTTACAGATGCAGAAAGTGAGCTTTAGAGAGGGTAAGCGACTTGTCCAAGGCCGACTGGGTAGTCACTGATGAAGGTGGGCAACAAAGTTTTGAAGCCTAGATGTGAGAACACAGAGACAAGTTCATAATCATTTATAAGATACACATGTGACATGCACATTTCCATCACTTGAACACTCACTTTAGTGGCCTTACACTGAAGGAAGGAGAGAAACAAAGTTCTGTTGGAATTACTATATGTTATTTCATTTGTTGGGGAACAGAAGGCTTAGTGGAAGGTGGCGTTTTAGGAGAAATATATAACTGACTTTCCGTACCACCAGAAGGTGTTTGGGCAGATTAAAAAGGGAACTAGTGCTTCCTTAGAGGACTGCCCTGTGACATTTTCCACCTGCTTTTCTGCCTCTTGTCCTGTACTGTTGGCATTTCTTCTGCTCTTAAGAGTCAGTGAGTCAACAGTGTGTTTTTAGCATGCCCTGTGTGCACAGAAGTGGACTCCGACTCAGCAAGAATATAAAACTACCATGGGCCAGACCTGTGCCAGCCTTTTCTGCCAGCCAGGGGATCGGGGGCAGGGCAGTGTGGAAGAACAGAGTATAGAGAATAAAATTATATGTAAATGTATATGTGTGTGTGTGTGTGTGTGCGTGCATGTGTGTATAAAATTCATTTTAAGTCTCATAATTACTCAAGGGTATTTTTTTTAACTGGGCAATTTTACCAGTGCCCCCGCTTGTACGTTCTGATAAGTTCCTAAATGGAAGCCTGATAGAAGTTAATCTTTTAATGCCTCATAAGTAAAAAAGCAAATCATAGAATGATATGGCTCGAAGGGATCCCAGAGATCTAAAGTGTTTCATGGAATATTAATGTCCTTGATTTCTTAATAGGTGTTTTGGAAATGGGCCCCATTGTCAAATAAAATTTGGGAATGCTGGGTTCAAGTTAAATAGGTATTTTTCCTGCGGAACTTCACGGAGTCTTTCATATGCTAATGTGCTTTGTGAATCTCCAAGAGGGTGGATAAAGTCTGAAGTGTTTCAAGATTTATTTTACCCCACATTCTCTTTTTGAGAAATGCTGGTCTAGGTGAGCCAGCTAGTGTAGTCTCTACATGATGATAGCAGCTGACACCTTTTTAAGAGCAAGGAAATCCCAAGGGGAAGGAAGGATATATCGGTTGCCCGTTTCATGCCAAGAATTCTCAGTGAGAGGCCTTTCCCTGGAGGCTCAGAGAAGCCTGGAAGGCATCTGTAGGCGAACAGGGCCCACTTCATTGTGACCCATGCTATAGAGAAGCTCTGAACTCAGCACAGAAGGATGACCAGCCCCTTAGAATCAGGAAAATGTATTTATCCCTGACCTAGCCCACTGAGGACACATGAAGTGGGGAGGGGACTGTCTTAGCTGCAGCTCCAAAGCTAGTCTGAGTCCCTTTCCCTAAGCAAACTAGTTGTGTGAGTTTAGGTTGGGAAAAGCACTGGTTCAAGAAGACGTTAAACTGATGCACTTTCAGAGGTGTCAGTGTGAAAATGCGCATCATGAAACTCCAAGAATGGAATAGAGCATGCAGGATTTTAAAAAGTTACTTGACTATGAAACGCTTATGCAGCATTTGGGAGGCACTTGTGTTACAAGGAAAACCCTTTGGGAAACACTGATCTAATCCGACCTTCTCATTTTACCAGTGAGCAACTCTGGGCAGGCATTTCTTACCTGTGGAGCCCTCTCAGGTTCCTTTTCTCCATCACTGTGACACATTTGTTGGAATTAACTTGATCAAAATTGGGGGCAGCTTTGAAGAGATTTCTTTAGTTCATAAGCCCTTTTTGTATGTTTCAAGGGCAAATTACTCTGTATACCTTGAGTTTCCATTGTCAAAAGCCACAGATTAATTCAACCAAACTTTATATAATATTACCTTTGCCCAAAGATGTTTACGTACAGTGGCGGTCTACAAAGATATAAAATGTAGTTCTTAGTATATAAGATATTGATAATAATGACAAATACTATATAGATGGCAATAATATGAATATCTAACATTTATTGAATGCCCTTCTGTTTGTCGGGCACTGTACTAATATATTTTCATCCTCCCAACAATTTATGAGGTTGGGATTATAATATTCCCCATTTCACAATGATGATACTGAGGTGAGGAGAGGGTAAGGAACTATTCCAAGGCCACATACAGCTGGAGGAGAGAAGACATATAGAAAGGTGTAGCAGCACATGAAACATTCCTTATGAGTGGTACAAAGTGCTATGTGAATTCAGAGAACAGAAAAATAATTTTCAAAAGACTTTATCAGTGAAAGTGTCAATTATGTGGTGGACAGTTATGGTTTGTTTGCCCATCTCTCCTGCCTTTGGGGACCAGCACCCCCTGACTTTGGAGGAACTTTGTCCCTTTCACTGTGGGGTTCCTGCTTTGTGGTTGGTTGTGTTGCCTCAAACTGGACCAGAGTCTTCGGGAATTTGGGGATTAGAACCAAGGGAAGAGACTTTCCTTTTGGCTGGTAAAGCTGTACAATCTTATCTGAGATGTGCCTGACTTGTCCTCAGCCCTGGGGAAGGAGCTGGGCTGTGGTAGGAGAGAATGATGGTGATGTCAAGAGAGAGGCAGATCCTAGAAGTGCAGAGATGGAGTCCTGGAGACCTTCTGGTTATGTCTGAGGCTTGGAGGCTGCATCCTTTTCTTCTTGTTTGGGACAGAGGACTTACCACCCTCTCCTGGGAATGATACTGTCCTTCCTTGCAAAATGAAATGTTATTAGAAAGTGGTTAAAAAAAATCCCCCATCATAGAGATGTGCACAGGTCCTTAGAAGTGTTGACATTCTATTTGGTGCTAAGACAAGGCTCCCTCAACCATAAAGTCAGGAACTTTACAGGGGAATGGAGAGAGTAGAGGCAAAACAACAACAACAACACACACACACACAACCTTCACTGTTGAAGAGAAAAGCTAGAGTCTCAATAGGATTCAGTTGATGACTTCACACTTTAATGATATTAATAAAAAGGGGGGGGGCACATAAGAATTTGTACTGAATGTAGGTGCCATCTTGGCCACTTCCTTCAACCTCACAGAAAGCCTCCTTTTTCTCATCTGTAAAATGGGAATGATATGAATGCCATTACTACTTCTTTTAGTTGTTTTGAGCCTCCAAAGAGAAAACAGATGCAAAGCCTTTTGTCAGCTGCAAAACAACATATAAGTGTGAGCTGTTATTCACAGTCATCTTACTATGATCAAACACTTTATAATCCTGCAGCAAATCCAGCTTAGTCCCAGGAAGTGGACAATATTTGGAGGAGGAGAAGAAGCAGGAGATTTCAGTGACTTTAGTGGGTGCAAAAATGCTTTGAGGGTGAAAGGAGATAGAAGCAAAAATGAGAATTGTTCCTTCCCTTTTGGGGCTTTATCCTTTTTGCCTGTTGATTTTCTATGGGGAATTTCTTGATTTGGGATTTTTGGTGGGCTTTATGGAGAGAAGGCAGCACATCTCTGACCACCACCCCCCTCCCCACCCCACCCCCAGATGCCAGAAAGCTTGTGAAAGGAGCAAGCCCAGTTCCTGGTACCCTGTCCTTGTTTAATTTGGGTTTGTTCATTCATTCCTGGTAGGGCCTTACAAAGGGCTTTACCCTCCTCCTAGTGAAAGCGATGAATCCTGGTAAGAGCTCTGCAGTGTGGACACGTACAGTGTGGGACAGCCTGTTTCCAAGCAGGAGCTGGGCCAGGGAGGGTGAAAGGGCAAGAAGAATAAGGAAATACGCGTCCACGCATCTGTGTTGCTGCTGTTGTGACCACCACAACAAACAAGCAAAAAAAAAAAAAGTTTTCTTCCTGAGAAGTGTGCTGCCTTCAGAGAGCCTGGGGAAAAGTGTGGATGGCTGGGTGGATCCTGCTGGATTGAAGGGCCTGACAGTATGTGATTTCCTGCAACAAATGGTAGTGGTGGGGTGTGTGTACACACGCAGACACACTCGCAGCGCCCAGCCTCCAATTTCAGCGCTGGCAGAAGATAACAATTCTCAGCTCGCTCTTCCAGGGTTATTTTTGGCTGGGGCTGTTCTCTGATGGCAAAACGTTTCAGCCCCCTCCCAACTCCACCCCTGTCCTTGTTCAAAAGAGAAACTGGTGCTTGTAAACCGCTCACTCCCTGGGAGGCCGGGAGGCAGGGCTGCGGGTTGGAGGGGAGAGGGGCCGCGGGTACGGGGAGAGGACCCCCAATCCTGGTCAAGTTCTCACCACCCCTTCCCCGGCTGTTTTCTAGCGGAGGGTGTGCTGGGGGAGACGCGATCACCGGGGAAGGCTCGGGCTAGGCGTGCGAGGAGGCGTCCCCGGGATCGGGGTGTTGGCACTGGGAAGGGGCTTTTGGGACACCCCGAAAGTGAGTCCAGCTGGGAGAAGAAGCTGCGGGCACGTCGGGCGCTCCGGCCGGAGAGGAAGTTGGGCGGGTGCGAACTTTTCTTGGAAGGTAGAGGCCAAACTCTGCGGGGGCAGCTAGGGGCCGCGCGCAGAGGGAGGAGCCGTCGGCGCGGCAGGAGGGCGCGGGGCGCGGGCCGGCCGCAGAGGGGCCGCGGCGCGAGGCGGAGCCCGGGCGCGCCGCCAAGCTGGTGGGGGCCCCGTCGGGCTGCAGATTCCCTCCGGCTCCCGGAGCCGCGGCAGGACCGGCCAGGAGGCGCCATGGAGGGGAGCCCCATCCCGGTGCTGACGGTGCCGACGGCGCCCTACGAGGACCAGCGGCCGGCCGGCGGCGGGGGGCTGCGACGGCCCACCGGGCTCTTCGAGGGTCAGCGCAACTACCTGCCCAACTTCATCCAGAGCGTGCTGTCGTCCATCGACCTGCGCGACCGCCAGGGCTGCACCATGGTGGTGGGCAGCGACGGCAGGTACTTCAGCAGGACGGCCACGGAGATCGTGGTGCAGATGGCCGCGGCCAACGGGGTGAGTGACATGCCGCCCCTCGCGTCCGCAGTCCCCCTCCTCACCCTGCCTTCTCCGCCGGCCCGCCCCAGGCCCAGCCGAGACCCCCACCCTGCTCCCGGGCTCGGCCGCTCCCCCAGGTCCCCTCCGCCCGCGTCCCGCCACCGCAGCTCCCCGCAGCCTCCCCGGCGCACCCGGGACGCCCGGGCTGTGTCGCGCCCGCCGCTCCGAAAGGCCTTAAGGGTTGCTCGCCCTTTTTTGAGCCCAGCCGGGCATCCCGACCGACCTGCCACATCGCCCTGAACTCTCTCTGGACTCTGACCATGTCCTGCACCTGCTCGCTGTTCTCGACTTTCTCTTCCCCAACCCTTTAAAAATATTTGCTCTGACCGTTTTCACTACCCTCCCGCTACCAATATATTGATAGTTGTCCCCCTCCCCACCCCACTTCTGTATCCTATTTGCAGTCTTCTTCTACTCCACATCTTGGCTCTGCCAAATTTAACAGTAGTGTTGGCTCCGAAGACACACACACACACACACACACACACACACACACCAGTGTTGGTTACTGACATATTTAGCAAGCGTGGACCCTGAAGGTTTTTAATATCATTGGTTCATGGAGTTATATTTCATAATTGATTTGATTAGGGAAAGGATGGGACGGGAATCAGTGTGAACCTATACAGACTGGGCTCTCGGTTCCGGGGAGGCAAATCTCTAAATGGTCAGAAATGAGATTTGCAATGCTTTTCTTGAAGCAATTCCCAACTTCTCTCCAAGATGCCCTTTGGCAGTTGACAACATTTCATGCCTCTTCTCCCCTGCAGTTTTCATCCTCCTTTCCCGCACCACTTAAGTAGTCTTCTTTTGCAATGTGAATTCTCAAACCTTGAGTTTTTCTCTTTCTCCTTCCTTTCTCCCTATCCTACAACTAGATGCACCTTTTGACATATCCCCATACCCTGATTTCCTCCTTTCCAAAGCCAGCAGCGTCTCAAGAGGGATACTGACTTCAAGGGTCCCTGAATTCTCTGTGGGAAACATTGTCTAAAAGAGGAACTTAAGCCTTGTTAATGCAGTCAGATCCACACACATAGAGCTTCCCTTTAAGTGAAACCTCTGCAGATGTATAAGTGAGTGTGAACATTTAAAAAAGAGAAACTAAACAATGATCTGGCTTTTGAATTCCCTCCTTCCCTCCTTTCCAACCCTATCCTTTTTAATTTTCTCATTTCTTGCTTAAAAAGACAACTTTGGGGTTGTCCATGCTTCACATTTGTCTACTCTAACTCCCCCTTCTCAGTGTTTCTGGAATAGGGAAAGAGGATATATTTTTTTTTTACTAACCAAAAAGCAGTTGGGTGAAACAGGGCCTGGCTGGGGTGAGGGTGAGCTGGGTGGTGGGACTGTGATCTCCAGCCCCAGCAGATATAAGACTTGTGTTTCTCTCTGGCTCCTCACTTGGGATTGATGAAAGTTGGCCTGAATCAGGGATTTGGAGAGAGGTTAACAAATGGTCTTTTACTCTTGTCTGACAAAGCCGTTCCCATGGAATGATGGAGAATAATGAGCCTTGGGAGAGCTGTGGCAGCTTTCATACTCCTTCCTGGGCCAGGTTTTCCAAGGAGTGAGAAAAACATGGCCTGTCCGATATTTATTGTGGGTCAGGAAAGTTTTGGAGTTACAGTTGTTGATTTGCATGGACACGTTATTATTATGCTTTATTATTTCTTGGCACACTTTACCCTAAGGACTCTTCAATCTCTTAACTTCAGTGGGTCTTCTCTGTAAACACATTTTATTGACTTTAAGAGTGGAGTTTATTTTAGGAGATAGCATACGTTAATATATACCTAAAATAGAGTCAAATTTAATCTACCAGTTGTTATGAAGGACAGAAAGACAAAGTAAAGTCCACACAGAAGCACCGTCTTTTATTTTTATTTATTTATTTATTATTTTTTTTTCTGCACGCGGGCCTCTCACTGATGTGGCCTCTCCCGCTGCGGAGCACAGGCTCCGGACGCGCAGGCTGACGGGCCCAGCCGCTCCGCGGCGTGTGGGATCCTCCCGGACCGGGGCACGAACCCGTGTCCCCTGCATCGGCAGGCAGGCTCTCAAACACTGCACCACCAGGGAAGCCCGCACCGTCTTTTAAATAATCTGAAAGTATTAATTCTAAGATGGACGGGCATGGGGGAAAGGGATGGTTGACTCTTGTAACGATTTCAAACAGCCAGTTTTCACCAATCTTTTCCTCATTTTGTTCAGCTTCGTGGGAGCTTTTGCTAAAGCAAAGTGAATAATCAGAAGGCTGACTTCAGGAGAGAGGCGGTTTAAAAGGGACCACAGTAAGCAAAATTGGTCTTGCATGATTGCAAATTGATGGAGATGCACTTGCCTCCTGACTTGGCCTGCTGATTATACTCAGGAATGGGGAACTTCAATTCCAAATGCTTTGGCCTTTTTTTGATTTCCCATTGGATATTCATAGTAAAAAAAAAAAAAGAAAATAGTAGAAGATAGAATTTATTCTCTTTGAACTGACTTGAATATGACCAGGTGGGCTGCATTCTCTCTCTCTGAAAAACCTTGGTTTTGATTGAAAAAGTTAATTTTACAAAGCAGTTTTTCTATAAAAAATGGTTGTTGCTCTTCGCTTATGAAATTGCTGGAGGAAAACAGAAGTTTGGAATTTCTAAAACAATAAACTACACTATTAATATTTTAATATCTCATAAAGTTTGAAATAGATTCCTACACAAATACCTGTACAATTGGAGATTTTAAAAAACTTTCTCATAAAGTTATGAAACTTTCAAGCTTTCAGAAAAGTGTAGAGAATAGATTAACGACATCCATATGCCCTTGTCCTAGATTGTTGACATTTTTCTATGTTTGATTCATCTTTTCGAGGGGCTAAAGTATATTAAAGAACATGACATTTTACCCTAAGTTCTTCAGTATGGATCTCTAAAAAAGAAGAACATTTTCCTTGATAGTGACAGTATCATTAACATCCCAAACAAAATAAAAAATTATTTCTTTACATTATTTATGACCCAGTCCACATTCAGATTTCCTCAATTATTCCGAAATGTCTTTTATACCTAATTTGTTCAGGCTTGTTTCTTCTAATCAAGGAACACACATTACATTTGTCTTAAGTCTCTTTTAACCTAGAAAGTACCTCCCTTTTTATTTTTATTTTGTTAACGAAATTGACTTGTTGCCGAGACTAGGTCAGTTGGTTTTTCTATAGAATGTCTCCTCCACCTCCTTTCTGGAATTTTCTGATTACTTCTTTATGGTGTCATTTAACTTTTCACTCTATTCCCTGTGTGTGTGTGTGAACTAGAAATCAGTCTAAAGGCTTAATTAGAGTCAGGTTCGGTATTTTTTTATAAGATTATTTCATAGGTGATGGTGTGTATTCAGTAGCATAATACAAGGAAACATAGTCTCTGATTGTTCCATCATCCGTGATGCTGAGATAATTATAGAGCTATGGTGGTATGGTCCATTACTTTTCCCTTTGGGACTAGCAGTAGGCTGTGGGGTGCACTTTGTACCATGTGAATATTCAGTTCCTTATCAATTTTTACCCAATTGTTTTAGCATCCATTAATGATACTGGCTTGAGTTGATTATTTCATTAGGGGTTTCAAAATGATGATTTTCAAATTCTCTAATTCCATCTACAAGTTTTAGTTGGCATTTTTCTATAAACTGGGTATTTTCCTCACTACTAGGCTATTTGATTATTCTGTAATATAGGTCCTTCTGGAAAGACAGAATATGTGTTTATTTCTCTCTCTTTTTTAATTACCAATTTTCAGAGTAAGAATTTGGTGAAATAGCCACCTCCATTGATGACACATGAATTTTGTTTTGTTTTGCTTTCACTTTTTCGAATATCACCATGGACTCCTGGATTTTTATATAATCAATTTGAATAGATTATTGAAGAATGAAAAGAAACTACCTTTTTTTTTTAGTAGTTTTTATGAGGCTATGTGAATTTATCTAAGAAACCCCAGAAGTATTTTAATCCCCTTTTGAAGTTACAAACTATGTCATGCTATACAGAGCAACAAACAAACAACAAAAAACTAAGTATATGAAGTAAATAGTGTCATTTAAATGAATTGAGATCAGACTTAGTTTGAAACTAATTGATTTTTTTATCCTATTTCTATTTCCATCTGCTTTAGATCCTCCTCAGGGGTTTAGATCCTCTGTGTATCAATTTATTCTAATGTCTTAAAGAACTGAAAAGCCAAATGCATCATAATGGCTACAGGAATGCCTTTGCCCTTCTCTGGGTAGATCCATTTGCAGCTAAGGGCATCTGTCTTTCTTCTTCCTCTTTGTAAAAATCTTCTTTTTTAGTCCTAAACTACCTTTAATGTTGGACAGGTGACATAACTGTATCTGCCTGAAGATGTTTCTGACTTTTTCGAAAGTCTTCTTTTTCTGAGATGACATTGTATATTGGCACTGTCTAACAGAACTTATTGTGATGATGGGAATGTTCTGTAATCTCTACTGTCCTAGCCAACTAGGACACTTGACTGTTGAATACTTGAAATGTAGCTGATGCTGCTGAAGAACTGAATTTTACATTTTATTTAATTTTAATTAATTAAGATTGAAACTTAGATAGTCACAAGTGCTTAGTAGGTACCATACTGGACAGCACAGTTCTATAATTTAACATTTAAAATGTGTGTGTGTGTGTGTGTGTGTGTTTGATGGAGCCAGACTGTTACAATCAAAAGCAACTATCGGTTAAATAAAGGGAGGTCGACAAATACCACAAATACATAATTGGCAAACCCAAACCAGATTTCTTCATACAATAACCACACTCTCTTTTGACTTTAGCCCAGGAGGCAATGAGGTATGGTAGAAAAAGCACTGTATCAGCAGCTGGAGGGCTTGCCTTATTTTCCTAGCTCTGACATACCAGTTGCAGTGCAAATGCTTTAGCCTCTTGACATACCAAGAAACCACTTGTTTTCTCATCTATAAATTGGGTATGATAGCATCTCTGAATTATCCTGAGAATCAAATGAAGCACTGCATATGAAAGCATTTGGTAACATCCTCAGCACTAAGAACTGCAAGGGAGTATTACTATGGTCAACTGAATACATCTCAGATAATAATGATTTGACTGCATGTATGGACTAACCTAGAGCTCTGTAACAAGTTTTAGCCAAGAGAAAATCCATCTGCCAGTTAGCCATGCACTGTACTGGCCATGTGATGATCAGCATTAATGATAATAATGTTGGCCTACAGTGCAGCTTACAGGATTCAAGAGCTCCTCAATGGCTTGTGAAATCTTTTAGAGGTAGAAAATGAAGTGAAATGATATGAGGAATGCCAGATCAGTGAGGGGCTTGGGCGTGCCCTCCGGATAGATGCTGGCACAGGTTGTATTTGATTCCAACAGGTCATAAAGACGTGTCTGTTTCCAAAGAATGAGAATACACTTGCCTTGGCATTTATGAGAACTATCTGGGCAACAAATTTTGGTTTGGTCCCAAAGACAAGGAACATATATTTGGAAGAGAAGCAGAGTGGGATATGGTGGCGGGTGGCCAGTAGTGATGAAAGAAGAAGGAAGCAAGAGAGGGAAACATGTACTGTAACACTAAGCCTTCTTTCCTGGAATGGATCTGGAAATCTGGGCATGGCTAGCTCCAGGTCCTATCTCTAGAAGGCAAAAGAAGTGGGTGGTGATTGCTCTGTATTTTCTATGGGTGTTCACAACAGAATAGGTGAATGGAATGGGCTACTATGGCCCAGATGTTAGGAAGGGCTGGTTTGTAATATATTAGAAAACCCTAAAGAGCATCTCATAACTTTATCTTGCTTCCCTTCCCAAATCCTCATCCCCTGAATTGTGGAGATGGAAAATCTATTATCTGAGCAAATAGCAAATTTTAGGGAGCCCTTGGTTCCACCCTTCTCCTTGTTTGGGTCTGTTCATTCTTGACTCTTTTAGCCTCAAGTCCTCATTCACTTTTTTATGAGGAAGTAAAAGGAGTGGGAGAGGTTTTGAGAACAGCTGGGCCCTCCCAGTTGCTGGGGTGGGTTATTTTAAGCTTTGTTTGATGTGTCCAGAGACCCAGATGGCATTTTTAACTAAGCTGCTTTATTAAATCTTGTGATAAAGTATAATGATGTTTATTGAAAAGACAGATACCCATCAGCAACATTATGTCTGAAACTTGCCCTAAGAATTTTTTATAAAACATCTGTTCCCTTTGTGAACTCTGGAAGTTTGCTAGTTTCTGTACAGCCTTGAGGAATAGAAGTTGGAACCTATTTGGGGGGAATCTCAGGAGAGGTATTGGCTTTACCAACCTTACCGTTCATCTTTTGGGCTCTGGCCACTCTTCTGTTAGACAACAGTGACATGAATGGACACTGTAATAGGATTATTTGGGAATAATAGGCAGCAGGAAAAAAAAAAAGGTCTGAATTTCCCAGGGATTTTTAAATTGAAGGTAAAAAGCTAGGGCTGCAATGTCCTTTGTTAGCCTACAGCCTTGACAGCTAATTGCAAACACTCAAGATTTGGCCAGTATGCCTTTACTGTTTATACTTGCATAGCCAAAGGGAAAGTTTTCGGTTCTTTCATCTGACTTGACTCGAATTACTTATGAATAAGAGGATATCTGGGATATACACAAGACTTGTTAAAATCCACATTTTCTGAGTCTTTCAATACCTTTCATCTCCTGCATTGTTAGTGACGTCAAATTTTGGAGTAATGCCTGTATTTGTTTGAAGAAAAAAAATTTTTAGGAACACTGAATCCCCAAAGAAATTCTTTTTCTTGGCATAAAGTCAGAGACAATTTTCTTTCCCTTTCCAAGTCTCTACTAATAGATGCTTTGTACAAATAGAATACTTACTGCCTTTCTATTGTTTTCCTCTAATAAGAGTCCGGTTTGGTAGCTAGGGATATGTAGTTTTATATTTAGACATTTATAATAAAAAATAGAAAAGAATTTGAAATCATAGGACCAGAGTTTATCCTGCTTGACAAAAGACCTCACAGAATACTAGGAGGAGAGTTTTACAGCAGATGGTTAATATCTACAATATATGAAAAGCTTTCCCAAATCAATAAGAAAATTCAAACAGTTTAAAAGAAATATTGTCAACAGCAACCACAAATGCATGAAAAGGTGATCAGCCTCATTAGTAACCAAAGAAATACAAATAAAAACAATCCATTAATTTGAAAAAAACAGAAAATACTCAGAGCTGGCATAGGTGTTGGAAAATTGTCATGTTTGTACACTGTTGGTGGAAGTTAAATTGATACAACTTTTTGATCAGGCAATTTGGCAGTATGTATCTAAATTAATAGAGTACTTGTCCAATAATCTAAGAATCCTTTACTCTAAGAATATATCCTGTAAATTTTCTAATACAAATGTGGAAACATTTATGTACAAGAATACTCACTGCAACATTTTGCTAAAGAAAAACTTGGAGGGACTTCCCTGGTGGTCCAGTGGTTAAGACTTCACGCTTCCAATGCAGGGGGTGTGGGTTCAATCCCTGGTCTGGGGAACTAAGATCCCACATGCTGCTCAGCTTGGGCCACCCCCCCAAAAAAAAAAAATTAAAAAAAAAAAACAGCTTTATTAAAAAAAAAACTTGGAAACAATTTATATGTTCAGCAGTAGAGAACAGGTACATAATTTATGACACAACAACACTAGGAATGCATTAATATCCATAAATGAAGGAGGTGGATCTATATGTGACATGAGAAAGATGTGGATGATAGTTTGTTAAAGTGAAACAAAGCAATTAGTAGAGGGTCATGTGTAGCATGATCCCACTTTTGTGTATATAATTAGGCATAGAAAATAGGGTTGGAGGAACATAGTCCAGACAGTTAACAGTGAATATATCTGGGGTATGTGGGTGTGTTTGGTGGGGGAGGGGAATCCTTTCCCTTTCTACTCATATACTTCTCTTTATTAAGTAATTACACACGTATATATGCCTTGCTTTCATAATTAAACACATCACTAGAGAGTAGTTAAGAAAAAAAGGAGAAGCTCTGAATTTGAATCATTATACTATCATTTGCAACGTGTATGACTGTGGGGAAGTCACCTGTTTTCTGGGGTTTCCTCGTTTATAAAAATGGGCACTGTCGTAATACTTGCCTCCCACATCTTCCAGGGGTTTGGGGAGGATTGAATGAGATAATGGATTATTGTCAATTATTTTATTGATTCATATAGCACCACTATTACCAAACTATTTTTCTCCGATTAAAATAAAAGGACATGTGCATATATGCTTTTTATTCTCAGTAGCCTTACTGATCGAAGGCGCCCGTCGATGAGGTGGTCACAGTTGCTTTAGTAAGACTTTCGGCATTTCTGCAGGCTGCTGGCTAAGGCTTGGGTGGCGACTGCTGAAGTCATGATGCTCTCCCCTCTCCCAGCATGAACGCTCACACACACACACACACACACACACACACACAAACACACATGTGTGCACACCCTGTCACGGTATTTGAGGTGGCAGCAGGTGCTCTGGCGTGGACTTTAGCTTAACATAAAGGACTTCTTTTTGCATGGTCTGTGCATTATTTCCTATTATGAGTCAGCTGAGTCAATGCCATGCTTTTCAATCTTAAACCTTTCTGAGGCTCAGGCTAGGTTAGGAGCAGACCCACCCTTCTATACCTGCTCCACTGCCCCAACTGAGGCCAGATCTTAATCTGCTCATTTCATGCGGATTTTCAAGCCTAATGGACTGGGCCATGTGAGGGATTACTGAGAGGAACAGACGAAGCAGAGGCTAAGAGACTCCACGCTCATCTGCTGACTAGTCTGAAAATGCACAGCTGCAAGCTCTAGCGATGCATTAAAGCATTTTGTCAGGATGTTTGTCAGGGTGCCTGTTCCTACAGCCCTGCTGAATGTTTGGTTAGGAGGCATAATCTTTTTTTGGACAGGATCTCCCAAATGTAAAGTGACAGATGCTAACGTGGAATATAATACAGAAGACCTAGCTTTGCTGTCATAAATAACAGTAAATTGTTTAATCTTGCTGAGTTGTAAATCTGTGATTGCCAGAGGTCTTTAGTTCACTGGAACATAGTGTAAGGGTTGGTGGCATTTAGCAAATGGACAGTAATTATTTCCCAACCAGACAGATATTGGTCTGATGGAATTTATTTGAAGATCCGCATATATGTATTTTAATTGACTGTGACAACTACTCAGGGAAAAACACATAGCTATAAAGAGAGACTGAGATTTTTCCGGGAAAAAATACACACACACATATATAGAGGAATATGTATATGAATCTCTATATATGTATTCTATCTATAAAAGAGCCAAAGATAGTCAGTTTTTTCTTTTGGGATTTTATATGTGTGTGTGTGTGTGTGTGTGTGTGTGTGTGTGTGTATACTGTCTACTTATAAAGGTTCCAGATGGAAAGTGTTCTTAAGCATTTAGATAGTTTATCAAATAGCATATGTGTGTGCACATGTGCCCAGGACACCCCCTCCCCGAAGATACATCTTCTTCCCTGGATATATTCAAAAAGAGAGTAGAGCAGAGTCCCAGGTGACAGAAGTATCTGAAGACAGCATAGAGTTGAAGGAGGTGACTAAATGTTCCCAAATGACCTATGTTTCTATGATAATAAATAGAACTTGTGCTGGAGTTGGATGGACCAATAGTAAGAAATATAAGTAGTATAAATCCTGCATTCCAGGCAGGATCTTGTACGGATAGCTCTCTGCTGTGAGCTCAGTAACGTGGGTAAGTTAGCAGTCTGGCATGGGACATACCAGTGGACGGTGCAAGTCAGAGGCATAAATGGGGCAATGAAAAGAGGAAGATCCGGGCCAAGACGAGGATACAGACATGAGGTCCTGTCACTAATCACCATGGACTTCAGCAGTTTCTTAATGAGCAGTTATGGTGGTTAAAGAAGAAAGAAGACATTGCACTTACGTAGGTGTGTTACAACTAATTTTGTATTTAATTGGTGGCAAGCTACTTTGAGTTAAATTTATTCCATAGGATGGGTTTAGTCCTCAAACATTTTTAGTTTCGCATATAAAAACTTAGGTAAAAGAACACTTTTATATTGGTCAGTAAACCACGGTACATTTAAATAATGGAAGACTATACAGCCACTAAAATCATGTTGTGGAAAAATAGTCAGTGACAGAGAAAGATAGACTCCACGGAAGGGGTAGATATGTTAAGTGAAAGATGTAGACTACACGACAATCCCTTTTGTAAAAATATAAATATGTAAATGAGAGAGAGAGAGATATCCCAAGACACATAGACAAAGGTTAGACACTGAAATGTTTACTGTGGTCACTTTTAGGTTTACAGATGAGTTTTACTTTCTTCTTGCTTATGAGTACTTTCTAAATGTCATACATATACTATATATACATATATTTATCATATATATAAAAGTCGTATATATATTTGTAATTAGAAAACCATTGCAGGTTGGTGAAACAACAACTGCATTCAATTACTATGAATTAGAAATTCATAATTAAGAATCAAGAAATGACACCAGCAAGGAAGGCAAGGGAAATATATCAAAGATTTATTGGGTGTCAGATGCTGAGCTGGAGCTTGGCTGTGTTACTTTCTTTCACCCTCTATCTTTTAGGTAATAAAACTGAAATACAGAGGGTTCAGGATCTTGTCCAAAGTCATATAGCCGGCAGGTGGCAAGTCCATTTTTGCATCATTTCCCGTTGAATGCCAAAATCTCAGCTTATCTCAGGGCACTCAGCCCTGCTTTCTTGACCCAGATGGAGCCAACAGTTCTTATCCTGGTACCTGGTTGGGTTGATCACCTCATAAAATGGCAGCAGATAGAGCCCTTTCTTCTTTCAGTGAGCCGAGTTCTATATCTTAAGGTAAAGGTTTCAGTATCTTCCAAGCATTGAATTACCAGTAGGAACATAAGTTCCAATTTCATTGCCCCCATTTTGCACCCAAGAAAAGCTAGAGTGCCTGATCTTCTCAGTGAGACGTTGAGAATTGGTGGGCTGATTGAGGAATAGAACTTGGGCCAAACTTCCAGACGCCTGTGACTTTTCTGCACCTGTCCAGATGTTGGGAAACAAATGTGATTCCCACATTGGCTTGGTTTGGTTCTAATGAACTCTCGTCTCACCCTCCAGCCCCTGGGTATGTGTGTCAAGGCTTCCAGGGGAACACGCATCTGAGGATGAGCTCGGTTGCTCCCATCTGGTCTCCGTGTAACAGAGCGTATAACTGCACAATTATCCATGTGCAAATGGAGAAGTCCCTTGATGTTTGGATAACTACATCCATGTCTTGAGTTTGTTATTTCTCAAAATTCCACTTAGCCATCTCCTGCTTACTCATGTGCAGCAGTGATCAGGGGCTGGTACTCCTCTCTGACAGCAGGGACGAGAGACTGAAGCCTGGCCATCCACAGCAGCGTGGCTCTGGGTTTCCTTCATGGCTTTTGTTTTTTGTTTAACCAAGGAGATGAGAAACAGGCATCTTTGTGTTTATGGCTTTCCATGCACTTTGTAGGTGGACATGGTGGTGGCTGTGTGGTCCTGTACAGCACTCTGTCTGTGAAGCATCAAGGAAGTTTCTGTTTAGTGCCCTTTTTACTCTCTCTGATTCACTTTGGGAATGACAGGGATGTGACACAGTGACCAGAGGTTATTGAAGAATGTCATGCTTACTTTTTCTTTTCTCTCTGTGGGACTCTTTTTTTATGACTTACTTAAAGTTAAAAGGAAACCAGAAAGTGGAAATCTTATTTAAGTGATTTCACACATGAAAACAATCCTGCTTTCTTTAGTGTTATGTTACTGGGGAAAAATCATTTGGTATCAAAATTCCACGTCTACCCTGAGATTCTAGCCTGAGGGTTTAAATTGTATATTGCTGCTCTCTGGGACTTTAACCTGAGGTAATTAGAAACTGAACTCGTACTAAATCTAAGTTAGAAGAGTAGTTGTTAGTGTTCTGAAAAGAGGGAGCCATCAGAAATAAAATCATTAAAAAAAATTCGTTGTATATGGCACATGGTGTAAAGTATGGATGTGCTTGGAGAAAGCTTCACGAAATAAAATTTTCTCTATTTCAGGACACTGGTCTGTGGTATGTGGAAGGGCATATCGATTCCTGAGGCACTTGCTGTGCCCACTCATGGGTGGAGTAAATGGTGATGCAATCTAGGTGAGGCGTAAGAGTTGGTGGAAGATGCCGGCATCTAGTTAGAAGAATAAACTCAGAGAGATTATAAGTAACTGCACTGAGGGAAATGATTGATGGTAATTGCACATGGCTACCTGCTACATCCTCCCTTTCCCTAGCATTTAGCAGTCATGACTGGATAAGAACAAGTTAATGCTGGGTCTGTGTATCTGGGTGTCTGGGAAAGTGTGTGCCTCACGTATGTGTCTGCAGGCGCTGGTGTGACAGTGTTCTCATGGCTACCTGTGGATCCTGGTATCTGTCTGTATCTGTGTGCCTTCTGTGTGTGTGTGTAAGCAACACTGGACCGGGGTCTACTTTGCCCCCCTTTCCTAGTGGGAACTGAAGGACATGTTTCTCAGTAGCAGTAAAGCCCACCCAGGTTGGTGCACCATCTGCAGGGCTGGGTGGGGTTTCCTTTCCTCCAGTCAAAGACAGACTATGGTATGGGCGTGACAGTTCCTCCAGTGCCCCTTTGGGAGGGTCAGCGAGGGAGCAGCAGAGTGCCATGGCTCAGACCTCCCCAGCCTGTGGTCTGGGTTTCACTCAGGAAGAGAAGTCAGATGTTGCCTGCTTCAATGCTGTAAACAAAACCAAAGCCAATGATGTAGGTAGACCATCTTTTTCTTGCAAGGTAGCAGTCTGCAACATTGGCAGAGAATAGTACTTCTAAGACTTTTTCAGAAAGGGAAATGGTAGTTTAAGGGTTAATTTAAGGTCTAAAATTGAATTTTAAATGTTGGGGGAGGAGAGGGGGCTTGGGGAAGGCAATAGCATGATTTGGGTCATGTTGAGCTTCATGAAGAGTTTATATAATCTCATCTTACACGAATTTTCATGACCCTGAACCCTCTCAACTTTGCAGATGAAGACAAGGTGCCTCAGACAAGTGACGCAATTTGCCTTAGGTCAGGGGTGGAGCAAAGACTCATATCTAGATCTTTTAACTTTAAGTTGCCGTTGCTTTTTCTTTATACAACAGGGCTTCCAAAGGTTATGTTTCTTTGATCAATTACTAGATCTTGAAAGTCATAGCTTTTCTGATGACATTTGCCTTGGGCTAATTAGGAGAGGGAGAATTTACAGAAGAGGAGAAAACACACACACAGAGAGGGTAATGTGAACACAGAGGTGGAGTTTGGGCTGAGGGCTGGTCTCTGCTGGGGGCACATAGGGCCCTCAGCGGTGGCCGCAGCCAGGTCAGCCTTGATGAGTGGAGGTCCATGTGCTGAGCCCACGCTTGATCTCCCTCCCTGCAGCCGTCGGCCACCCTGTTCACGAGCCCATTGGGCAATGACAGGAGTGGCTGGGGAAAGAGGCAGACTGGTTTGACAGAGCTGGTCCTTCTAGCCACTTGATTATTTAAATCCTCCTTTGCTGAGGTCACTTTTTGGTGAGCATTCCCACGGGACACAAATATCTTCACGATTTTCCATGTCTTATCTTAGAAGCCTCATCACCCGCTCTCCTGCATCCCCTCCAGCAGTTGTCTCCTCTCAGAAGTCCCTCAACTAGAGTTATATACAGTGTCCAGCATTACCTCATTTTTTTTGGTATTGGTGGGTTAATGAGCAGATCCACAGAGCAAAAACTTCCAGATAACTAGAATTTAATCTCCTATTAATCATCCACTGACAACTAAAATGTTTCAGGTTGAAATTTTATTCAAGTGTATTTTCCCACTTTAATGTTAAACAGAGAAGATATTACCTTTTAAAAAAATTCAAATTTAATAAGATAAACTGTATCTATATTCTTTCCTATTTAACAAATAAACCGTACATATTTATTTCTGTACTTTTCTAAGTGCTAGCCCCAAAGTGTACATAATTGTACATTGTTGTAATAGCTTAAAAGTTATTTAGATATCTGCATTTTGACTTATCATTAAAGCATTGTCTATGTTCCTTCTCTACTACTTAAGAAAGTGTAAGTTGTTATAGCAAATAAACTTGAATATTTAAATGTTTTAACAAAACTTAAATGTTTTGTTATAGCAAAAAAACTTGATGTTTTTTTAACATCTTTATTGGAGTATAATTACTTTACAATGGTGTATTAGTTTCTGCTTTATATGAAAGTGAAACAGCTATACGCGTACATATATCCCCATATCTCCTCCCTCCCTCCCATCCTCCTTATCCCACCCCTCTAGGTGGTTTCAGAGTCCTGAGCTGATCACCCTGTGCTATGCGGCTGCTTCCAACTAGCTATTTTACGTTTGGTAGTGTATATATGTCCATGCCACTCTCTCACTTCATCCCAATTTACATTCCCCCTCCCCACGTCCTCAAGTCCATTCTCTACGTCTTCTTCTTTATTCCTGTCCTGCCCCTAGTTTCTTCAGAACCATTTTCTTTTTCAGATCCCATATATATGTGTTAGCATACAGTATTTGTTTTTCTCTTTCTGACTTATTTCACTCTGTATGACAGACTCTAGGTCCATCCAGTTCACTACAAATAACTCAATTTCGTTTCTTTTTATGGCTGAGTAATATTCCATTGTATATATGTGTCACATCTTCTTTATCCATTCATCTGTCAATGGACATTTAGGTTGCTTCCATGTCCTGGCTATCGTAAGTAGGGCTGCAATGAACATTGTGGTACATGACTCTTTTTGAATTATGGCTTTCTCAGGGTATACGCCCATTAGTGGGATTGCTGGGTCATATGGTAGTTCTAGTTTTAGCTTTTTAAGGAACCTCCATACTTTTCTCCACAGTGGCTGTATCAATTTACATTCCCACCAACAGTGCGAGAGGGTTCCCTTTTCTCCACACCCTGTCCAGCATTTATTGTTTGTAGATTTTTTGA
The DNA here is from genome assembly GCF_005190385.1 of Monodon monoceros. NCBI lineage: Eukaryota > Metazoa > Chordata > Mammalia > Artiodactyla > Monodontidae > Monodon > Monodon monoceros. The sequence continues at coordinate 62,697,410 of NW_021703782.1, forward strand.
TGATGGCCATTCTGACAGTGTGAGGTGATACCTCATTGTACCTTTGATTTGCATTTCTCTGATGATTAGTGATGTTGAGCATTCTTTCATGTGTTTGTTGGCAATCTGTATATCTTCTTTGGAGAAATGTCTATTTAGGTCTTCTGCCCATTTCTGGATTGGGTTGTCTGTTTTTTTGATATTGAGCTGCATGAGCTGCTTATATATTTTGGAGATTAATCCTTTGACAGTTACTTCATTTGCAAATAGTTTCTTCCATTCTGAGGATTGTCTTTTCGTCTTGTTTATGGTTTCCTTTGCTATGCAAAAGCTTTTCAGTTTCATTAGGTCCCATTTGTTTATTTTTGTTTTTATTTTCATTTCTCTAGGAGGTGGGTCAAAAAGGATCTTGCTGTGATTTATGTCATAGAGTGTTCTGCCTGTGTTTTCCTCTAAGAGTTTTATAGTGTCTGGCCTTACATTTAGGTCTTTAATCCATTTTGAGTTGATTTTTGTGTATGGTGTTAGGGAGTGTTCTAATTTCATTCTTTTACATGTAGCTGTCCAGTTTTCCCAGCACCACTATTAAAGAGTCTGTCTTTTCTCCATTGTATATCCTTGCCTCCTTTGTCATAGATTATTTGACCATAGGTGCATGGGTTTATCTCTGGGCTTTCTATCCTGTTCCATTGATCTATATTTCTGTTTTTGTGCCAGTGCCACACTCTCTTGATTACTGTAGCTTTGTAGTATAGTCTGAAATCAGGGAGCCTGATTCCTCCAGCTCCATTTTTCTTTCTGTAGTTTGCTTTGGCTATTCGGGGTCTTTTGTGTTTCCATACAAATTGTGAAATTTTTTGTTCTGGTTCTGTGAAAAATGCCAGTGGTAGTTTGATAGGGATTGCATTGAATCTGTAGATTGCTTTGGGTAGTATAGTCATTTTCACAATGTTGATTCTTCCAATCCAAGAACATGGTATATCTCTCCATCTGTTTGTTACATGTTTAATTTCTTTCATCAATGTCTTACAGTTTTCTGCATACAGGTCTTTTGTCTCCTTAGGTAGGTTTACCCCTAGATATTTTATTCTTTTTGCTGCAGTGGTAAATGGGAGTGCTTCCTTAATTTCTCTTTCAAATTTTTCATCATTAGGGTATAGGAATGCAAGAGACTTCTGTGCATTAATTTTGTATCCTGCTACTTTACCAAATTCATCGATTAGCTCTAGTAGTTTTCTGATAGCATCTTTAGGATTCTCTATGTATAGTATCATGTCATCTGCAAACAGTGACAGCTTTACTTCTTCTTTTCTGATTTGGATTCCTTTTATTTCTTTTTCTTCTCTGACTGCTGTGGCTAAAACTTCCAAAACTATGTTAAATAAGAGTGGTGAGAGTGGACAACCTTGTCTCGTTCCTGATTTTAGTGGAAATGGTTTCAGTTTTTCACCATTGAAAATGATGTTGGCTGTGGGTTTGTCATATATGGCCTTTATTATGTTGAGGTAAGTTCCCTCTATGCCTACGTTCTGGAGGGTTTTTTTTTTTTTTTTTGGGCAATACTAGGGCCTCTCACTGTTGTGGCCTCTCCTGTTGCAGAGCACAGGCTCTGGACGCGCAGGCTCAGTCGCCATGGCTCACGGGCCCAGCCACTCTGCGGCATGTGGGATCTTCCCAGACGGGGGCACGAACCCGTGTCCCCTGCATGGGCAGGCAGACTCTCAACCACTGCGCCACCAGGGAAACCTGTTGGAAGATTTTTAATCACAGTCTCAATTTCAGTGCTTGTGATTGGTCTGTTTATATTTTCTATTTCTTCCTGTTTCAGTCTCAGAACATTGTGCTTTTCTAAGAATTTGTCCATTTCTTACAGGTTGTCCATTTTATTGGCATATAGTTGCTTGTAGTAATCTCTCATGATCCTTTGTATTTCTGCAGTGTCAGTTGTTACTTCTCCTTTTTCATTTCTAATTCTATTGATTTGAGTCTTATCCCATTTTTTCTTGATGTGTCTGGCTAATGGTTTATCACTTTTGTTTATCTTCTGAAAGAACCTGCTTTTAGTTTTACTGATCTTTGCTATTGTTCCTTTATTTCTTTTTCATTTATTTCTGATCTGATCTTTATGATTTCTTTCCTTCTGCTAACTTTGGGGTTTTTTTGTTCTTCTTTCTCTAATTGCTTTAGGTGTAAGGTTAGGTTGTTTGAGATGTTTCTTGTTTCTTGAGGTAGGATTGTATTGCTATAAACTTGCCTCTTAAAACTGCTTTTGCTGCATCCCATAGGTTTTGGGTCATCGTGATTTCATTGTCATTTGTTTCTAGGTATATTTTGATTTCCTCTTTGATTTCTTCAGTGACCTCTTGGTTATTATGTAGTGTATTGTTTAGCCTCCATGTGTTTGTATTTTTTACAGATTTTTTCCTGTAATTGGTATCTAGTCTCATAGCATTGTGGTAGGAAAAGATACTTGATATGATTTCAGTTTTCTTAAGTTTATCAAGGCTTGATTTGTTATCCAAGATATGATCTATCCTGGAGAATGTTCCATGAGCACTTGAGAGGAAAATGTAATCTGTTATTCTGGATGGAATGTCCTTTAAATATCAATTAAGTCCATCTTGTTTAGTGTATCATTTAAAGCTTGTGTTTCCTTATTTTTTTTCATTTTGGATGGTCTGTCCATTGGTGAAAGTAGGGTATTAAAGTCCCCTACTATGATTGAGTAACTGTTGATTTCCCCTTTTATGGCTGTTGCATTTACCTTATCTATTGAGGTGCTCCTATGTTGGGTGCATAAATAATTACAATTGTTATATCTTCTTCTTGGATTGATCCCTTAATCATTATGTATTGTCCTTCTTTGTCTCTTGTAATATTTATTTTAAAGTCTATTTTGTCTGATATGAGAATTGCTACTCTAGCTTTCTTTTGATTTCTATTTGCATGGAATATCTTTTTCCATCCCCTCACTTTCAGTGTGTATGTGTCCCTAGGTCTGAAGTGGGTCTCTTGTGGACAGTATATATATGGGTCTTGTTGTTGTATCCATTCAGGCAGTCTATGTCTTTTGGTTGGAGCGTTTAATCCATTTACATTTAAGGTAGTTATCGATATATATGTTCCTATTCCCATTTTCTTAATTGTTTTGGGTTTGTTTTTGTAGTTCTTTTCCTTCTCTCGTGTTTCCTGCTAGAGACGTTCCTTTAGCATTTGTTGTAAAGCTGGTTCGGTGGTGCTGAATTCTCTCAGCTTTTGCTTGTCTGTAAGGGTTTTAATTTCTCCATCGAATCTGAATGAGATCCCTGCTGGGTAGAGTAATCTTGGTTGTAGGGTTTTCCCCTTCATCACTTTAAATATGTCCTGCCACTCCCTTCTGGCTTGCAGAGTTTCTGTTGAAAGATCAGCTGTTAACCTTATGGGGATTCCCTTGCATGTTATTTGTTGTTTTTCCCTTGCTGCTTTTAATATTTTTTCTTTGTATTTAATTTTTGATAGTTTGATTAATATGTGTCTTGGTGTGTTTCGCCTTGGATTTATCCTGTATGGGACTCTCTGCACTTCCTGGACTTGATTGACTTTTTCCTTTCCCATATTAGGGAAGTTTTGAACTATAATCTCTTCAAATATTTTCTCAGTCCTTTTCTTTTTCTCTACTTCTTCTGGAACCCCTATAATTCGAATGTTGGTGCATTTAATGTTGTCCCAGAGGTCTCTGAGACTGTCCTCAATTCCTTTCATTCTTTTTTCTTTATTCTGCTCTGCAGTAGTTATTTCCACTATTTTATCTTCCAGGTCACTTATCCGTTCTTCTGCCTCAGTTATTATGCTATTGATTCCTTCTAGAGAATTTTTAATTTCATTTATTTTGTTGTCCATCATTGTTTGTTTGTGTTTTAGTTCTTCTAGGTCCTTGTTAAATGTTTCTTGTATTTTCTCCATTCTATTTCCAAAATTTTGGATCATCTTTACTATCATTACTCTGAATTCTTTTTCAGGTAGACTGTCTATTTCCTCTTCATTTGTTTGGTCTGCTGGGTTTTTACCTTTCTCCTTCATCTGCTGTGTGTTTCTCTGTCTTCTCATTTTGCTTAACTTACTGTGTTTAGGGTCTCCTTTTTGCAGGCTGCAGGTTCGTAGTTCCTGTTGTTTTTGGTGTCTGCCCCCAGTGGCTAAGGTTGGTTCAGTGGGTTATGTAGGTTTCCTGGTGGAAGGGACTGGTGCCTGTGTTGTGGTGGATGAGACTGGATCTTGTCTTTCTGGTGGGCAGGACCATGTCCGGTGGTGTGTTTTGGGGTGTCTGTGACCTTATTATGATTTCAGGCAGCCTCTCTGCTAATGGGTGTGGTTGTGTTCCTGTCTTGCTAATTGTTTGGCTGTGGGTGTCCAGCACTGTAGCTTGCTGGTCATTGAGTGGAGCTGGGTCTTAGCATTGAGATGGTGATCTCTGGGAGAGCTTTTGCCATTTGATTGTATGTGGAGCCGGGAGGTCTGTGGTGGACCAATGTCCTGAACTCGGCTCTCCCACCTCAGAGGCTCAGGCCTGACACCCGGCCGGAGCATGAAGACCCTGTCAGCCACACGGCTTTTGGGAAGTCAGGTCTTCTTCCATCATTCAGTAGGTGTTCTGGTGTTCTACATGTAGATGTATTTCTGATGTATTTGTGGGGAGGAAGGTGATCTCCATGTCTTACTCCTCTGCCAGGAGACTTGAAGGTCTCCTCGGCAATTTTTATTCCCTTAAAAACAATAGAAAATTATTTCTCACTCATGTAATAGTCCAATGGAGATTTTGCTGGTGAACAAAGACTCTTGCCCATCCTGTGAGTTAGGCACCCAGGTTCTTTTCATGTTCTTGCTCTGGCATCTCCTCGAGCTGTGTGCTCACCTGTGTTGAGTCTGTGGAAGGGGAAATAAGCAGTGAGGAGAAGACGTATCTACTCCTTAACATCCTTAGCCCAGAAGGAACACACATTACTTCTTTCTTATTCTCATAGTAGTTTATCACTCATTGCGAGAACTGGTCATGTGGCCACAGCTAGATGCAAGGGTGGTCTGGAAAATGTAGCCCCTGGCTGGGCAGCTGCTGCCCAGCAACAGTTCTGCCCTGTGAAAGGGGAGCATAACTTCTTGTGGACTGCTCACCAAGTCTGCCACAGGTGCTCGGTATTCATAATAATCCTTTTAGATGGCTGAAGAATATTCCATAAGTTGATACATCACACTTTATTTTACAGGTTCTTCATTATTAGACATTTATAATGATTTAAAAAAATTTTTTACGTCTAATGAATACCACTATAGGAAATGTCTACACATAATACCTTTTTCCCCTTTAAAGATTATTTCTTTAAGAATAATCCTGAAAAATAGGAGAGGGGGAAAATTATGAACAAAAGTTACAAATATTTTTCACATTCTTGAATCTGCAGGTTTACTCCTTGAGGGTAGTGACTAATTTGTATTCATTACTGTACCTGCAGGGTCTTCTACATTGCCTGTTTCATGGTAATACTCAATAAAATAAGTTGAATGACTAAATAAATTTTAACAAAAGCATGTGGAACATGATTTATCTTGGCTCTGGATAAAATATGAGTGAAATTTTTGTCCTTTGTCTTTCCCTTCTCAATCAATGGCACCACCATCCATCAAGTTATTAAAGGTAGAAGCTGTGAGTTGGCTCCTTTCCTCACTGCCCCTGTTTTATTTATTTATTTCTGTGTAAGAAATTATGACAAAACTTAGTGGCTTAAAATAAACAAATATTTACTATTACTCACAGTTTCTCTGGGACAGGAGGTAGGTTGTTCTGACTCGGTCACAGTTGCATATTGGTGGGGGCTTTGTCATATGAAGGCTTGAAGGGCTGGAGGGTCTAGTGCAAGGTGGCTCACCTTGTGGGTGCTGGCTGTTGGTGGGAGGCTTCAGGTCCTCTCCATTCAGGTGACTACACAGGGCTCCTTGAGTGTCCTGGTGACATGGTGGCTGCTTCCCCCAGAGTGAACAATCCAAGAGAGCAGGGCAGAAGCAGCAATGTCATTTATTGGAAGTTACACACCATCACTAATCACTCAAATCTGCCTTATTCGCTGTGGGAGGGTCCTGCACCGAGGTATGAATGCCAAAATGCATAGAGCATTGGGGACCATCTTAGGGGCTGGCTACTATATATCTCTTCCATATTTCATTCCACCCACATGTTCTGTTCATTCTCCTTCCAAAAATATATTCAAATGTAATCACTTCTCTTCATTTCTGCTGCCTCTGGTCTAGTCCAAGATGTTGTCCACACTCAGATCTGCCGTGAGAGCCTTCCATCTGATCTTTCTCCTTTTGCTCTTGTCAGTCTCTAATGCATTTTGCATATTGAAGCCACTCCCTCATCATTCATTCATTTTTTTCAATTAATTAATTCAACATATACTTATTGTGTACTTAGTATATGCTAAGTTTGTTTTAGATACTCAGAGTATAGCAGTGAAAAAACCAAAGTCCTTAGAACTTATATATAGTGGGAAAATAAACAAATAAAATGGAAAGTATTAAGGGGTAATATGTGTAATACAGAAGACTAAACAGGATAAAGAAAATAGAGGCCAGTAGAGAAATTAGGGACTTATGGGTGCCCTACTGTATAGGGCTGTCAAGGGTGCTATCTTTGATTCGTTGACGTTGAAACAGTAACCCAAAGGATGGGGTGGGTCAGGCTTATGAATACCTGGATAAGAGTGCTCTAAGGAGAGGAAAGAGCAAATGGAAAAGCACTGAGCACACTTGATATGTGTGAGGAAGAGCAAACCAGCCAGTGTGGCCGGGGCAGAGGGAGGGAGGGAAGTGGAGAATGGCAGGTGATGGCAGTCAGATCATGTAGGGCCTGGTAGACCATGAAGACTTTGACTTTACCTGGGGTTGGTGGGAGATGAGGACGGACATTGGAATGCTTTGCTGATGTGAATGACTTGCTTTTTAATACGATCTTTTGGATTGCTCAGCCCATGATCTTTAAAAAATGTAACTGATAGCAGGTCACTTCCACTGCTTAAAACCCTTCTATGGATTCCCCTTGTACTTAGAATAAAATCCAAGCTCCCTTAGCTCTTATAATTGTTACTGTTACTATTAAAATTGACACCCCATTATTCTCTATCACCAAAACCTGCTGATTTTTTCCAATATGTACCCAACTAGTAATTACTACTACCACTACTACTATTAGGCTTATTTGTTTATAATCTGCCTCATCCACTTGAAAATATGTACTCTGGGGAGGTTGTGGAGAGTGTGGGTCTTTCTATACTAAATTATTGCAAGAGTGCTTTGTTTTTGGAGCTCTTGTGTTTGCCCTTTAAAGGTTTTTTTTTTGGGTATATTTTCTCATTGTCATATCTGGTCAGTGACCTACTTCCAGCAATGCTATCGTTGGTGCCAGGGTAACTGCTGTTGAGCTGGACACGGGAGCTGGTTTTGGTTGCTGGGCTATGTCGGTACTTCTCAAACGTTAATAGACAAATGAATTATGTGGAGAAGGGGTGGGGTCTTGCTAAATACTGATTCTTATTCAGTAGGTATGGGGTAGGGCTTGAGGTTTAACATTTCTCCCAGGCTCGCAGGTAATGCCCATGCCTCTGGCCCTTTGAGTAGCGAGGGGGTTTGATCACCAAACTTGGCTGAATACTAGAAACAACTGTGGAGCTCAGGATCCCACCCCGAGATTCCAATATAATTGGTCTGGAATGCAGTCTTAGTACTGGACTAGACTACTAGACTACTTAGTACTAGAATTTTCTAGGCTTCACTAATGATTCTGATTTGTAGCAACATTTGAGAACCACTGGATTGGATGACGTTGGGCCTTATTTTAAAACAAAGCATATGGAGTAATGCTCTGCAGGGCTCTGCTGTTTTCTTTCTTTTTAAAAAAATCAGTTTTGTAGCTATAGATAGTCTGGCCACACTGATGGATGACCTCCAGATCTCTGCCTAGCTTGGCTGGATTTCTCCAATGTCCCTAGCACATGTTGCCAAAATAGGACTTCTGCCTTCGGGAGACTGGGCCTTCCAAGTGCAGCTAAAATACACTTGCAGACGATGAGGATGTAGCAGATCAGGTCCCCACTGTGTGAGCTTGTGCTGAGGCAGAGAAGGAAGGTGAAGCAGACAAGTGCTCTGTTTTTTTTTTTCTTGTAATTTCCAGCATGTACACGTGCGGTTTCTAAGCCAGTAACAAACTAAGAACTTCTTGTGTGATTCAAGCTAACCCTTTGGTCATCAGAAGTGGGTGTTTTTTTTTAATATATTAAAAAAATTTTATTTCATATTGGAGTATAGGTGATTAACAATGTCCTTAGTTTCAGGTGTACAGCAAAAGCAGGTGTTTTAAACTACTGAAAATCAATGAGGCAGATCCCATTTACAGGTTAATAACTGACTGTGAGATGTGGGTGTCCCAAATGGTCTTGAAGACATGGGGAAGGAAAGACAACGCCTGAGCTACCCTTCCCCCCACCCCCTTACACATGCCCCCCACCTTAACCCCACTCAGTTCTTTTTTTTTTTTTTCCCTTTTTGCGGTACGCGGGCCTCTCACTGCTGTGGCCTCTCCCGTTGCGGAGCACAGGCTCCGGATGCACAGGCTCAGCGGCCATGGCTCACGGGCCCAGCCTCTCCGCGGCATGTGGGATCTTCCCAGACCGGGGCACAAACCCATGTCCCCTGCATCGGCAGGCGGACTCTCAACCACTGTGCCACCAGGCAAGCCCCACTCAGTTCTTTTTGCCAGGTGATTAGTGTGTGCTAATAGAGCCTGGGACACTTTCTCATTGAAGTGCACTTCAATCCCATGTAACTGGATTGATTTTTTTCCTTGGCTAATCTAGATTGGTCGGCTGATTATTGGACAGAATGGCATCTTGTCGACACCTGCTGTATCCTGCATTATCAGAAAGATCAAGGCAGCTGGTGGAATCATCCTGACAGCCAGCCACTGCCCTGGAGGACCAGGGGGAGAGTTTGGAGTGAAATTTAATGTTGCCAATGGAGGTATGTGGTTCAGAATATGCCTTAATTGTCATGATTTCTTTCTTTTTATATTGTCATAGTCTTACAGTGACCCACTGATGGTGGACAAGCAAGGAAGAGAGAAAATGGCTCAGAAAAATCTAGTGAGGTGCCTGTATTAGTCAGGGTTTTCCAGAGAAGCAGAACCAATAGGACACATAGACGGGCTCCAACCTACGATGGTTTGGTTTAGAGATTTTTTGACTTTACAATGGTGTAAAAGCAATATGCATTCAATAGAAACTACTTCATTTGAATTTTGAATTTTGATCTTTTCCTGGGCTAGCAATGTGTGCGTGGTATGATTCCCTCTCGTGATCCTGGGCAGGGGCAGCAAATGCAGCTCCCACCCAATCACAAGGGTAAACAGCCAGTACATTTACAGCCGTTCTGTACCCATTCAATCATTTCTGTTTTTTAGTTTTGGTAAGTATTCAATAAATTATATGAGATATTCAGCACTTTACTATAAAGTAGGCTTTGTGATAGATGATTTTGTAAAAGTGTTCCTAACGTCGGTGTCTTGAGCACTCTTAAGGTAGGCTAGGCTAAGCCATGATGTTAGGTGTATTAAATGCATTTTCGACTTAATGATGTTTTCAATTTACAATGGGTTGATCAGACTATAACTCCATTGTAAGTTGAGGAAGATCTGTATAGAGATTTATTATAAGGAATTGGCTCATGTGATTATGGAGGCTGTGAAGTCCCAAGATCTTTGGTCAGCAAGCTGGAGGCCCAGGAGAGCCAATGGATGTTAGGGTTCTGATCTGAGTCCGAAGGCCTGAGAAGCAGCAGAGTGTAAGGTCCAGTCTGAGTCAGGAGGGGCCAGTGTGTCAGCTGGAAACAGTCAGGCGGAGAGTGGATTCTCCCTTTCTCAGTTTTTTGTTCTGTCCAGGCCTTCAGTGGGTTGGATGAGGCCCAGCCACACTGGGGAGGGCAATCTGCTTTACTCAGTCTACTGATTCAAATGTTAATCTTATCCAGAAACACCCTCACAGACATACCCAGAACAATGTTTAAACGAACATCTGGGCTCTCTGTGGCCAAAGCAAGTTGACACATAAAATTAAGCATCACGTCGCCCAGGGTGACATGACGAGGAAATGGCATAAGGGGGTCTCAAACCCATTTTGGTCGTCTGTGCTCCTCAGCACAGTGAAACGGTTGAATGTTGATGCTTATCTGACATGGAAGGACTCTGGATTTTAAAGTTGGAACGGACCCTCAAAATCATTTAGATCATTCCTGTCATTTTATAGGTGAAGAAATCAAAGCCCTGAGAGGCTGTTTGCTCAAGGTCCCATGGTCAGACAGATGGCTCCTTAGCATAAGTCCTACATTCTCTCTTTCCTATAGTGTTGACTTTCTCTCACTGACATGCCTAGAATTATTTCACTTTTTCTTATATTTATAGAAATTTATAGTTTAGAAGTCCTAGTGGGGTGGGATACATGTATAGGGGTGAATTAAAAAATTTTTTGAACATATGTAAAGGTAGGAAGGATAATAAATGGATACCATGTATCCATTACTTTGTTTTTCCATTTTGCTTAGTTTTTTTCCTCTGAAGAATTTTAAGGTAAATTACAGCAGGAAGATATTTTGCACCCAAATATTTCTGACATCTCTTTAAAATAAAGACGTATTCCTATATAACTGCATGATCACACCTAACAAAAATAATACTAATTCTGTAATATCATCTAAAACCTAATCTGTATTCAGAATTTTCCAAGTATCCCCCAGATGTTATTTACATCTGTTTTGTTCAAACCAAGTTTTATCCCAGGACCATGCATTTCATTTGTTTTTTTAAATTTAAATTTTATTTATTTTTTAAATTAATTTTTATTGGAGTATAGTTGCTTTACAATGTTGTGTTACTTTCTGCTGTACAGCAAAGTGAATTAGTTATATGTATACATATATCCCCTCTTTTTAAGGTTTCCTTCCCATTTAGGTCACCACAGAGCACTGAATAGAGTTACCTGTGCTATGTAGTAGGTTCTCATTAGTTACCTATTTTATACATAGTAGTGTAAATATGTCAATCCCAATCTCCCAATTCATCCCATCCCCCTGCATTTGTTTTTTAAGTCTCTTAAATCTCTTTTAATCTAGAATACTGAGTCTTCGTGTATATGTGGGTGGGAGCTGAATTTTAACCAACAACTGTTGCCATTATGAAGCATTCCTGGCCCAGGCAATAGCACGTCCTGAAGGGGAAGTACATGATTGCCCCCTCCCTGCAGCCATTTTGGACATTATCCAAAGAAAGAACATTACTCACATCGTGAAAAAAAAAAACACCTTATGAGGAGCCTCATTCTTGAAAGTGTGATTCAAGAAACGCTGCTTCACTAAGAAGCACACCTAGGGCCAACATCTAGTCTTACAGCAGCTACTGGATATTTCAGGAAGAAATATGCAATGTGTAGGTGTTCTGCACACTGATAACACAGGCCATTTCATGAGCTCAGAAAATGGGAATTTGTAGAGCAATGTAATATATAAGTTGCCAAACTAAATAATGTATTTAAGCATTTAAATTAATGCCTGACTTCGTGTCTTGCAAGAGAATCTCAGTCATCTCTATGATAACTTGTGAGGCACAAAAGGGGAAGATATTATTTAAATAACCATTTCGTAGACCGAATTACAGGAGGTTATGGAACCTGTTCAGTCATATCCTGAATAGGGGGAGGGGGTTGAACTTATCGTTTAGCCTTTAACTCTGTTGAAAGTCCTTCCTCTTGCATTTAATTCTTCATGTTTACATGTCTTGGCATCATTAATGAGACTAACATTCCTGATGGCATGGAGAGATTCAGTTGGTTTCTTCCCACTTAGAGTGACTTTTATCATGTTATCCTTCATCTGAAGTTGCAGACATTCATCTCTTCTATGGGGTGTCATACAAATACATCTTATGGCATAAGTTAAAAGCTAAGTGTCTATAGAATTAGTAGGCACATCCAGGGAAATAGGACACATCTAAAGCTATGTTGCTTTTAAATTATTTAGAGGACAGGACCTTTCTGAGCATGTTTTTAAATAGGGGAGAAGGTGCTAGAGGACAAAAGGAATCAGTAATAAAAATACTGATTTTTTTGAATAATTACAGTGTGCCAAGCTTCATAGTCAGAACTTTACATACATGTTCTCATTTAATCCTCATGGTTTAAAAACCTTGCCCAGTGTCACAGAACTCATAAGCTGTGGAGCTCATTTGGAGCCTAGATTCCAAGAAGTAGGTAGAACTTCTGAGTAAGGAGGCAGAGATGAGGGAAAGAAGCACTTTGAGGGTACAGAGTGGAAGTTTTGGGAAATAGTTGCCTATATCTGTTGAAAAAGAAGAAGAGGAAATGTAACTTGCTAAGATAATGGGGAAAGGATAGAGAAGGGGATAAATGGAGATGTTTTCATAAAGGTCCTCTGGGAAATTTGTTGAGGATTCCTGCGGGGTTGTGAGGACCGAGTTGAAGTTAAGCAGTCTCATTCTTCGGGGGAGCCAGTTGGTGTAATTTCATGACTGCCTTCAGCAATGCATGGGGGGAGTGTGGGAATAGCGGCAATGGAGCAGATGGTGGTGATGTCCCGGGACTGGGGAATGGCAGTGTGGGCATGGCAGAGCATAAGGTGGGCTGGTAGTTGTTAAGAGTCTCTGAGCTGACATCAGACTATTAGGAGTCAAACCCAGCCTCTGTCACATGAGTGATGTGACCTCTGTTAAGGTCACTTCTTCCAATTTCAGTTTCCTTATTTGGAAAATGAGGATACTAATAATTCTTACTTCATCTGCTTTTTGTGAATGCTGAATTCCACGTACGATGTGAAAGGTGGTATGTGTAAGTTTCAACAAATGTTGACTTGTCTTATTGTACTAACAAAGGCAAGGCTCAACTGCTAGACCATAGGATCCTTCTGGGATAAGAGACCAGTGAAATGAAATGGACCGATGGCCTGGGAGTAATCAAGTGATGTTGGGCATCAGTATAGGAATGAGGAACAGGTTCACAGGGGTACAAAGTAGGGTAGATGAAAGATTAGGAATTTGTGGGATTAAGGTACTCAAATTTGATATTTTTGCAAGAAGCATATCAAAAGACAATAATACTTATGGTATGACTGTACTAGGAATTGACTAAAATGAAGAGGGAGGTCACTGGAGTGGAAGATGCCAAGAACTGGGAAGATGTAAAGGGATGCAGAGGATGCTGATGAACTCAGAGGTTATCAGTGTTGCTTTTGGAAATCAGTGTGCTTTGGCAAACAAACTCAGATGGAGACTTTTAAAATGTGATGGAAACATCCCAAGAACATAGTGTGGTGCCTGGGAGGCAGAGGGATAGACGTGTATCATCTGGCAAGCATAAACAAATGCAAAAAGTAAATAGCACTCTTTACTTTTTAAGTTTTGCAAAAGAATACAAAATGGTAAGGAGTGAAGCTGAGAAGGGCTATGTTTACTTCTTTGTGGTCTTCACTTTTCCTATGTGAGAAAACGTGGGTAAAATCTACTAGGCTCTTTTCAATCCACTGAAATGGTGCTATTGCTATTCCTTTCCCCCCTCTCCCCCCGCTTTATTGAGATGTAATTGATATATAAAAAACCGGCACATATTTAAGGTATGCAACTTGATGAGTTTGGTCATTATTCCTTTTTATATGTTCAGTGAACCTTCTTTGGGAGACGGTAGCAGTGCTATGCTCTAAGGCAGCACTGTCCAATAGATATATATCGTGAAGCAGCTCATGCAGCTCAACATCAAAAAAAACAAACAGCCCAATCCAAAAATGGGCAGAAGACCTAAATAGACATTTCTCCAAAGAAGATACACAGATTGCCAACAAACACATGAAAGGATGCTCAACATCACTAATCATTAGAGAAATGCAAATCAAAATCACAGTGAGGTATCATCTCACACCAGTCAGAATGGCCATCATCAAAAAATCTACAAACAATAAATGCTGGAGAGGGTGTGGAGAAAAGGGAACCCTCTTGCACTGTGGGTGGGAATGTAAATTGATACAGCCACTGTGGAGAACAGTATGGAGGTTCCTTAAAAAACTACAAATAGAACTACCATATGACCCAGCAATCCCACTACTGGGCATATACCCTGAGAAAACCATAATTCAAAAAGAGTCATGTACCAAAATGTTCATTGCAGCTCTATTTACAATAGCCAGGACATGGAAGCAACCTAAGTGCCCATCGACAGATGAATGGATAAAGAAGATGTGGTACATATATACAATGGAATATTACTCAGCCATAAAAAGAAATGGAATTGTTATTTGTAGTGAGCTGGATGGACCTAGAGTCTGTCATACAGAGTGAAGTAAGTCAGAAAGAGAAAAACAAATACCGCATGCTAATATATATACCTGGAATAAAAAAAAAATGGTTCTGAAGAACCTAGGGGCAGGACAGGAATAAAGACGCAGACATAGAGCATGGACTTGAGGACACGGGGAGGTGGAAGGGTAAGCTGGGATGAAGTGAGAGAGTGGCATGGACATATATACACTATCAAATGTAAAATAGATAGCTAGTGGGAAGCAGCCACATAGCTCAGGGGGATCAACTCGGTGCTTTGTGACCACATAGAGGGGTGGGATAGGGAGTGGGGGAGGGAGATGCAAGAGGGAGGGGATATGGGGATATATGTATATGTATAGTTGATTCACTTTGTTATAAAGCAGAAACTAACACACCATTGTAAAGCTATTATACTCCAATAAAGATGTTAAAAAAAAAGAAAGAAATATATTGTGAGCCACATTTGTAATTAAAAATTTTCTAGTAGCTACCTAAAAAAGTAAAAAGAAGCCGGTGAAATGAATAATATATTTTATTTAACTTAATATATCCAAAATATTATCACTTCAGCATGTTACTATAAAAATTATTAATGTATTCTATTTTTCTATTAACTCTTCAAAATTTGATGTGTATTTTGTAACTGCAGCACATGTCAATTTGACTAGTCACATTTCAAATGTTCAAGAGCCACATGTGGCTAGCAGCTATTGAATTGGACAGTGTAGCTCCAAGCGCTGGGATATAAAAGAAATCAAGAAATAATTTCTGTTCGGTAGAAAGTTATAATATAGCTGGTGAGTGAGATCAATATACAAAGTTATCAATTATTTATGTTTTAGATCTTTCAATCTACTTATTTATTTGATTCCCAAACTCGTTGTAAAAAACCTAAAGTTGCTTGCATGAAGATATAAAAATTAAAAAGAAAAGAAAAAGGAGGACAACCATTGATTTCATGTTCAGTTCATTTAAAGCCTATCACTTCACCTTAACTGTCAGCTTGACCTTGTGAGGAAGTGCATCAGATATTTTAAACCTCACTTTAAAAACTTGGGAGTCACTAGAGAGTGTGAGTTGGGGAAAATAATGTACCCTGGTCAGCTTATGCATCAAATAGGCAGCAGATCTGGGAGTAGAAATCGTATTTTCTTTCTCTAGGTGCACTTGGGAAGCTGCAGTTAAAATCTGGAATCCCTCAGTTCTGTCAAATGCATATCCTGTTTGTGTCTCATATCCTGAATAAAGCTGATGACATAACCAGGTCTCCCTGGCAGGTGTGCAACTATTTTTAGGGAAGACATATCATTGTTTAGAAGTGGATTAAAACAAACCAACATGTGGGTTATTGGCCTACATGGAACAGGTGAGGCTGGCCACGTTTCCTCCAGAGTGGAAGGATAAGAAATATCGAGGTACATCGAACTGTGAACTGGTGACCGTTGTCTAGAGCAAAAATGAATCTTTCTCCTGCTTGGTGGAGGAAGAACTAACATTTCTCTGATTTAATTTTTAAGCAGATTTATTTTCGGTGGTGCATTATTTTCAAATTTTAGGTCCTGCGCCAGATGTCGTCTCAGACAAAATCTATCAGATCAGCAAAACAATCGAGGAATACGCCATATGCCCTGATTTACGAATCGACCTGTCTCGACTAGGAAGACAAGAGTTTGACCTGGAGAACAAATTCAAACCGTTTAGAGGTAACAGAGAAACTGTATTTTGAAGAAATCAGAATAACTCCGTGGATGGGGGTGACTCTGGGTTTTTCTTCAGGGAAAAGCACACACGAAAGTGATAGAATTATCAATCTCAGGAGTGGCACTTGATAATTAGATGTAATGTGAGTGTGGTGCAGAGAGAAATAAAGGCAGCCAAGATACTTAGAACTGGCAAACTTTCAAAAACGACTTTCCAAACTCTCTATCATTTTTGACATAGGGAACATTTCATGGCTGACTCTTTTACAGTGTTCCAGGAATAGGCTGTGAAGCCAAAACGTGTCTTTGCTTTTCTAAGCAATTAAGGTGAACATACCGAAATACTTTAGATAATTAAGAAGAGACCTTAAAAGGTAGTGGGGTTATTAAAATTTCCCATGGAAGGTAGGCATTTCTTTTCCAAGCCAGAACCACGCAGTTCATGTTGATTCAATGCACAATTGATGATCACCTGCTCTATATTACATTCCGTGTTAGGAGATTTTACAAAGGAATTTACAAAGTACCAAATGGATTTAGGAAAATGGTTCAAGAATTGAAAAACTGGGATGAAGTTGTCAAAAAATATTATCCTGTATTGTAGAATGAATAAAGCCTCTAAGTCCTCCATTATAACCTTTCAATTTGTAGATTAATATTGAACCATATAACAACATTAATGCCATGTATATGCATATCATTTTTTCACCCTTTATATTATCCTATTGTTTTTTTCCTAGAAGGCATATAAGTAGCAATAAAACTAACAATTTTTTACTCCTTCAATGCCCCTATAAGCTTAAATCCAGTTTGTGTTAAGATGGTATCCTTATTTTACAAGTAATTTAATTTAGTTAAAAAGGTGAAATACCTGGCTCATGGCCACATGGTATTTTAGGGACAGAAAAGAGATTGAAATGGACTGTTTGGAGTCACAGTGTTGGGCCAACTCTACCACATTTGTCTTGGAAGATTTTGAGTCAATTGCTTGCTTAGCTAGTGAGCGGAAATTAATTGAAAACCATGTGATATTTATTGGAAGCAACAGTTCCTGATTTTACTAATCTAGTTGAGAGTTTGCACGCACACACACACACACACACACACACGCTTGCACAATTGCTTGACAACTAAAAGCAAGGGATATTTTATTTATTTATTTATTTTCAAATTTTATTTATGTATATATGTATGTATGTATGTGTGTATGTATGTATATGTCCGTGTTGAGTCTTCGTTGTTGCACGCAGGCTTTCTCTAGTTGCGGCGAGCGGGGGCTACTCTTCCTTGCGGTGCGCAGACTTCTCATTGCGGTGGCTTCTCTTGTTGCGGAGCACGGGCTCTAGGTGCACGGGCTTCAGTAGTTGTGGCAAACGGGCTCATTAGTTGTGGCTCGCAGGTTCTAGAGTGCAGGCTCAGTAGTTGTGGCACACGGGCTTAGTTGCTCCGCAGCATGTGGGATCTTCCCGCACCAGGACTCGAAACAGTGTCCCCTGCATTGGCAGGTGGATTCTTAACCACTGCACCACCAGGGAAGTCCGCAAGGGATATTTTATGTTAAACAAATGATTTAAGTGTACTTGATTACATATGTTTAGAAGGACTGGCAAATAAGATGACTAAGAAAAAGCAGGTATTACCATCAGGAAGAAATTTTATTTATTTATGGTATCTTCACAATTGTATTTGTTGTCCAAGAGACCCAGATGTTTGGTGAGCTCAGATTCAGGCCCACTGCTCCAGCCACATTGCTAGCTTGATGAGTTTTCTATAATGCTACAGATACCACGAGGTAGATAGAGACATTCCCTGGCTCCCAAGAAGAATTTGGAGATAATTATTTGGGATAATTTATGTACTGTGTTCTTGCTGTTTTAAATGTTGAGCAAGGCTTGAGTTAATTGGAAACAAATCAGTCTTTGACATTTCACCTTAAAGGGTGAAGAGCATGAACTATGTGATGTGAACTTTCAGTTTTCATGGAATTCTACTTGCTTCCTTGTTTTTTACATTTCTGTTTGGTACTATGTGTTATCTGCTATAAATACCAAATGTATTTAGACAAGTGGTTCAGGAATTTCTGAAAAGAACCAGAATGAAATAATTGCCAAAAATATCCTAAATTGTAGAGTGAGTAAAACTTCAAACCATAACCTTTTATTTTATAGATTAGTTTTTTATTGTGGTAAAATATATGTAACGTAAAGTATATCATGTTAATCATTTTTAGATGTACAGTTCATATAGATTAACTTTTAATTTATCTTATAGATTAATATCCTCCAAATATCAAAAGATGATTAAAAACTATCTGTGTTCTGTAAACGGTAATTACATTATATTTGAATGGACACACATACTACCTTGATTTAAGTGCAAGAAAAAGTATTTTTAGACATGTATTTGACTAGACGAAGGGACAGTTTCATATTACATATAAAATCTCATCCATCAAATATTGCACCTGGATTTACTAAAAATTATTAAAGGTGGATTGGTAATATCTTTAGTGCAGGTTTAAGTGTTTCAGGATTCTAAAGTAGTATGTTTTTTGAAAAATTTGAGAAACAGCATACATAAGTTTCAAAATTTAACTACGAATTTAAAAAGCAGGGCTCGTGGACAAATTTTAGTGCCTAAAATAAAATATTTATTGCTTCTAGGAAAAGTACTTTCTGAGTATTAATTATGTACTGATTGCCAAGGTTGAAAAATGTGATGTATTCTGGGCTTTATGAATCTGTGAAATAAGTGGAAAAGACTTGTTTTGCATGCCTGGTCATTGGGTGGTGCAGGACACTGGAGAACATTTGTGTTTAATGAGGATTTCTAAATAGCTGGTGCTCACCCTGAAACTGGTACTAGACTGGGCATGCAGGAGACTTCACACAAACTCGGAAAAATATCCTTCACCACCAATTCAGAACCTGGATCTGGTTGGCACCATGGCATTTGGAAAGTAGGAGTCATTGCGGAGGTCACTTCTTGATTTGTTTCAGGCCAGTTGAGTCATTCTTTGGCCATTCCCCACAGGAGAGGCAACCGGCTGTGCCAAGATGCCTCTTAGCATTTGAGGTGTTGCAGTTTGGGGGAGGGAAAGAAGGTGGGAGTAGCGACAATAGGCATAGTTTTATCTTAGCTACTTTATTCTTGTGGTTGATTTTTTCACTTGCAAAGAAGAATTTATAACTTGAGATTTTTTACACCTTTTGATCACCTGCAAACTTTGCAGCATCTTGATTGTGCTTTAATTTGTGATTTTGTCTGCAAATGGATGCTTCGCTTCCCATGTAAATGTCTGGGTTATGATGTGATTGTGATCCTAATTTCATGCATTTTTATGCTTCCAAGTATCCTTCGTGGGTAGTCACTGGTGTCTCCTTTTGCTTTCCTATCCTTAGTGGAGATAGTGGACCCAGTGGATATCTATCTCAACCTCCTTCGGACCATCTTTGACTTTAATGCCATCAAGAGTTTGCTGACTGGGCCCAGCCAACTGAAGATCCGGATTGATGCCATGCATGGAGGTAAATGCGTGTTCTCCTACCAAGTGGTGGGCAAGAAATGGTAAAGGAGACCTCAGTGTGTGTTGGGTTTCTGGGATTAAGAGGAAGGCTGGATTTATAGATATTCATACAGTGTGTGTGTGTGTTCAGGTATTTGGGATGCTCTGGAAAACTTGAGGGCTCTAATTTCTCTCTTTTGATGCAAATGAAAACAAAGCTTGAACAAAAGGTTTTGAGGCTATGACTGTTAGAGTGGAGATAGCAAAACAGTAGTTATTAAAATTGTTTTTTTTGTGTGTGTGTGGTACGCGGGCCTCTCACTGTTGTGGCCTCTCCCGTTGCGGAGCACAGGCTCCGGACGCGCAGGCTCAGCGGCCATGGCTCATGGGCCCAACCGCTCTGCGGCATGTGGGATCCTCCCGGACCAGGGCACGAGCCCGTGTCCCGTGCCTCGGCAGGCGGACTCTCAACCACTGCGCCACCAGGGAAGCCCTTAAAATTGTTTTTGATACGTACACAGTTTAAAAGGTCAAATAGTTCAAAGTTTATTATGAAAAAATCCATTCCCAACTCCTTCCCCCAATTTCCTACTTTTCAGAGGCTACCTTTTTTCTTTAAACTCTTTCAGTGTTTTTTTTTTTTTTTTAAAGTATTGGTCTTCCTGTTACTAAATACTATGAATATAATGCTCCTTGTTGATTTTTCAGTTTGGGGCATTACTGATTTCATACCATGGAAGATGAGGTGGCAGCTCGTTTTCACCCTCTCCAGTCACTAAATCCAAGCACACTTCCTTAAACTAATTATATCATCATTTTGGGAAGATCAGTATCTACTGTCTACATTATCATAACACTGCTGAGCCATGAAAAATACTGTAATAATATTTTCCTTACATACAACTTCTTCTGTGGAATTAGTAATTGTCCTGTTTTCTCACTGTTTAGGTTTTGTGAAGTGTATTTACCACTCTTAACCCTCATATTCTCCCAGTGTCTAAATCTTCTCTCACTTCATTTTCCTGGAGACCTGGGATCTCCTCTGCTCTGCACTGGTTGCTCTGTGAGCTGCTGTTGTCCTGGAATCTCCACTTAGCATCATCCTGTAATTCCCTTTACCCCTTTCTTATGCTGACTCTCCTATTTCTGGATCCTTTGTCTTCCACTTTCTTGATTTACTCCTACATTTTGGAGGAACAAGTTCTCCAGGAACTCTGTGAGAGAAAGCTCATGGGAGGTAAATGTTTTGAGTCATTGCATATCTGAAAATGGCTTTTTTCTGTGCTCACTCTGAATTGCTATTTATCTGGATATAGAAATCTAGGTTGGCTATTACTTTTCTTCAGAAGTTTGAGGGCATTGCTCCATTGTCTTCTAGCTATTACTACTGAACTTGAGAAATCTGATGCTGTTCTGATTTTTAATCTATGGTATGAAATCTTTCTTTGTTCTTTTCTGGTGGCTTTTCGGGCCTTTGACATATCTTCAGTGTTCCTTCTTTTCACAATGATGAGTCTTAGTGTGAGACTGTTTTCCTCTATTGTGCTGAGAACTTGGAGGATCCTCTTAATCTAGAAACTTGTGTCCTTTAATTCTGGGAAATTTTCTTACATTACTTCTTGGATGATTTCCTCCATTATTTTCTCTTTCCTTCCTTTCCAGAATGGCTGTTGTTTAGATATTGGCCCTACTTGACTGATCCTTTAATTATCCTATTCTTTTCCCCACCACCCATTTTCTTTCTCTTTGTTTTTTGCTACTTTCTGGGGGATTTCCTCAGCTTTATCTCCAAGTCTTTCCGTTAAGTTTTTCATTCCACTATCATATTTTTAATTTCCCAAAACTTTTGTTTTGTTTTCCAAATAATCTCTTTTTAAAAATAGCTTCCTATTCATCTTTCATGAATGCCATATC
Source organism: Monodon monoceros (assembly GCF_005190385.1). NCBI lineage: Eukaryota > Metazoa > Chordata > Mammalia > Artiodactyla > Monodontidae > Monodon > Monodon monoceros. The sequence goes on from NW_021703782.1 coordinate 62,718,900, forward strand.
TTTTTTTAATAAGTCAGGTTTACTGAGGTATATAATTTATATGTAGTAAAATTGATACCTGGTTGGTATACAGTTTCATGAGGATTGACAAACATATATAGTCATGTAACCACTCTGACAATCAAGATATGGAATATTTCTCTCACTTCCACAAGTTCTTTTGTGGCTCTTTATAGTCTTACCCCTCCTCCTTCCCCTAGTCCCTGGCAATCAGTCATCTGCTTTTTGTCCACCACGCCCCCCCCAACTGCCCCAGTTTTGCCTTTTCCAGAAAGCCATTTAAATGGAAGCATACAATATGTAGCCTTTTTCTTCAGGCTTCTTTCACTCACCATAATGTTTTAGAGATGCCTTCATGGTGTTGTATATATCAGTAGTTATTCCTTGTTACTGTTGAGTAGTATTCCATAGTAAGGATATACTACATATTGTTTATCCATTCACCAGTTGATACAATTAGGGTTATTTTTACGTTTTGGCTACTACAAAACAAAGCTGCTATAAAGATTTATGAACAAGTTCTTTATGGGGATATATGATTTCCTTTGTCTTGGATGGATAAATACCTAGGAGTGGAAATGCTGGGTCATATGATGTATATGTTTAACTTAATAAGAAACTGCCAAACTGTTTTCCAAAGTGTACCGTTTGCAATACCAGCAGAGTATGAAGGCTTCAGTTTCTCCATGTCCTCACCAACACTTGGTATTGTCAGTCTCTTCAGTTTTAGCCATTCTGTCACATCTTGTTGATCTCTATTAGGATATGACTGAAATATACTTTAAAATATTTTTTCTCTCTGTGTAGCTTCTGCTTTCTCCAGGTTGCTCTTTACTCTCTTTGTTTTGGTCTCATGTTAGATGCATTCCTCAAAAGTTTGGTGGTCGTTGGCTGCCTGGCATGTTTAAGAGGGAGGTACTAAAAATTTTGTTGGGAGCTCTGAGCCCATGTGTGGAACTTATCTTCCAAGGGCTTCACTCTGAGGTCTTCTGGCTGGGCTGTTTTGCTTTTTCCTATTGGGCTGGTTCTTTTCCCCAGAAAAGGCTCTTTCAGTTTCTTACCTTAGCTTTATCTGGCCTAGAGGGAAGACAGCTTCTCTTTCCAAACAGTTTGAGTGATGTTTCAGATTTGAGCCGCATTGCCTAGCTTGTACTGTGCGTTCGTCTCTGAATCAGTCACTCTGGTTGAGGGATGGAGGATACTGAGTGGCAGACTTAGGTCACCTCCCCAGCCTTAGGGTAAGTAAGGTTTAGCCACATCCTGATCACATGAACTGAGACGGGAAAAGGATTGGTTCTCCAAAGGAAACCCAAGATGCTGCTACCGGAGGAAGGGGAAAGGGGTGCTGGGCAGGAAAAATCAAAAGATGTTCACTCTTTGAGGTTTGAATTGTATTAGTGGAAAATAAATGGAAAGCAGTACTTTGATATATTTCAGCCAACAGGATTATGTGCTGATCCCGAAGTGTGCTTGCTGTATGTTCTACCCCAGGCTCCGTTCCCTTGCTTATAGTGTTCTTTCCATTTGGATGGCGTCCTCACTCCTGTCAAATTTATATTCTTCCAAGTCCTCCCAGAAATGCTGCCTTCTTCTTGAAGCCTTGCCTGTGGTCATTTCTTCTTTCAAGCCATTGGATTGTATTATTTCATAAATATACATTGAATAGAACTAGTCTTACCATTGCAGTCACTCACCTGTAGATTTGACTCATCCCACTGCTAGATTGAGAGCCCAGTAATGTTGGAATTGGGTGCTTTGCATCCCTTGATGCCCTCCATTCTTCACATAGGAGTCCTGTGTTAGGCACTCCACGACTGTGTGTTGAACTGGAAAACACAGCTCCTTAACATTTATTTTGTAAAATGTGCTTAGTTTTATGTGCTTCCGTGTTTTACAGTGTTTAATTATACACTTGGCAGAGTTAAAACGACTGTAGAGACAAAGAATGTTGCTAGGGCCTATTAGTGCTTTTGCATATGTTCAGCTGAAGCTTTTCGTACATAAAAAGTAACAGTCAATAAATCATTGTTAGGTAGTTGATTTATTTCTGGCAATATTTTAGATAAGTTTTGGAGAGAAATTTCATGGAACTGGATTATTGAATACAACTTCTATATGCCTGACACAGTCACTGGCACATAGCAGATGCTCAATGAGTAGTAGTTGAAGTAAATATTATTCTGTGTTGTGTCTTGAGAAAACTTGTAGAATTTATCTTTTTTTTTCTTGAGCTATTAAGTAACCTTCTTGTTCTAAGCAGAGCAAAACACCCTTGGTTGTGGGGGGGGGTGGGGGCAGAGGTTCTGCAAAGATCTCATATTGCTGTATATTTTTTTCAGTTATGGGACCGTATGTGAGAAAAGTCCTGTGTGATGAGCTGGGGGCCCCAGCCAATTCTGCAATCAACTGTGTTCCCCTGGAAGATTTTGGAGGGCAGCATCCTGACCCCAACCTGACATATGCAACGACCCTTCTGGAAGCTATGAAAGGAGGGGAATATGGGTTTGGAGCTGCATTTGATGCTGATGGGGTAAGTAGGAAAGTTTTCTGCCTGCTGGTCCTTTTGCTATATAATGAGCCAAGCACTGGAAACCAGAGAGCTATTGGATACCTCTGGGGCTGACATGTATGGGGCATATGAGCCCTAACTGGCTCTGCATCTGCCCTTCTATCTAATGGCCAAGCATTGTGCTTAAATAGCCATTACTTTTCTTTTTTCAAGTAAGCTTATGTTATAAAGAGGTTATTTCTTTTTTTAAAAAATTCATGCAATACATCTTTATTATGGCTGATTTTGTTGAAATCACCATGTTAAGAAGCGAGCTATTTTAGCAATAATCTCTGTTCTCCATTATGTTTGGGGGAAAGTGTGAATTAAGAATATAGAGGCTACTGAAGCCTGAGGAAGTCATCCACATTTCGACAGGTGGGATATATTCCCAGTCGTGTCAAGATCGTGGGCCCTGTAATATTCAGAGATGTTGGTTTCCCATGCCCTCTTTGGCCTCATTCAAGTTGTTTTATGTTGTTTAAATGTGGAATGGCAGTAAAGTGGCTTGTAATGATGATGGGAATGGGCTGCTGGCGGCAGATGCCTTTGCCTGAACATTTTCACACATTCTTTCCCACAGGACCGTTATATGATCCTAGGCCAAAATGGCTTCTTCGTGAGCCCTTCCGACTCCCTGGCCATCATTGCTGCCAACCTCTCTTGCATTCCGTATTTCCGTCAGATGGGGGTCCGAGGGTTTGGGAGGAGTATGCCCACCAGCACAGCCCTGGACAGGTAAGCAAGGATGTCACCATGAAAGCCTTCATGGCAGGCCTCTGATATCAATGTTCCCTTTGCTGGTAGCTGTCACTCATACTCCCCTACTCCACTGGGAACTTGTTGAAAGCATGGGAACTTAGAGACATGCTGTAGTATACTGGGTAGGTGTGTGAAGAATCAGGTGGCCTGAACTTGATTCTTGGTTCTGCTACTTTTTAGCTGTTGGGAACTTGGGGGACTTACTTGATTTCTGTGCCTCTGTTTTCTTATTTTTAAAACGAGGGTTATAACAGTATCATCCTTACATGGATTGTTATGAGGTAGGATTGAGGTGATTCTTGTAAAACATGTAACAGAATGCCTGGTTCATAGTAAATACTTCACAAATGTTTAGTAAGAAAACTTACTAAATATGTAAGTGAGGTGGAAAGAACATGAGTCTTGAGGTCAGGTAATATTATGTTAAAATGCTCGTTTGTATCATCATCAGTTATGTAAAAACGGGGAAGATACATCATAGGTTTGTTGTGAGAATGAAATGAGATACTCGTGGAAAATGCCCAATAGGAGACTCACTTAGTAGATAGAACAGTCTGAGGTTTCTTTCTCCTGGCCCTATCCATCCATCTTTTACCTTGTCTTATAAAACGGTGAATTTCAGAGACTAATATTTTCAAGCAACGTATATTATTGTGGAAGCAGTATTTGTTTATGGTGGAAAGTTAGAAAAGACAGAAAAATAAGAAAATATAAACACCATATCTCTCTGCCTGACTTACTTATGTTAATTGATATTCCTTATTGGATCTCTTTATATACATATATAATATACATACATAGTTCTAAATCATATATAATATACACAATATATAATATATATTTGCCTTTTTGTAAAAACCAAAAGGAGATCTGAAAGTACATACTGCCTTGTAACTTGTTTTTTTTTCTATCAACAATCTCCCACTTTGTATTAATACATTTTTATGTCATCTAAAACCAAGATCATATTAAAATTTCCTCCAAGTGTCCCCAGAATGTCTTTAATAGAGGGTTTGCCCAAAGCAGCATCCTGTCTAACACCATACATTGCATCTGGTTGTTACATCTCTTAAGTCTTTTATAATCTACCACAATCCCTTTATCTCTTACTTAATGACAGTAATTTTTTAAGAGACCTGACCAGTTGTCCTGCAGAATCCCACCTTCTGGATTTGTGTGGTTATCTCCCCATGGTGTTACCATTCATTCAATCATTCATTAAGTACATCTTATATGCAGTCAAATAAATAATCTTAAGGCTACAATTCAATGAGTTTTGAAAAATGTATACATCTGGGTAACAACCATCCAGAATAAGATATAGAACATTCCCATCACCCCCTATAGTTCCCCCATCCTCCTTTCAATGCCCCTTAGGCACCCATTGTCATAATTTCTGCTGCCGTATTTAGGTTTTGCCTGTTCTTGAACTTCACATAAATAGAGTCATATACTATGTACTCGTTTGTTACTGGTTTTTTCATTTAATGTATATTTTTTGATTCATCCACTTCCATTGCATCTGTCACTAGTTCATCCTCCTCTGTTGCACTGTAGTATGCCAATGTATGAATATATCACAGTTTACTTTTCCAGTCTCCTCTTGATGAACATTTGGGTTGTTTCCACTTATTAGCTACTATGAATCATGCCATTATAAGCATTCTTACACGTCTTTTTGTGGACACATCTACATTTCTTTAGTTAACATCTAGGAGTAGAATCCTGATTGTAGGGTAGATGTATGTTTAATTTTACAAGAAACTGCCAAGATATTCTCCATCATGTACTCCTATCTGCAATGTGTGAGAGTTCTAGTTGCTTCATATCCTCAACAACATTTGGTGTCGTCAGTGTTTTTTATTTTAACCATTCTAGTGAGTGCAAAATATTATCTTATTTTGGTTTAGATTTACATCGTTCTAGTGATGTTGAGCTCATTTTCATACGCTTATTGTCCACTTGTGAGCTCTTCTGTTATGTACCGGTTCAGAATGTATTTGCTGAATTAAAAATGCACTGTTTGTCTTTTTGTTATTGATTTATAGAAGTTCTTTATATATTCTGAATAATACATCTTTTTTTTTCTTTTGGCCACACCGCCGGCTTGTGGGATCTTTCTTAGTTCCCTGACCAGAGACTGAAAGCAGGCCCTTGGCAGTGAGAGTACAGAGTCCTAACCACTGGACCACCAGGGATTTCCCTGGATAATAAGTCTTTTGTCAGATATATGTATTACAAACATTTTCTCCCTGTCTGTCACTTTCCTTTTCAAATTCTTTATTTTTTTTAACATCTTTATTGGAGTATATTTGCTTTACAATAGTGTGTTAGTTTCTGCTTTATAACAAAGTGAATCAGCTATACATATACATATATCCCCACATCTCCTTCCTCTTGCGTCTCCCTCCTACCCTCCCTATCCCACCCCTCTAGGTGGTCACAAAGCACCAAGCTGATCTCCCTGTGCTATGCGGCTGCTTCCCACTAGCTATCTATTTTACATTTGGTAGTGTATATAAGTCCATGCCACTCTCTCACTTCGTCCCAGCTTACCCTTCCCCCTCCCCGTGTCCTCAAGTCCATGCTCTATGTCTGTGTCTTTATTCCTGTCCTGCCCCTAGGTTCTTCAGAACCATTTTTTTTTTCTTAATGGTGTCTTTTGATGAGCATAAGTTTTCAATTTTGATGATGGCTAATTTTTTTTCTTATATAGTTGGTATATACTTTTTTTATCCTCTATAGGAAATCTTTGCTTACCCAAAGGTCAAAAAGATGTTTTTCCTATGTTTTCTTCTAGAATCATTGTAGTTTTAATTTTTACATTTAAGTCTATGATGATTTTGAATTAATTTTTGAAAATTAATTAATTAATTTTTGGCTGCATTGGGTCTTCGTTGCTGCATGCAGGCTTTCTCTCTAGTTGTGGTGAGTGGGGGCTACTCTTTGTTGTGGTGTGTGGGCTTCTCATTGTGGTGGCTTCCCTTTGCTGTGGAGCATGGGCTCTAGGTGCACGGGCTTCAGTAGTTGTGGCACGCGGGCTCAGTAGTTGTGGCCAGCGGGCTCTAGAGCACAGGCCCAGTAGTTGTGGCACACGGGCTTAGCTGCTCCACAGCATGTGGGATATTCCTGGATCAGGGCTTGAACCCGTGTCCCCTGCATTGGCAGGCAGATTCTTAACCACTGTGCCACCAGGGAAGTCCCGATTTTGAATTAATTTTTGTGTGAGGTTCACTTTTTCCCCACATCCAGTTGTTATTGAAAACAATTTACTTTTCCCTTGATGTATTTGTTAAAAATCAGTTGACCATATATATGAGGGTCTATTTCAAGATTCTCCCTTCTGTCCCATTAATCTGTTGTCTATCCCTATGCCAATATTACATTGTCTTGATTATTGAAGTTTTAAAGTAGATGTTTAAATCAGGTGACTCCTCCAACTCTATTTTCTTTTTCTCCATATAGACAAAGTTATGTATCTTAGGTCCTTTGCATTTCTATGTACATTTTAGAATCAACTTGTCATTTTTTTACCAGAGCCTGTTGAGATTTTGATTGAGATTGTGTTGAATCCATAGAGAAATTTAGGAAGAATTGCATTTTAATAATATTGAGATTTCTAGTCCGTGAATGTGATATATCTCTCAATTTATTTAGTTTTCTTTAATTTCTTTTGCATACTTTGTAGGTTAATTTCTCTTACGTATGTTTTGTAGTTTAGTGTGGAAGTCTTACACAATTTTTGTTAAGTTGATTCATGAGTATTTTATATCTTTTCATGCTATTGTAATGGAATAGTTTTATAAATTTAGTTTTCCAGTTGTTTGCTGCTAGTAATTAGAAATATAACTGGTTCCTGTAAATTGATGTTTTCTTCTTCCATCAGTGGGGAGATGAATCACATGCCTTTGGGATGCTCCCTATTTTACTTCTATCCCTCAGGTGATATTGATATCAAGTCATGGTAATGAACCAAGCCTCAGCCTAAAATTCTTGCCTAGCAGCACCAAAAAGTAGGATGTATGATGCCGTTTTTTCCCCTTTACCTTTGTTTATATCTTTCTTTAAAAAAAAAAAAAAAAAAAGATTCAGTGAAACTGTAGAGAGCAAAGCAAAAACCAGACCATCGCTAGAAATGGAGAACCCAGAGTCATAGAGTCTTCTGAGTCCTATGTGGGGTATTTAATATTGTGCGAGCATATTTAATAACACCTTCCACTTATACAGAATCTTATAATTTAGAAAGAACTTTCGGAAATTTGAACTCACTTGATTTTTGCAATAATTTAGTAAGGTAATTGGGTAGGCATTAACTCTCAACATATTAAAGATGTTGAACCAGTTATCAGAGAGGTTAAATGACTTGTACAAGGTTACACAGCTAATAAGACAGCGACCCAGGATTTGAAACTATTGCATCTGCCCCATAACTACAACTTAATCAGGATGGTCCCTGAGAAACCAGTTGAAAATATTGCTCAACTCTCCTGTGGGGTAGTCAGCAGCTTTCTGAACCCTGGCCAGGAGAGGCTGGTTTTATTCTGACAACAAAAACCATTTGTCCTCTTTTCTCGTGGAAATTTCCCAGTAGTTCTTGATTTCACTTCATCCCCCCTTCCCAATAAATCTCTGTTTCAGTCAGAAACCAGAGGCCTTGCTTAGAAATTTCACAAAGGACCTGTTCTGATATGTAAGTGACCATTTAAAAGGATTATTCATGCTTGCTGGTTGGGATTCAGAATTCTGTGGGGCTCTGACGTGGTGATTTGTTTTGGGTATGTGATCTCTTGTGGAGTCCCAGGTGGATTCTCATGATGGACGCTTTATAAGCTTCTTTCTTCTTAGTAAAATAAATGCACCCTCAAAATTTTATCTTGACAGTGGTTTCCCATATAGGTTATTTTTTTAAATTAATAAAATCATAGGAATGTACCCATAAATGCCAGTCCCTGGCAGAATGGCAACGGAGTGGCTGAGACACATTCAATGATGCACTTGCCCAAACTCCTGGAATTCCCCAATAAGGGGGGCCTGCATCGTTGAAGCTGATGAATTATTCAGACAAACTTTCATTGTTCACAGATAACAGTTGTTCCCCGAGGGAAGACTTTTAGTATCTTTAATTTCTGCTCTTACAGTATCACTGAAACAAGGATTCCATTTACCCCAGAATAATACAGTTTCAGTCTTGAAAATGGCATTCTTTTGGGGCTTTGTCATTCTGAATGTGTCTGATTTGTGGTTGCAGATGAAATAATTTTGCTTCAGATTATTTGAGAAGTAAAGCACATTCACGCTATGTTTGTGGCCCAAGGTCTGTCTCCACCCCATGAGGAGGTATTAAATTATCCTCAGTGTCATCATTCTTCAGTAATATTTATGAAGTGCCCATCTGTGTTTGGGGCTGTGCTGAATGCTGTTTTAAATAAGGCAAACACACTCAGACTTGAAGTCTCCTCGTTAGAGATATTTAGAGCCTCAAACACAGCGAGCATCCTTGTATACACTACAAGGGAGCGAGATCTGAAAAGTATGTTTTGACTACAAAGTCTGTCATGTAAGGTCCACCACCCATAAACATGATGGTGCAGGGAATTGGTCCTCTTCTACTCTCTTTTTGCATTTTGTGTCACTCCTGTTTTTCACCATTTATTCACTGAAGAAATATTTATTAAGGGCCTTCTACGTCCTAGAAAACTGTCCCTTGCCCTGATGGAATTTACAGTCTAATGGAGAATTTGAGTAATAACAAGTAAAGAAAAAAATATAAGCACAAATTGTAATGCATGTTCAGGGGAAATGAACTTGGTGTGATAATAATGGGCGGGTGTGGAACACCCTACTAAGATAAGGTAGCCAGGGAAGGACTTGCTGAGGAGGTTATGGGTAGGATCAAAGATTGGAAACGTACAGATGGACCTGGCTTTGATGCTGAGATTAGAAATGGCCCATAACACGTGTGAAAATACTTACTTTTTCAGAATGTAGTCTACAGCTATTTGTTGCCAATCCCCAATGTGAAATATGTACTGTAGCTTTATCTTAAACATATTCAGGCGGTCATTGGAATGCAAACAGTGTTAATCCTGCAAGTATCTACTGATCTATGCTGACCTTGGTCCTTGCTACATCCTTTAGATTTGTGCCATTTTGTCTCCAAGGTCAGTCAGGATGCACGGCAGTAAGGGGAGAGATAGTGTTGTGAGCTAATATGTGATTGCTCAGTCTCCCATACATCCCTTGTGCTATAGAGTGATAGGAATTATGAGAGAAAAAACCCTTTATTGGAGTACTTATTGCCCTAAAACTCTCCATAGGTATTTAGGTCAGGGTCAAGGGAGAAAAGAGACGGCACCCTCAAAAGGGTTTGCTAAAAAGAATTTCGTAATAGTAGCTTAATGACCTGGTCCACAGAGGTATGGGTGAAGATAATGAAGGAAACCAAAAAAATCAAGAAGTGATGGAGAGGTATCCCAGGACTCACAATATCAAAAAGCTATGAATTCTCCCAGGACTAAAGGGTCAAGGGAGGGATCAGGGTAACCATAGCCTGGTGAGGTTTGGAGTTGTCAGGGACTGAGCTTGTCAGGGAGGTATAAATACCCCAACTTCTCTCTTTTCCCACCCTCTGATTTCCTGCTGATACCTCCTCTTGACCAAACCCAAGTGGAAGACAGAGGGTAACCTGTGGAGCTCAGCCTCCTAGGGAAGTGAATAGGGCAGAGATGGGCATAGAACGTAATGGGGACTCTTAAGGTGGAAGGGGGCAAACAAAGAATAAGCAGCGTAACCAGTACAATGGCCAGTCTTTCTGGTAATCTCTACCCGCTTGTCTCCCAGTCTTATCCTTGTCCTAGTTTTTTGGAACTCGGGTGTAGTGAGTTGAGTTAATCATGCTCATCATTGAATAATCCTTTCGTAATTTGTCCAGTGGGAGACATTTCTTATTATTAAAAAATTAATGTATTTCTCTTTTCTTTGACTACCTTTCCCCCAGAGACAACCACAAATGTGTGTTTATTGGGTGTCCTTTTGTTTGTGTATGTTGTTTTATTCGCATGTATTTTAAATGATTGGGACTAGTACTGTATAATAGATTGTATTTGGTTTCTTTTTTCCGCTAAAGACTTTGTGTTAAGATCCTCTCAGTGGCTCTGTGTGCATCTAGTGTGTTGCTTCTCACTGCTGCATAGTAGTGCGTCGTGTGTATCGACAGGTCACCTCTGTTCCCTCAGCCGTGAACACTCAGCATGCCTCTTACCTCCCATTACAATGAATAGCCCCTTGGGATTTATGTGAGAATTTCTTTCACATGTGTATCCAAGAGCAGAGTTTTTGGGTCAGAGGCAGTGTGTATACTTAATTTGACCAAATCCTTTGTTAGATTGTACTCTAGAATGGCTTCACTAGCCTGCTTTGCCCACCAGTTCCTGCATCTTCAAGACCAGGCCAATACTTTTATTGTCTAGCTTTCTAATTTTCCCCCAGTAGAATAGATAGAGAGTAGTATACCGTTGCTGTATTAAATTTTCATTTCTCATATTACTAATGAGGATTAGTATCTTGGGGATTTCCTTTCTATCAATTGTCTCTTCTTGTCCTTTGCCCGTTTTTCTGTTTAGGGTTTTCTCCCCTTTTTGATGGATTTGCATGAGTTCATTGCATATTGTGGATATTAGGCCCTTGTTAATTTTAGGCACTTCTAGTTTTCATCTTTTTTCTTCAGACAGAAATGAACCTGTGTTCTATATCCAAATTGCTGTCAGTAGACAGCTCTGCTATATACAACTCAAATTTATTATGTGTAAATAGCAATTTTTAAAAATTTTTCCCTAAAATTGTTCTTTTTTATGTTTATTATCTGAGTGAATTACCTATCATAATCCTAGATTTCTACTTCTTCCTCATTCCCAACACACCATTAGTCACTGGGTTCTGTTAGAAAAATCCCTTAAATAGTTCCTGAATCATTCTTTCCTCTCCGTCCCTATTTTTTACTTTCCTACTTCAGGTTCTCATAATCTCTTGCTTACACTATCGCAATAGTCAGGGAACTGGTCTCCTTGGCCCCAGACCTCCTCTTCTTTATTCCATATTCTAGAACACCTCAAGAGCGATTGTTCTAAGGCAGAGAGCCATGCACCTCCCTCCCTTGCTTAAAATGACTTGGTGGAGGGATTCCCTGGTGGCGCAATGGTTGAGAGTCTGTCTGCCAATGCAAGGGACACGGGTTCGTGCCCTGGTCCAGGAAGATCCCACATGCCGTGGAGCGGCTGGGCCCGTGAGCCATGGCCGCTGAGCCTGCGCGTCCGGAGCCTGTGCTCTGCAATGGGAGAGGCCACAACAGTGAGAGGCCCACGTACCGCAAAAAAAAAAAAAAAAAAAAAAAAGTCTTGGTGGCTTCAGAAGCCTGCAGAATGAGATCCTATCTCCTGATTCTAAAACATGCGTAATCTCTGGATTACTTACATCTCACTCTTGCCTACCATTTTTATCCTGCCCTCTAGACGTGTTATGCTGCTTACAGTTTCCCAAATTTGATGGCCTCTCACACTGGTGTGCCTTTGCATATCCTGCTCTCTTTCCTTGAAATGTGTTCCCTTTGCCCCATCCCACCCCACTTTGTTCTTCCTGATCTTTCAAGACTTGAATCAGCATTACCTTCTTAGTAAGTATTCCTTTGATGTCATGTTTCTCTACCCCAAAGCAATACACAGAACTTGCTCTTTAGAGATCCTTTTATCACAATTGTCACAGACATTGAAAACATATACTTGTCTGTCTCCTAATGTCCTGTAAACCCCCCAAAGGAGAAGGTTTTAGCCAGTAGCTTGGCATAGAATAGGTCCTCAGTATGCACTTATTAAATGAATGAATGAGATTTTTTCCCGTTTTGGATACTTCTTATTTGGGAGAAAAAGTAACTAGAATGCCACAGCTCTACGAACAAACATGCTTCTTTGCACATTTTTACAAATTAAATTTGTCGATGCTATCACCTGGTTGCACAGGAAAGTAAGTATACTGAATGATAAGAAGAAAATGAATGATGTATAATTGTACAGTCTTTTTTTGGGTCTAATAAAACTGTGCCTGACTTATGGTTTTAATTTACATTTAGGTAAGTTTGTAGTGAGTTGGATTTTAGTAATGATATGTGGGTACTGATTATAACAATAAAGATGAGATAAAAGGAAGCAACGACACAGCAGTTATTTCCTAGTCAATAACTAAAAACCACAGCCTGAACTTAAGCTCAGGTTTCTTTATTTCTTTTTTTTTTTTTTTTTTTTGCGGTACGCGGGCCTCTCACTGCTGTGGCCTCTCCCGTTGTGGAGCACAGGCTCCGGACGCGCAGGCTCAGCGGCCATGGCTCATGGGCCCAGCCGCCTCGCGGCATGCGGGATCTTCCCGGACCGGGGCACGAACCCGTGTCCCCTGCATCGGCAGGCGGACTCTCAACCACTGCGCCACCAGGGAAGCCCGAGGTTTCTTTATTTCTTGCCCTGCTAAGTAGGGTGAGGCGTGAGGAGCTAAGTAGGACAGTTTGAGCATGCCTAGCATTGCCTTCCTCTATGCTTTTTGTGTTCACCTATTGGAGAGGATGCTGGCAATGATTGAGGCCTGCTTGTCAGTATTTCTGAGAGCTGGTGTCAGATGAGAAAGCAATTTCATGCCTACGTTTAGTAGAGGGCACTTATAAATTAATTAGCTAAGGCGAGAGGAATAAATTGGTAACATTTAAGACCAGAGGCTGCAAGAGCTTTGGAGATGTTGGATAAACCATCTTTTGTCAGTTGTTCAGAGCTGTCTTGGGTTTTTGCTCTCCGTGTTGATCAGAAAAACAATTTTGGATGAGCATTAAGTGACTTGAGTTCCAAAACATATAATCATCATCACCCTTCCATGTGAACGCAGGCAAACCATTTTTAGAAATCAGCTTTCTCTGGCCTGCTGTATTTGCAAGGACTCTTTGCCACTCTTTGGTTCTGTTTCTAGAAAGGCATAGTCATTGTTAATGGTGTCCAGCATCCTTTTCTCAGCCCTTCCACTGACTTGGCACTTGTTGCCACTTGGCAAGTAATTCTGACCATTGGTGGGTTCTGCCAGTACTGAAAGAAGTTCCTTTACACCACTCTGGGTGATTGGGGATTAAAGATCATTTTAAGCAGGGGTTTCGATGCCATTCAGTCTAGAGCTAAGTGGATGCAGTTGGTCTCCAGTGGGAATGTTGACTTTACGACCTGCTTTTATTTATTATCTCAATTTTGGTTTTTGGCGGGTGCATTTGGTTAATAGCCTCCTTTCTTTTTTGTGACTTAAAAATATTTATACACTTTAAAAATCAATACCATTCGTTAATGCAGAGGGGCATGAGGTAATTTTTTGGGCTGATAAGAATGTTCTATATCATAATTATGGTGGTAGCAATACAACTCTATCTATCTACCTATCTGTCAAGACTCATGGAACTATATACTCTTAACATTGGTGAATTTTATTTTATATCAATTATACCTTGATAAAAGTGATAAAAATAATCAAACCCTATTTATTTGAAAGCAAAACAAAGAACTTGTCTTGGGTCTTCCTTTACGATTGGGGTCATGGATCGTGACTCTATTTGAATGACCCCAGATCTCAGCATCAAGGCTTGCATTTACCAGACCGTCAGTAAACACTGGCTGGTTCAGGTGAGTCCAGTGGTTTTTGGAGTCGCTGTACACTGTCTCCTTCTCTGTGGTGAGTCAGAACGTCAGAACGTCAGACAAACATGCAGGCTTGTCTTGCAAAAGACTTCCATTTAGAGCTGAAAGTTCTAAGATTTCAAGGTCATTAGTCAAATTTCTTAGTGACGTAAATATGTAAGGAAGACAGGATAGCCCAGCGTAACTCTTTGCTTGGTCAGTGTAACTGTATGCTTTGTCAAGCAGCCAGAGAAGCTTGGCACTTTACAGTGCTTTTAAATGATGGAAGGTTATGATAAATCATCTCAGACCTGAAGATCCTCCTGGAGTGAAAGGGCTTTTTGTACAAAAAAAAAAAGGAACTTTTTGTATTCGCTTTATAGTTTGAAATGAATTTTGTAACTCTCACCAAAAAATGTTTTCTAATGGATTTTAAACCTCAACCTGTTAGGGTAGTGTTAAGCTGAACCTGTTGGAACACTGCTTAAATTGCTAAATATCATCAATTTCACTTACCCATCAGGCTGAGGGAAGAATAGTATCGAAAAAACATGCACAGGGGAATCAAGAAACTGCCCCAAAGTTTTGCCTGCTCAGCACAGAGTAAGAGGGAATGCATTTTTATTTACAGTGGATTCTGTTACAGTATCTTGTTTGATATTCACACAAACCCTCAGAAGTATTTGTATCAAGTGCTATTATCAACATTTTATTTATAGAAAAAATATAATATTTGGAGATTAAGTAACTTGGCCTACAGTTGCCCATCAAGAAGGAAGCAGTCAAGACTGGTGCCAGATTGTCTAATTCCAAGTCTCCTAATTTCTTTGCTGTTCCTTATTGTTGAGAGCAGGAGAACATTCTGATTATATCAGAATGTCATTTGTGTCTATTGGTGTGTGTGTCTGTGTTGGGGGACCTATGTGTGTGGTGGATGACATCAGACAAGCAGAATTAGTTTCAACCCCAAGATGTCTTGTAATTTGACCTTGAACATCACTGCTGTTTAGTAAAGTTCTGGAAGAAGCAGTTCTTGGCTTTAATTTAAGACTTCCAGGAAACTGTTGACTGGAGTTCAAGGCAGCATTTGAATTTTATACCCTTACCTCAGGATTTGCTTGCAGTAGTAAGATCAGCAGTGGCTCTACGAAAAAACCTTTATCAGGTTTCGGCAGCCTTTCTCCATAACATTCTGTGTAAAGTGGGTGAAGCTGATATGATTCCTTCTAAGAGTTTTTAATCTTAGGCAAACAACGCTGATGAGCAGAAACATAAAAGATACCAATTAAGTACAATGGGATCTTTTAGTAAATGATGTGCTGCCAGTTGTATATAAGATATCGATGCTTAGAAAAAGAAAAGGAAAAGGAAAAGAAAAAGAAATGGTGTCAGCTCCTGTCTGTATGCCCCAAACAGGTGAGGATAGAATTCAGACCTGGGAGTCCACTCATCTCACCTCTGATCAGGTTTCTGCCTGAGGTTTAAGTTTGTCATTTGGAATTCCAAGTTCTTTTACAGTCTCTGATTGCATCAGTGGTTTATATCCTAGCATGGAGGAAAATTGTTTGGTAAGTTGTTGCCTGTATTTAAGAATGCAAGTTCTCTATCCAGGACTTACAAAGAGATTGTATCAGTCAGGATCTTTGTGCTGCAAATGAGAGAAAACTAGCTGAAATGGGACCTAAATAATAAAGGGAATGTGTTGGTCCACATTAACTGAAGTAGATTTGGCCTCAGGTGAACCTTGATCCAGCAGGTTAGTGATACCTGAATATTCCCTCCTCTCTGCTTTGCCTTAGGAAGTATTACTTTCATCCTCAGGTGTTCCCTGCCTTTGGTGGAGCAAATGTCTGCATGATTTCTAGGCCTCACGCTCTTACACTACCTTGTCTAAGAGGAGTTTTTAAAATATTTTTAATTTTTAATTTTTTTAAACATCTTTGTTGGAGTATAATTGCTTTACAGTGGTGTGTTAGTTTCTGCTGTATAACAAAGTGAATCAGCTATACATATACATACATCCCCATATCTCCTCCCTCTTGTGTCTGCCTCCCACCCTCCCTATCACACCCCTCTAGGTGGTCACAGAGCACCAAGCTGATCTCCCTGTGCTATGCGGCTGCTTCCCACTAGCTATCTATTTTACATTTGGTAGTGTATATATGTCCATGTCACTCTCTCACTTTGTCACAACTTACTCTTCCCCTTCCCCGTGTCCTCAAGTCCATTCTCTATGTCTGCGTCTTTATTCCTGTCCTGCCCTTGGGTTCTTCAGAACCTTTTTTTTTTTTTTTTAGATTCCATACATATGTGTTAGCATATGGTATTTGTTTTTCTCTTTCTGACTTACTTCACTCTGTATGACAGTTTCTAGGTCCATCCACCTCACTATAAGAGGAGTTTTTTTTTAATTAAAGCATAGTTGATTTACAATGTTGTGTTAGTTTCAGCTGTACGGCAGTGTGATTCAGATACATATAGATAGATATATACACACACACACATATATGTGTGTGTGTGTGTGTGTGTGTGTATATATTTCAAATTCTTTCCCTTATAGATTATTATAAAATATTGAGTATAGTTTCCTGTGTTATACAGTAGGTCCTGTCCTTTTTGGTTATCTATTTTATGTATAGTATTGTGTATATGTTAATCCCAAACTAGGAGGATAAAACTCTGTGTGTGTGTGTGTGTGTGTGTTTGTGTGTGTGTGTGCGACAAACAACTGAGAACATGTCCTTGAGTCTTGACTTTGGTTGGGGTTTGTATCATCTCTGATGCATCGGTTCACTGAGGCCATGAAGGGTGGGAGATGCTGAAAGTTTTAAGCCTTTTCCCCTTATTAAGTGGAGCTGGGAGGACAGTCATTCCTTCTCATACCAAATGACAGAGAACGGATGCAGTTTTCCTCCAAAGCAAGATCTTTTCTTTGTCTTTCCAGAAGGAGTAGTGGTAGCAATTTAGGACCCAATAGATGACAAGGGGATGTGAGCTGGGTGAGTGCATTGGGGTGCAGTTCTGGAGGGAGAATTCAGGACCTAGTTAAGAACTCAAGAGGCCCTTCTTCTTGTTACCTCCTCATACCCCAGCCGATCCTCTGCTACTTACGTAACTGACAACAGTGTTAGAGTGGTGGTGTTTACCCTGATCCTAGCATATGCTTGAGGATTCATCTGTCCTCTTTCCCATCCTCTTCTCTCTACGCTTCCTTCCTTTCTGTCTCCCTTCCTCCATCTCTCTTGCTCTTTCCCTCTTTCCTTCCTTGCTTCCTTCTTTTCTCCCTCCTTTATTCCCTCCCTCTCTCCTTACCTACCTTCCACTTTGTCATTCTTCAAAAACCATTTTTAACACCTACTATGTGCCAGGCACACTGCTAGGTGCTGGATACGCTGCTGAAATTCATCTCCTCTTCCACATCCTTTCCTCCTTTGTCAAACATCACCATCAACAAAATTTATTAATATTCTCCATGGAAGGTATTCTGCTAGATTCACAAAGGCTCATGACTTCAGTCTGAATGTTAATGATAGACTTGGAGAGTGTTTCCAAATCATGACGTTGTATCCTGCAGCTTGCCTTACACAGATTCTACTAAATTTAGGAGTGGGAGAGAAAAGAGAGTACGTGTGCTAGAAAAAGAGGACATAGGTTAAGGAGTGCAGACATTTCTGCCTGCCGGTGTACCCAAATGTGTGCATGCATGTAGTGGAACGTGGTTCTCTTTGACTTTCATTGGCCTCTGCACTCAGACTACCTGGGTTTGAATCCTCTGCTCTCTGGCTCTGTGACTTTGGGCTGGTTCCCTAATCAGGGTCTTCCCTGCTAAATGAGATAATAACAGCATCATTCTCATTGGGATTAAATGAGGTAAATGTATGGACAGTGCTTAGAGGAGTGCCATTCACAGTGAGAGCTCCAGGAAGATTAGCTGTTATTATCATGATGATGGAATTTTAAAGATAACAAACTCAAGAATGGGCAGTGGATTCTAATAACTAGTCTGCAGTTCTTCCACACTGAGGAACTGGGACTAAACTTAGAGCCCATATCCCCCATGTAGCTAACAGTTATTGAGTGGTGTTCCTTCTATGGGTCCCTCACATTTCACAGTACAACAAGCTTTTAGAAGACTGCTGTGTGACCCTCAAATACCTGCATTTGGTAGTTTTTCAGATTACTTTGTAAGTAATGATTGTTAATTTTCTTTAGCTCTTCTCTGTGTGTAAATGGAACCTTTCAACTAGGGATCGAGGATTAGACCCATTGCCATTTGATCTTTTGCCTTTTTATTAATACCCTTTAAAGTTGTTACAGATGAAAAGTTCTTTGTTCATAGAAGCACTTGGACCCTGAACTGTTGGACCCTGGAAATCCCATCTCTTTAGAAAAACTGTCTTTATGGGGAAACATAGGGTTTCTTTTTTTCTTTTAAAACACACCTGTGTCTGTCTGTATTTTGGCCAGAACCATTAAACCTCCATACAGAGTTCAAAGTTTTTTTCCTTCTGCTAATTCTGATGCTAGGATTTTGGTGTTGTGTTATATATACATCCCATTAAAATAAATAATGTGGTTTGTGTGCGTAATATAAGCGCTTGCCCATTTCACAGTCTGTTCAGTATTCAGCCAAAAGCTAAAAAGGTAAAATAAGAGAAACATTATGACCAAATCAATTGCTCTGTGATATACCCGTGTGTGGGGAGGAGAGGACAGAGGAGAGATTTGTGAAAGTAGCTTTCTTTGTTATTAATATACCACTAGCTACTTCCTTTCTTAACAGGTAGCATCTCAACCCCAATTTATTGTTGTAATGGTTGTTTCCTGCTTTTATAATGACTTTTAAAAAGTTTATAAGCTCCTCTTTAGTCCATTTATTTGCAGACTCATTAGCCAAGTCCTCTGGTGCACTAGGGAGCGCCTTGGGGGGTGGAAGGGTAAATATTCCTCCCCAAATGAGGTATATTTACGTGAATATTATCAAAGCAGGTGGGTGCCAGGAGCATGAGAAATTTGAGAATGAGAGTTGATTTGGACAAGGCTATTTGGATTTTTGGTGGAAATTTCCATCTGAAGACCAACTCCTGAAGTAGATCAGAGATCAGGGGCTGTGTTGTGGCTCTGGGTGGGCATGACATCGAGCCAGGGCGGGGTGATGAGAGGGAGCTCTCACGGAGATATGGTAGAATCAAACAGAAAAGGAGATATGTGTGTGAGCATGTTGGTACTTCTGACTGTACTACTGATTCTTATCATTTCTCAAAGCCTGGCTCTCCCCTTCTACAAGGGAAGTAGTCAGGGCTGGTATAGCGGCCCTTCTCCACAGAGCTCCCAGGGACTCACACTCCTTCTAGCTCATTGCTCTGCCTCATGTGGGTGTAGCTTGTGCCCTCATGTTTCAAGATTGCAGGAGCTCCCACTACCATGTCTGCATTTTATGCAGCTACTGGAGTATAGGATAAAGACAAGCAAAAGGAAGAGCAAAGATAGATACACAATCTTTTTAAAGAGGTTCACAGCCTAGATATTTGATGCTTTTGCTTATATCCTACTTGCCAGAACTTAATGATATGGCAACACCTAGCTGCAAGGGAAGCTGGGACATGGAGTCTTCACTCTGAATGGCCATGTGCACAGCTCAAAATCAAAGGTTTTCTATCAAGAAGGAAGGGGAGATTAGTTATAGCGGGACAACTGGCAGTCTCTGCCATGGGTTTAGTTTAGGTGATATTCTAAACATTCTGTATAGAATATTGTAATCTCTGCAGTTATAAAATATTATTTTCTCTAACCTTGGACATGGTGAAAATCTTTTATTCTTTTCTGTACTGAACAAGTTAGGATGATGACATAAATGATGATATGAACGATGATGAGGAGGAAGAGGATATGACATTCCTAATCTACCAAAGAAAACATAAACCGAAAGGACAACTGAATGAGAAAAGTCTTATTTCCCTCATTTTATAAATAAGTAAATTGATGCTCAGAATGGAAGAAACCCACTAACACTGATCCTCACCTGTGGAGTTATGATATAACAACAAAGATTGGGAAGCAAGGTTTTGGGGAAGGAAACAAGGTGATTTTTAGTTGTAAGTAACAGAAACCTGAACTCTAAATGACATAAACAGTAAGGGAAAGGTGTAGCTCACATATTAAAATGTCTAGAAGGGGGCTTCCCTGGTGGCGCAGTGGTTGAGGGTCTGCCTGCCGATGCAGGGGACACGGGTTCGTGCCCCGGTCCAGGAAGATCCCACATGCCGCGGAGCGGCTGGGCCCGTGAGCCATGGCCACTGAGCCTGCGCGTCCGGAGCCTGTGCTCCGCAGCGGGTGAGGCCACAACAGCGAGAGGCCCAAGTACCGCAAAAAAACAAACAACAACAACAAAAATAATAAAAATAAAATGTCTAGAAGGAACTAGCTCCAAGGGGGAGGGGGCTAACTCATTGCCTTGGTCTCATCATTAAGGAGCTAGGTTCTGTCATCCTCAGGGTGTGGTCTTTGTTCTTGGTGAGCTTTCCTCGTGGATCGGCTCCAGCAAGTCTAGATCTTTCCCCTCCATATGATGTGGTCTTATGGAAGAAAAGGGACTGCCTTTTATTTATGTGTCTTTTGAAAGTCAAGGAAACTTTTCTGGAAACCATCCGGTGCCATATTTTTTCTTTTTTATAGTACATTCACTTTTGCTGAGGGTAAATAATAAAGTCATTGTTCTGTTAATGAGTAAATCAGTGTGAATGACTTTGGGAGGGCAACTGTCAGTAGCTGCTAATTCATTTGAAGTGTCCCCCCCCCCCCCCCCCCGGTGTCAAAAGACATTGTAGAATTATGGATGTTTCCTGAAAATGCCATTGCCTTTGATTTCACTTGCTTGTTACAGTTTGTTCACTTACTTATCAATAACATTTATTGAATACCTTCTCCGGGTGAGATGGTGTTAGAAGTGAATACAATTCGTGCTTACCCTCAAAAAATGTATGACTAAGTGAGAGAGACAGATATCCTGAGTAGCACTTACAGTGCAACGTGAGGAATGCCATACTAGGAGCCATGAAAGTGCTGAGAGGAAACCATTTACGCTGGCCTGGACCAGGATTAAGACTTGTGGCTGTAATGGAACTTTCTTCTCTTAGGTTATGAATGTCTCTAGTGAGAAGCCCTTGAATGAGCTCCACAGGGACCACATTTTATTCTTTATCTTTCTTTTTAAATCTGAGTATAATGCTTTGACCATAGTAGTCGCTCATGGTGGTAAGCAGGGATGAGTCAGATCTGGAAAACAGAAAACATTCTGGAGCAAACCATCCACTGTGAGCAAAAAAGGTGTTACAGTGTGACTATAAAGAGTAAGGGCTTTAGTTTCATGAAGACCTGAATTCAAGTGTGAGAGATCTACCGTGACTTAGCTGTGTAAATGTAGGGAAGTTACCTAACCTCTCTGTGCTTGTTTTCTCATCTGTTAAATGAAAATTAGAGTACTGGGACTCCCCTGGCGGTCCAGGGGTTAAGACTCCACACTTCCGTACTGCAAGATGCGCTGGTTCAATCCCTGGTCAGGGAACTGAAAAAAAAAAAAAAGAAAAAGAAAAGTAGAGTACTTAACCTTGTTAGGTTGTTGTACAACTCAGATGGGATAATACATGTGAAGTGATCAGCAGAGAATAAGCACTCAGTGGATACTGCTGTTATTATTACTTAGTAACATAGTCTACCTGATTTTTCCTCCCTCATCTAAATCTTCAGTTTTCCTGAATTGTTTGTTGAAGAAAATTCTTTCCCTCAATCAGAATGTTTCTGGCAACTGAAAGTGAGCCTTACGCATATTATGCTTCCTGGTACTTTAGTTGAGAGTCATGGAGTTAACAGACATTTATAGTGTGATTCTGACAAATATCACATGCTAGTATTTCCTACGTTCTGTTTATTCAGTGTTCTCTATTTCCTAAAATAGGAAAGGGTGCACTGCTGCAGAGTTGCCAAATTTTCTCCACACGTGGCCGGGTTTTCCTTAATTGATGAAATCACACTTTGTTGATTGGACCCATTTCCACAGGAATTTCTAGATCTCAGGGCTCATGCCCTGGGTGCCCCCTCCATCCCCTAAAGGTGTTAGGTATTTTTAAGCCAAGAGTGTCAACTAGTCATGGCAGCTGCGTGTCAGAGACTGTATTTCCTCTAATTGGCTCCGGGGGCCATTCTCTTAATAGTTTCTCCCTTTTATAAAACTGGTGCCGTGTTCCATTTATGAGAAGAACACAGAATTCCAGAGCATGTTGTTTAGGGATAACTGATCTAGCAAATGGAACAGTGAGGTTAAGGAGAAATCCAGCTGCATGGAGGCCCCTGGTCTTATGTGTGGCTTGAAGAGATGGAGGACACTGATGTGTTCTTTGGGGAGAGATTCACAGTTTGACAGGAAACATCTGCCTTCATCTGCTCCAACCTCAACATGAGTGATGTGGTAGGAAACCTGTCGTGACTGTGAGGGTTCCATCTCTCAAGCCAGGGCTGGGCCTGAGATCAGGACTGTTTGGACACAGGCAGCACACGTGGTTCCATTTGTCAAAATATGGACATAGCAAGCGACATTATTTGAGAGAATCCTGAGGCTACTTCTTATTTAAAGCAAACCATTTCTAACCTGTCTGGCTCTCTGTTCATGTCACTGTCTTTCGTTTTTGATGTTTTCTCTCCCTCATCACATTTCTGTTCTGGGTTTCAGTGATGAGTGTACACTTTTCAACCTTCATTCTACACCACATTCTCTCTCCGAAGTAAGAATGGCTCCCTGTGGAGGAGGATTCTCCCCCAAACGTATCAAAATATCTCAGAAACAAGAATGCAAACACACAGACTCACACCCACTCACACTCACAAAATTTTAGAGATTGTCATCTACCCCCCACCTTCAGGATTACTACCTAGAGTTAATTAAAGATGCTGTTACTGTAGGATTCGAATTGGTTTGCAGAGAAAACTGCCTCATTTTTCAGTATCCAAAAGAGTAAAGTTGGTATCTGACACTGTCCAAAAATAACTGACATTCAAAAGAGTAAAGTTGGTGTTTGTCTCTGGAGAGTTCAAAGAGAGTGGAATTGCCATCAGGTCTGAAATAAATTGTGCATGCTTCTGGGAAGATGTAAGATCTGAGGAATTCCTTCTACAAATGCTCTGCCTATCTGATTATTGGTTAGCCAGTGACTTTGCGCAATCTTCAAAAAACCCCACACTGAAATAGTAAGAAAAAATTAAATATTAGGTGAAGTACTTTGAGTCCAACGGAGTCCACACAGGGAGTTATGGATGGCTCTGTTGGGATTGCTGCAAGAGTGCCCGAAGAGAGTTGGTGTATAAATACCCCAGCTCCCCTGCCCCTCAGCAGGATCCTGAGGCATGTGTTTTCACAGGTTCCTAGGGCATCTTTGCAGGATTAAGTTTCAGTCACCTACTGTGATAACTGGCCTGAGAACCCAACCTTTATTAACTTTCTTCCCTTCTGTGTCTTACTTCCCTTCTCCCGACCTGTGCTCTCTCCACTTCCTTCCTTCCCCCACAGATCAATGTGTGCACTTGAATCCTTGCTTCAGGATTCGAGCCTGCTCCTGGGGAACACAAACTAGGACGTCAGGAATATTTATTCTCTTTCTTCTCATTTGGTATTGATATATTTTAAAGCCCTAAAATTTCCCCGAATATGCAGATCCAATATTTGTGCCGGGCTTATGAAAAGCAGGGAATGAGAAAATTAAGGCACACAGAGAAACCTTACACAGCTATGGTGAGTTAACTCAGAAATATGCCCAGCTCTAGAACTTTATCTCAGGCCCCTCTAAGCAGGAAATCTCAAAGGGGGGGTGCTTCTAGCTTTCATGATTACGTGTGATTTTGTTATTTTATGAAATCTACTGCTGTGCGACTCTGTTGAGGAAAGACAACTAGATAAAGCTCGAAAAATATACATCTTCCACAAAGGGAATTTTATGTCAAAAACGCTGTTTCCTCCTCAGCTCTGAATGTTGACAGATTCTTTCTTTCCTCACGGGGTTCAACAGGTTGGCTGGAAAGCCAGGATCAAATACCAACGGGAGGTGTGAAGACTGGGCAAGCTCGGGTCCCATGAGTAGCCATCCTCTTGCTAGGTCCTCCATCCTGATAAGATAACCACCCTCTTGACGGGATACAGGCCTGCTAGTGTCTTTATACTGTCTGCTGCAAAGATGGATAAAGTAGATACAGCTTTTAAATTAGGTTTAGCAGAAGGTTCCTGTGACATAGGATTTCCTTGTCAAAAAACGGTGAGACATAGTGACAGACTATATTTGGAGTCCCTTCGTTGACAGTGGGTTATGCCTTTCAGGCTACTTCTGCTGAGAAGCACACGTGATAGCTCTTCACTCACTCCGAGATTTCTGCCAAACCTGGGGGACCTCTGGGAAGAAGCAGTGAGAGTCAAAGAGCGAGGGAGTGTACTCTCCTGGGCCCTGGCGGGAGAGTGAAATGCTTGTGCTACATCTCCATTTGTGGAGAATTTTGATCAAGTACCTGGATGACTTTTTTCATGGACCATTGGGTCACACATCCTCTCATTTCCATCATTCAGGGCAATGTCCAAAATAGAGGATAGGCATTTTTAACCACAAAGGTGTATTGAGAAATGAAATGAATGCTGGAAAAGGTACATTATATGCCTAATCAGGCAAGAAGAGGCTGAAAGCATATAGATGCTGCTAAATTCGGGGTCAGAATCTGTCTTCAAAACCTATTGACTTCAGCTGTAGCCACTGAGGCCTGCCTTCTTTTCCTGGCCATCAAGAAAGATTTTTCTTCAGTGTTGACACCCACATTTCCCGGGATTTGATGGTGTCTGCCAGACTTTGGAGGAAGCCAGGGGAAGCCTCTTAGCTCTGCCTCAGTTGAACCATGTCTCTCCACTGCCCCTGGCTTCTCAGGGACTTGAATTTCACTTTCTGTGTTATGGAACCTCTGGCAGTAACTGCTCCCTGCCTGTTACACTTCTTTTTTTTGTAAATTAATTTTTATTGGAGTATGGTTTCTTGACAATGTTGTGTTAGCCTCCACTGCACAACAGAATGAATCAGCCATACGCATAGAGATATCCCCTCCCTTTTGGACTTCCCTTCCATTTAGGTTACCACAGAGCATTAAGTAGAGTTCCCTGTGCTGTACAGTATGTTCCCATCAGTTGTCTGTTTTATACATAGTATCAATAGTGTATATGTGTCAATCCCAGTCTCCGAATTCCTCCCACCCCACCCCTTTCCTCCTTGGTATCCATGCATTTGTTCTTTACGTCTCTGTCTCTACTTCTGCTTTGCAGACAGGTTCCTCTGTACCATTTTTCTAGATTCCACATATATGCGTTATTATGTGATATTTGCTTTTCCCTTTCTGACTTACTTCACTCTGTATGACACTCTCTAGGTCCATCCACATGTCTACAAATGACCCAATTTCATTCCTTTTTATGGCTGAGTACTATCCCACTGTATATATATGTACCACATCTTGTTTATCCATTTGTCTGTCGATGGGCATTTAGGTTGCTTCCATGACCTGGCTATTGTAAATAGTGCTGCAGTAAACACTGGGGTGCTTGTCTTTTTTTGAATTATGGTTTTCTCTGGGTATGTGCCCAGTAGTGGGATTTTACACTTCATTTGAGACAGTTACCAAAGCCCTCCCTGACACCACTGGAGAGAGGGGATTAATTCTCCCGTCTTTGATCTCTCCTTTTTGGCTCTGTTTCTGTCCTGACAAGAGCCAGAGCTGTTTTTCTTAGGGTCACAGAGGGCCTCTCTCTCTGCTTTGTTCTTCTCTCTGTCACGTCCCTGGATTATGGTCTCCTCACACTCACTTGCTTGCAGGGTCCCACGTTTTGTTTGCTGAGTTTGACCAAAGGCATCTCCGGCTTATATGAACTCCAGAGGTCAGATCTGCCTGCCAAACCCCAGTGCCCCATTCCACTGGGCAAACCTACTGGAAGGCTTTTATATTTACCTCTGTGAACTCAGAGGAAGGAGTCCCCTGAGAATTTGCCCCATGAGGTTTCTGCCGCCTCCCACTCTGCCTCGGCTTAGACAAACGCCTCCTAGGCTCTGAACCCACTGGGCCCTGTGCTCGACTTGACAGACAAGTGGTCTTATTTTTAGCTTACAGACCTTTTAGTTGGCATCCTGTTGCATTGAGGGTGTGAGAGAGAAGCGCTTTGGAAATCAGACCCTGTCACTGATAGCTTGTCCTGAACTGAAAGGGCGATAAAAGAAAGGATACCTTGTGTTCAGGAAAGAAGAGAACCGGGCTCTGCGTGGCGGCTGCAGGCTGCTTCTGTTTCTCTCGCCTTGCCGCTGCTCTTTGTGCAGATGACTCACTGCTCCTGACGCGCCTGCCCTGCGAGGTGCCGTGCCTTGGATGGCATCTCACCTAATCCCGTCTGAGCCCATGGGACTCGGTTTTAGCAACTGGCTGGTGGGAGTGGGGCGTGGCTGGCACCCCTGTCAGGGCCCTCTTCTCTTTGCCTTCAGGACCCCTCCCTCCAGGTCATGTGCCTGGACCCCTCCTGCCAGCCCACAGCCTCTTGATTTGGGTGTCAGAGTCCGAGGGAGGAAGGAGGTGTGGGGAGATGCAAGTTCAGGAGGGAGGTTGATACAGCCTGAGGAACCAGGCTTATGTGAGCTAAGAGTCGACTGAAAAAAGAAAAGGTGGTAAGGATTTGGTGGCCTGTTTTAAAATGGCTATAGCTTTTACTTAATGCTTCACCAGGTGCCTCCCCCCACCTCCCATGGTGTATGTAGAAGTAAACCTCTGCTTTGGGATTTTGACAGAAAAGAATCAGATTAAAGAAGACTTATGAAATTAGCATGATTTACTATAACACGCAATTGATCTCAGTTCCATAGCATATTATGATTGCTTTAATTAGGAGGGAGATGCAGGCACTATGACGTATCCTTTCAATTGTCTGAGAGAGAAGAAGATGCACAGCAGATAATGTCTTGAGGGCTTTGCTTAAAGTTTTCAAGCTTTGTGCCTGCTCATAGTTTTCCATAAATATGCGGAGCACCTATCACTGGACATGTTATGGGCAAAGCAGCAAAATACAGGTAGATTTTTTTTTTACTTAATTAGTACATTTTAATTTTTAAATTAAATTAAATTTATCTTTAAATTTTATTTTTTATCGAAGTATAGTTGATTTACAATGTTGTGTTAGTTTCGGGGGTACAGCAAAGTGATTCACATACATATACATATATCTATGCTTTTTCAGATTCTTTTCCCTTATAGGTTATTACAGAATATTGAGTAGAGTTCCCTGTGCTATACAGTAGGTCCCTGTTGCTTATCTTTATACACAGTAGTGTGTATAGTTCCCTGTGCTCTACAGTAGGTCCTTGTTGGTTATCTATTTTATATACAGTAGTATGTGTATGTTAACCCCAAACTCCTAATTTACCCCTCGCCTCCACCCACTTTTTGTAACCGTAAGTTTGTTTTCTGTGTCTGAGAACACACGTAGATTTAATGATCAGCTCTCAGACCTCAGCTCTGTTCCTTCTCCTCCATTTCTACCACCAGCCAGGCATCCAGACAGAGGAGGGCGCCCTGCTTGGGAAGAGTGGTTGTAGGTGGAGCCCTGCCTGGGGTGATTTGGCCTCCGCCAGGGCCAGAGTGGGTATTGCTTCTGACCCAGCTGGGCATTGTGAAGCTGAGGTGGATGAAGCCATACTTGAGAGGATCTGGGAGAGGACATAGGACCCGGGAGGCTCCCACAGCTCCTCTGCAAAACCATCTCCTCCTCCAACGCTTAGCTTTGTTTAGAAGCATTTCTTGGGAACCAGTACCCACTGCTCTTTTTATGTAGCATTTAAACGCTCCCAGTCTGGAAATGTCCGTCACCCATAGGGAACCATGCCCTCTGCATATTCTCAGAGCCCAAACGGAACACTTTCATGGTAGAAATGAGAGAATTTTTGGGGTCACAACTAGGGTAGGCTTTGTGTCTTTT
This sequence comes from Monodon monoceros, assembly GCF_005190385.1. Classification (NCBI taxonomy): domain Eukaryota; kingdom Metazoa; phylum Chordata; class Mammalia; order Artiodactyla; family Monodontidae; genus Monodon; species Monodon monoceros. Next base: position 62,746,927 of record NW_021703782.1, read on the forward strand.
TTGAGATGGCCCTTTCCCCTCTTGTGAGCATTCTGTCAGGGTCTGACATTGTTTGGAAATCCTTGTTCTGCCGAGTGCTAGCCCTGCTGTTACAATCAGATTCCAATCAGCTTGTGATGCTCCGTACTGAACGGTGCGGCTGCTTTTCATCTGTAGTCCCGGCTAAGAATAGTTGCCAAATGCATGAAAGTGCCTTGATTCCAGTATTTGGAGCTGTCACGCCTTGCAGACTAGATCAAGTTACCATCCAGCACTTTGTGCAAAGGTACACCAGGAGGAATCCCAGCTATCTAATGGGATTGGCCATTCCTGCCTTACTGGTGGCAGGCATAGCCCAGCCCTCACTCTGGGACTCTGAAGACCCTGAAACTCTGTTACTCCCAGAAGCAAACCTCTGAGGTGTGGTGTGTTCCAAACAGAGACAGAGCTGCTTTGTTGTCTGTGATTTTGTGGGTCAGGGAAATAGTTAGAAATAGGTCACATCTGAAGAAAAGTCCTCTAACTGTGATTTTGAGTACAAATGAAGGAAATGGATCTCTTTGAATTCATGCAGCAGGTCACAAGATTCATATTATCCATGAGGAAAAAAAAACACCTCACTGACCTTGAGCTTATTCACTTACAATGCCTGCAGATTAGACATGGGTTAGGTACCATGATGTATTTCATGAATGTTATTATATCACATGGGGAAATGGGGAACACTTTGTAAGCAGTCATGCGCCATACAAATTATTGCCATGATGAATTTTTCTTAAAATGGGTAACTTGAAGCATAAAGTTGATTAAGAGAGGCTATTGCCTGTGATCAGCTTAATATAGCCTCGTTTCTTAGTGTGTGGCCAGATGTGGTGACTTAAAGCCTAGAGATTTTACTTTGCTCACCTGTGACCTTCAGGCACTCATCAGTAGGCAGACGATAAAGAGCCTGCTCTTGGTGCCTGGAGAATCCAGGACTTAGATCTAACTCTGCAGTGTACTAGTTAGATACCTTAATCTCCCTAAATTTCCTCATTTGTAAAATGAGGCTGTTAATACATGAATTGCCTCATGTGGTGGTTGTAAAAACTAAAATAAAAATGCATGGATGGTTTTGAATGTGCTATGAAACAGTGGAGTGTTAGAGAAGTGTAAGGTATTATGATGATCATAGAAGCTTTGAAAGAAGTTATATTAACTTGGGATTCCTGCTTTGGTCATGGATGATTTCTTCTCTGGAAGGCAAAGCTGAGGAAAGATAGATGAATGAATCATGTGTGTGGGTGTGTGTGTGTGTGCATACATGTACACACGTGGGTGCCTGTGTCCTGGTCATCTTCACTTTTGCATTAAATCCATTCACTGCTTTTCCCCTCCTTGGCCCTACATCTCAGGGAGCTACGTTTCCCTAGGTCTCTGACTACTGCCAGCTTCCTACCTCACCCCAGAGGCGAGGAGCTAGTTCCTTTTGAATGGCTGCAGCATCTGGGATCCTCTTGTTGCCCCTGTAGCCCTGAAGGTTGTGACCATTTCCTGACATTGCAAATCTCTGGTGGCCTCACTCTCTTCTGTTTGGCTGCTTACTCCTCCAGCTCCTGGGTAGCTGATTCTCCATATTAAATTCCTACTGCTTGAAATACCTAGAGTTGATTCTGCTTTCCTGATTGGACCCTGGCTGATCCAAGATATTTGCTTCATAAGTGGATATTAGATTAAGACATGGGTACCAGCAATTTGTAGCGAAGAAAGATTATATAGAATTTTAAACGAATATTTAGCAAACTTATAGGTCTGTAAATTTGGTTACCCTATTTTAAAACAGGGTACTGTGTTGAGTGTACCCTGAATCTGCTTGAAGACTTAGTTAAAATAAGCAGTTTAGCAAAGTTTGGGATCTAATATTCTGGAGCAGATTTTTTGAAAGTTTAGTTAACAAAAGTTTTTTCCCTTAAAATCCTTTTTTAAAACTTAGAGTAATCAACCAGATATTTTATATCTGGTGCCTGAGTTTGCCAGATCTCAGCTTGGGTCTATAAAATGGGATAAGAGCTATATCATCATGTAATAAACATGAATGAAATAAAAACTCAAGCTTGATTTTACAGAAACCATGCTGAGAGAGGTTGTAATCTAAATCTGGGTTCATCAATATTGCATTTACATACAATTGATTCTGAGTTCTGCTTATATGTTATCCTATATATTTGAGTCATTGTGTCTGTATAAAATTAAGGATAGGCACAGTTTGTATGGAAACACAAAAGACCCCGAATAGCCAAAGCGATCTTGAGAACGAAAAACGGAGCTGGAGGAATCAGGCTCCCGGACTTCAGACTATACTACAAAGCTACAGTAATCAAGACAGTATGGTACTGGCACAAAAACAGAAAGATAGATCAACGGAACAGGATAGAAAGCCCAGAGATAAACCCACACACATATGGTCATCTTATCTTTGATAAAGGAGGCAGGAATGTACAGTGGAGAAAGGACAGCCTCTTCAATAAGTGGTGCTGGGAAAACTGGACAGGTACATGTAAAAGTATGAGATTAGATCATTCCATAAAACCATACACAAAAATAAGCTCAAAATGGATTAAAGACCTAAAGGTAAGGCCAGAAACTATCAAACTCTTAGAGGAAAACATAGGCAGAACACTCTATGACATAAATCACAGCAAGATCCTTTTTGACCCACCTCCTAGAGAAATGGAAATAAAAACAAAAATAAACAAATGAGACCTAATGAAACTTCAAATCTTTTGCACAGCAAAGGAAACCATAAACAAGACCAAAAGACAACCCTCAGAATGAGAGAAAATATTTGCAAATGAAGCAACTGACAAAGGATTAATTTCCAAAATTTACAAGCAGCTCATGCAGCTCAATAACAAACAAACAAACAACCCAATCCAAAAATGGGCAGAAGACCTAAATAGACATTTCTCCAAAGAAGATATACAGACTGCCAACAAACACATGAAAGAATGCTCAACATCATTAATCATTAGGGAAATGCAAATCAAAACTACAATGAGGTATCATCTCACACCAGTCAGAATGGCCATCATCAAAAAATCTAGAAACAATAAATGCTGGACAGGGTGTGGAGAAAAGGGAACACTCTTGCACTGCTGGTGGGAATGTGAATTGGTACAGCCACTGTGGAGAACAGTATGGAGGTTCCTTAAAAAACTACAAATAGAACTACCATATGACCCAGCAATCCCACTACTGGGCATATATCCTGAGAAAACCAAAATTCAAAAAGAGTCAGGTACCAAAATGTTCATTGCAGCTCTATTTACAATAGCCCGGAGATGGTAACAACCTAAGTGCCCATCATCGGATGAATGGATAAAGAAGATGTGGCACATATATACAATGGAATATTACTGAGCCATAAAAAGAAATGAAATTGAGCTATTTGTAATGAGGTGGATAGACTTAGAGTCTGTCATACAGAGTGAAGTAAGTCAGAAAGAGAAAGACAAGTACCATATGCTAACACATATATATGGAATTTAAGGAAAAAAATGTCATGAAGAACCTAGGGGTAAGACAGGAATAAAGACACAGACCTACTAGAGAATGGACTTGAGGATATGGGGAGGGGGAAGGGTGAGCTGTGACAAAGCGAGAGAGAGGCATGGACATATATACACTACCAAACGTGAGGTAGATAGCTAGTGGGAAACAGCCACATAGCACAGGGAGATCAGCTCGGTGCTTTGTGACCGCCTGGAGGGGTGGGATAGGGAGGGTGGGAGGGAGGGAGACGCAAGAGGGAAGAGATATGGGAACATATGTATAACTGATTCACTTTGTTATAAAGCAGAAACTAACACACCATTGTAAAGCAATTATACCCCAATAGAGATGTTAAAAAAAAAATTAAGGATAGGATATAATTTCCCAAGTTCTTAGTCATGGAGGGCTTGGGGATGATTTTAAATGACTGTGTTGTACTATGTGATTAATGGGCTTTCCGATTTCAAAAGGCACTTGAAACAGCATGTAAAGAATTCTTTGAATCTTAGAAAGTTAGACAGTTCTACATTTGTTTTTTTGTCCCTCAGATCTTAACATTTCAGATACATCTGGGAAAAGACTTAAACATCTGTATTGAGGTTCAGAACAAGTATGAGAGTCAAGTGATGAGTTTTAACTTAGTTTACATTATCCATATTAAGAATGAAAATGAGCAATTAAAGGCTGTTGATTAAATGACCAAAACACCAAACTTTTAAAGTATAAGTGTGTAAAAGAAATTACTCCTAACCTTATTTTAAAACATTGCACACTGATTATAATTTTTTTGAAGTTTAAAGCAGGTTGTCCAGTACCTTCATACTGTAAGTACTCAACAAATATGTGTTGAGTGAATAAACCACAAATAGAATTAAGAACGGGATATACTCCTGCCAAATCGCTGAAGAAAATATAAAGCAGTAAAATTGAGGCACTATAGCAGTAGACAGAGTTAGCAACCAGTATAAAGTACAGAAAGTACAGAGCAAGATGACAGAAGGAAGTCCCTGATTTGTGTGCATGTATGGATTATAAATGTAAATGAATTAATATATCTTTTTAAAGGACAAAGACTCTCGGAATGGAGTTTAAATGGTTAAAAGTAAATTGTGAGGCAAAGATACATAAAAAATTAGGAGAAAAAAAAGAAAGAAGAGCAAAAAGCAAGGTAAGAAAACGTTCAAGTAATGAAGATCAATAAGTTTTAAAATAGCTTTCATAAATATTTATGTATTAAATATCAGCATCAAAATATATAAATATTCTTAAATACGCAATAATTTTTTTTAGAAACTCCATAGAAGTGAGAAAACTTGCTGTAATTCTCCTAACTTTTGACAGAACAAGTATGAGGAAAAATCCCCAACAAGAATAAAATAATGATTTGATGACTTGACAAGGTATTTACTAACATCAATTGGTTCCAATATGTCTGTATAGGAGGGTTTTAGTCATCATAATCTTTTCGGAAGGGGTCTAGAGGAATTGTCTTGAAACTCCATTTGCACAGTAAGGACTCAGTTTTTGTTCACTTTTAGTTAAATTATTGGGAGGGATTGAAGGAGATAATGAGAGTGGGGCAAAACTCCCCCACTCCCCCCCTTGGTAGCACACTGATCCTCAAGATTCCCTGTATGCCCTATTGCTCCCTCTTCCCCATTTAGGAGAGTAAAAAAAGTAAACATGTAGATGAGATAATTAAAGGAAATAAAATAAATTAGCATACTAATAGGACAATCAGTAATAGTATAAAAACATTCTGCAAAGGTAAAAATATTTTAAAAACATGCACAATAATTTGAATTTAAGAGTAGCAAAGCTCTTAGGGTGGCAAAGCCTCTTTGAAGGGAGAAGGCTCTAAGGAGCCGGACTGCAAAGCTTTGCACAGTCACGATTTGAATCAGGAATAATATGGGAATGGTAACAGTTTCAGGCAGGCCATTTCTCTCACTCTCCCTTTTCTTCAGGGGCTGAGGTCCTTGGAGATCCGTTAGCATTCCATGAATAATTAATAATTCTACACTACACTTGGAGCGGGCAAAGTGTGGTGTGCAGATACATAATCCTACCTCCTTCTTCTCTTTCTTCTCTCCTTGCCATGGGAGGAGCAGGAAGTGGATAGGGAAACAGGACAGCATTGGGGAGACAGAATTAACCCAGATGGGGAAGATGGGGCTGAATTTGAGGAGGCTGAGTTTTATTTTCAAACTCATCCAGATATCACTGCCGCCATGTCCCTTGACAAAATTAGAAGGAGATGCAGTTTGTGGCCATTTCTCTCCTAACATCATTTCAGAACTCCTCACTCCTCCCTCCCCAGATCTGCCCTTCAGGCATCGCTGACCTCATGATGAACAAGTAGTGTGAAGTGTCTGAAATTTTTCCCGTGTGGAGCTCTTGACAAAACCGGAGATGTTTAGCAAAGACAAGACTCAGCTTTGTAATTCCCACAGTGTTTCTCAACAACACTACTCGTGAGAAGTGTTAATTGGTGTTCCAAAGCAAGGCAGAGGGGTTCCACAGGCAAAATAAGTTTGAAAAGGGAGGAAATAAAGATAGAATAGAGTGTTTTGTTTGTTTTTAAAAAAACTTTTCACAGCCTTTAACAGGTTGCTGTGATTCTCCAGTAGAGGCGTAAAGAATGCAGTCTTTCCCAAACTTATTTGAGAAAAGAAACCCCAACCCAGGTGAACCTATTAACATCTCTTAGGAGCTAGGGTTCCTTGGGAACCACTTGGGAGAAATCTTAACCTAAGCCACTAAGTGGAAAAGCAATGGGTTTATTCTGTATTTAATCAGAGGGGAGATGCTGGTAGAAGTTTTAGGGAGAGACAAAATTTAACTCAATATAAGAGAAACTTTAATTATTAATTCTGCTCTGCAAAGGAATTAAATGGACATGCTTGAAATGGAAGCCCTGAAACCCACAGAAGCTAGTCAGCTCCATTGTCATAGATTTTACAGGAGGGAGGTTGAAATATTTGGTTTTAAAGATCCCTTCCAAAATCTGACACTGATTTCACATTGCCCTCCCTACTCAGACATGTCTTCTGATGTCCAAAATTGACCTTCTTCCCTCTCTATCTGAAATTAATGTTATTATGTGGTTAAACATATTTCTAGCAAGGCAAATTTGATATAAATCTCATTTCATTTGCTGTTCATTAAAAAAATGAAGTTTCTTATTCCAAATAAGTGATTAAATTTTAATGAGAGATCTGTTTTTTGAGGATTTTTCTGTATGCTCCTTGTAGTCAAGGTCACCGCATCCTGTTTTCTGCCCTTGGCAGGCAAAGGGACAAGCTTAGGAACAATCCAGAGTATCAGAACTTACTTCTACAGCAGTGAGAAAAAAAAAGAGCAAGAGGAAGGCAAGAGAGGCAACTCCCTTGATGACATGGTAGAAACATCCAAATAGCTACATTGTTTTCAAAAGGTGACAGGCAAGGCTCATGGTGACAGTGTCCCATATGGTTAATGATGTCATGACAATCCAATCCACCATGAAAGGGAGAGAGGTGAAGTGTAGAGTAATGCAGATTCCAAGGTACTTTGCTGGTAAAAGGAGTTGTGGAAGCTTTCAATGGTGTGTGTATCTTAGAGGGAAGTGGGCTTGGAATTTTGCAAATGTGTATTTGATATTACACTCCTTAATATACATAATGGAGAGAGAAAATCAAGAGCATACTCTCAGAGAATGCTGGGGTTGAATCAAAGCCTGTCCCACGCATTGTCCTGTTTTGCAGTTAAGATACCTAAATTCCAGAAATATTTTTAATAGAGTTCAGCTCAGTGCTGCACATTCAGGTTAAAAGATTGTCTGCTTGGCATGTGGGAGGGAAACCATCTTGAAGCAACTGTATAGCTTGGTCAAACAGTAAGATAACACCTTAGCAACTTTCATTGACTTATAAATTAAAGCAGAGTTTTAACTTTCACTGCAGTAAAACCAGGACACAAAAAATGACAAGGGATGCCCAAAGTGGCTTTCTGCAACTGGGATCAAGATGAATTGTACTGAAAGAAGACTGGGATTCTCATTTTCCTGATTTTCAGTTTTAGATAAAAAAAGAAACACCTCCTGGTTCTCAACAAAGTTGTTTATTGCTGTTATTTGATGTGGGAAACCCCGCTATGCTACTCTAGATATATTTTTTAAATTAAATTTACTACTGAAAGCACTTTAAATTATTTAAAGATGTATATTGGTAATTAAAAACCAGCACATATTTCACCTATACTAGCCCAACAATGATTTGCATTTTCCAGAAACAGAGTAATATAATGGAAAGAAGGACTTTCAGAGTAGATGTCTTTCTAGTGTTTAAGTTTTCTCTTCTGACCTTGGACAAGTCACTTATCCTCCGGATCTCCATTCCTTAGGCATTAAAAAAAAAGTGGCTTCATAATCATACTACTTATTTCCCAGGGTTGTTGGGAGTATCCAGTAAGAGAATATGTAAAAGCAGCTTGCAATTTTCAGGTTCCTTACACATCTGTGTAATCACTTTTAGTTCCGTTCTGGTCTTTGTTTATGTGTAAATGGTTCCAATCACAGTACCTTATTCAAATTTGTGTTCTACTTTTTACATCTAACATTATGTTGTGCTGTAATTTACTAGCTTTTCTTCTAGTGATGGACATTTAAATGGTCTACAGTTGTTCCCTATTATAATAATATGGTGAAAAACATCTTTGTACATTTAAGCTTTTTTTTTGACCAATTGCTCTGGGACTAGTTCCAGAGGAGGGATTATGGAGTCAAAGTGAATGAACATTTTTTAATCTATCCTGTCTTTTGAGCTTTTCCCTTCATCCAAATACCCCTCCCTTTGGTAACTTTCCTAGAATGTCAGAATGCTTAAATGCCCTCTTGAAAGCAGCCAGCAGGATTCAGAATCTGCATTTGGTGGCCGTATTTCCATATTTAAACTCTATCAAAACGATTCAACTATAAGGCCTCCCCCCAGACTACTTGGTCTTCTGGGACAGGACTGTGCCTTAATCATCTTTGCATCCTAGTGGGGCCTGGCCTGTCATAAGATCTCAATGAGTGATTGTTCAGTGGAAATAAACCGAGCAGATGGCTAATGCAGGATAGGCTCCTTACCGTCACCTGACTTGCCAAAACATTCATTCATCAAAGAGTTGTTAAAAATGCCAGACACTGGTGCTAGAAACTGGAGCTAGAGAGGCAAATGCAGCACAGGTGGCCTTATTGCCCTAAGAGCAGAATTCCCAGCGGGAGTGGAAGACTTTGGTCTTCAGTCTCCGAATTCCCCAAGAAGGGGTTAAAGGGTGGAGCTGGCCTGACCCATGTAACATGATTTCAGGGAAGGCTCTTGCTCTGGTCAAATATTTTAATCACCTCCCCCTAATATCGGTCATTCTGTAAGCAAGATCTTGTTACAGAGGTTAAGATGACAGAAGGGGCCTCTGCTGTGTTGCTCGATAACCATATCTTGTGTCCGAGAACTCCAGACTGTGCTCTAAGAGCCAGGATGTGAAAACAGAGTTCCTTGACACAGCAGGGCTAGGGAGGGTATCCAAATCCCCTCTGGAGCAGAAGATCCCTGTTTGATCCTATTGAGCATCATACGGCCACCTGCTGTGGGCATGGATGCTGGGGGTCTCTGGCCAATGCAGGGAGGATCAGAGTGCGGAGCTTTTGACTTGTATGTGAATAAGTCCATGTCTAAATATCATGTGTATGCCACTTGCCTATTGCTGGAGAACTTTGATAAGGGGAGTAGAAATTGATAAACAGTTCGGAAAAGTTTGCCTTGGCCTCAGACTCTGGGTTGTTTTGCAACTGATTCCTCAGGAGTCTCTGTAATTTATTGAAGGCTGGCTGAAAGCCAATCTTGGGTCTACTCTGAAGCCTCTTGTAGTGTTGGCTCAGCTTGAACTCTGAGGGCAGAGATTGTCAAAGACAGCAGCTCTGTTCCAGAATTCTAATTACTGTTGTTTTCTGTGGAAACCCTCAGGGAACTCTGATACGGTTTTCAGACCCCAGATTGTTTCATGTTGGACATCCGCACTATTGAGCAATGACTTGGAGTTCTCTTTATGAGATAGAACATTGGGGCTTTCCTTTTACAGTATTCTGTTAAAGAGCTCCCCAAATTTGGCTAAAAATTATACACTTGATTATGCTTTGTAGTACAGTCATCTGTAGAGTTTGGTAAAAATAAATGCACTGGACCTCACGTACAGATGAAACTCAATTTGACAATATTTATTAATGTTCTAATTTGACCACGAAGATGTTATTTGCCCAAGATTGTCACTTAACCAATTGGGACTAAACAGTTTTTCTATGTTTCAGACAGAGTATTAATGATCTGCAAGTTTTAAAAGTCAAAAGGGAGTTGGATCTAGCACAGTTGTCTTGCGTGGGGTATGGGTGGCAATTGCATATGTGCAGATGTAGTTAGAGGTTTGGTGGGTGTTTGATTTGCTTTTGACCACCCATAGATGATTTCTTTATCCCAAATTTATATTAATGAGCAAATGCTTTCAAACTTTTTAATTTCAGCTCCTATTTCAAAAGTACCTGTGCATATTCTTTGCTTTGCCCCTGGCTTTCAGGCAGGTGTGCTAATTCCTGTTTCTCCTGAGCCAGGATCACATCTTGTGTTTCGGCTGCAAGCTAACAACCTGTCAGGAGTATGGAAATATAGATCTGGAGTTTGTGATTCTGCGTGGAATCAGGATTTCCAGGAGTGTCTGTTAGAGGACACTCTGCTCTGTGCTTCTCACTGCTTAATGTTGGCTCTTAATGTTAATTCAAAGCAGCTGCCGGAGACCCAATTTCCCCTGTAGGTTGCTGTCTCTGTCTTTCACATTCTGCAACCTTACATGCACAGAAGTCCGATGCAACTGGTGGAATTTCTCTGAGTATGAGTGTTTTGGAGAACGATCCCCACAATTCAGATTTCCTGCATAGACTCATTGTCACATAACTGGGGAGGTGGAATCCGTGGTGCAGGGCTGGGTTCAAATGCCAACTCTGTTGCTCACTAGCTGGGTAGTCTTGGACAAATCTTCTAACTGTACTGTCCTTTGCTTTCCTCATATGCAAAATGAAGATGAACATTGTCTCGGTTTAGGTTTATCCAGTGGTTCAAGGTATATGGATAAAACACTCTAGGGTCTGCTTCAGTAATTGTTCTGTTGTAAGGATTATACCAGTCTTGCTGCAAGTATTATATGAAATGATAATCTAAAACATTTAGGGTTGGAAGAGTCAGGTACGAGGCCTCTGCACATAGCCCCCCTGTGAGCAAGAGAAACCCGACTAAGCACCAAGGAAAAAAGAAAGCCATCTCAGGGCTGTGACTATTTTCAAGGCTACTGTTTTTCTCTGTGGAACCCTGCCTTTGCAGCAAAACAAGGAAGAAGCAGGTGATTCTAATGTGCAGCGCCAAAGGAGAGCCACTGCAGGGCAGCTTCTCCAACTCTGAAGGCACTTCAGCCGTGGGGCTGACAGGATCTTGGTGCTACGGCCGGCTGTCAGGCCTGAGCCTCTGAGGTAGGAGAGCCGAGTTCAGGATATTGGACCACCACAGACCTCCCGGCCCCACATAATATCAATCGGCGAGAGTTCTCCCAGAGATCTCCATCTCAATGCTAAGACCCAACCCCACTCAATGACCAGCAAGCTACAGTGCTGGATACCCCATGCCAAATGACTAGCAAGACAGGAACACAACCACACCCATTAGCAGAGAGGCTGCCTAAAATCATAATAAGGTCACAGACACCCCAAAACACACCAACAGGCGTGGTCCTGCCCACCAGAAAGACAAGATCCAGCCTCATCCACCACAACACAGGCACCAGTCCCCTTAACCAGGAAGCCTACACAAGCCACTGAACCAACCTTAGCTACTGGGGGCAGACACCAAAAACAATGGGAACTACGAACCTGCAGCCTGCAAAAAGGAGACCCCAAACACAGTAAGTTAAGCAAAATGAGAAGACAGAGAGATATGCAGCAGGTGAAGGAGAAAGGTAAAAACCCACCAGACCAAACAAATGAAGAGGAAATAGGCAGTCTACCTGAAAAAGAATTCAGAGTAATGATAGTAAAGATGATCCAAAATCTTGGAAATAGAATGGAGAAGATACAAGAAACGTTTAACAAGGACCTAGAAGAACTAAAGAGCAAACAAACAATGATGAACAACACAATAAATGAAATTAAAAATTCTCTAGAAGGGATCAATAGCAGAATAACTGAGGCAGAAGAACGGTTAAGGGACCTGGAAGATAAAACAGTAGAAATAACTACCACAGAGGAGAATAAAGATATAAGAATGAAAAGAATTGAGGACAGTCTCAGAGACCTCTGGGACAACACTAAACGTACCGACATTGGAATTATAGGGGTCCCAGAAGAAGAGAAAAAGAAAAGGACTGAGAAAATATTTGAAGAGATTATAGTTGAAAACGTTCCTAATATGGGAAAGGAAATAGTCAATGAAGTCCAGGAAGCACAGAGAGTCCCATACAGGATAAATCCAAGGAGAAACATGCCAAGACATATATTAATCAAACTATCAAAAATTAAATACAAAGAAAAAATATTAAAAGCAGCAAGGGAAAAGCAACAAATAACACACAAGGGAATCCCCCTAAGGTTAACAGCTGATCTTTCAACAGAAACTCTGCAGGCCAGAAGGGAATGGCAGGACATATTTAAAGTGATGAAAGGGAAAAACCTACAACCAAGATTACTCTACCCAGCAGAGATCTCATGCAGATTCGATGGAGAAATTAAAACCTTTACAGAGAAGCAAAAGCTAAGAATTCAGCACCACCAAACCAGCTTTACAACAAATGCTAAAGGAACTTCTCCAGGCAGGAAACACAAGAGAAGGAAAAGACCTACAATAACAAACCCAAAACAATTAAGAAAATGGTAATAGGAACATACATATCGATAACTACCTTAAATGTAAATGGATAAAATGCTCCAACCAAAAGACCTAGACTGGCTGAATGGATACAAAAACAAGACCCATATATATGCAGTCTACTGTAGACCCATTTCAGACCTAGGGACACATACAGACTGAAAATGAGGGGTTGGAAAAAGATATTCCATGCAAATTTAAATCAAAAGAAAACTAGAGTAGCAATTCTCATATCAGACAAAATAGACTTTAAAATAAAGACTATTACAAGACACAAAGAAGGACACTACATAAGGATCAAGGGATCAATCCAAGAAGAAGATATAACAATTGTAAATATTTATGCACCCAACATAGGAGCACCTCAATACATAAGGCAAATGCTAACAGCCATAAAAGGGGAAATCAACAGTAACACAATCATAGTAGGGGACTTTAACACCCCACTTTCACCAATGGACAGATCATCCAAAATGAAAATAAATAAGGAAACACAAGCTTTAAATGACACATAAACAAGATGGACTTAATTGATAGTTATAGGACATTCCATCCAAAGACAACAGAATACACTTTCCTCTCAAGTGCTCATGGAAGATTCTCCAGGATAGATCATATCTGGGGTCACAAATCAAGCCTTGGTAAATTTAAGAAAATTGAAATCGTATCAAGTATCTTTTCCGACCACAGTACTATGAGACTAGATATCAATTGCAGGAAAAAACTGTAAAAAATACAAACACATGGAGGCTAAACAATACGCTACTAAATAACCAAGAGATCACTGAAGCAATCAAGAGGAAATCAAAAAATACCTAGAAACAAATGACAATGAAAACACGACGGCCGAAAACCTATGGGATGCAGCAAAAGCAGTTCTAAGAGGGAAGTTCATAGCAATACAGTCCTACCTCAAGGAACAAGAAAAATCTCAAATAAACTACCTAAAGCAATTAGAGAAAGAAGAACAAAAAACCCCCAAAGTTAGCAGAAGAAAGAAATTATAAAAATCAGATCAGAAATAAATGTAAAAGAAACGAAGGAAACTATAACAAAGATCAATAAAACTAAAAGCTGGTTCTTTGAGAAGATAAACAAAATTGATAAACCATTAGCCAGACTTATCAAGAAAAAAATGGGAGAAGACTCAAATCAACAGAATTAGAAATGAAAAAGAAGTAACAACTGACACTGCAGATATACAAAGGATCATGAAAGATTACTACAAGCAACTATATGCCAATTAAATGGACAACCTGGAAGAAATGGACAATTTCTTAGAAAAGCACAACCTTCTGAGACTGAACCAGGAGGAAATAGAAAATATAAACAGTCCAATCACAAGCACTGAAATTGAAACTGTGATTATGGTCACAGTTTCATATGGTCACCTTATCTTTTTTTTTTGCAGTACACGGGCCTCTCACTGTTGTGGCCTCTCCCGCTATGGAGCACAGGCTCCGACGCGCAGGCTCAGCAGCCATGGCTCACGGGCCCAGCTGCTCCGCGGCATGTGGGATCTTCCCGGACCGGGGCCCGAACCCGTGTCCCCTGCATCGGCAGGCAGACTCCCAACCACTGCACCACCAGGGAAGCCCTGGTCACCTTATCTTTGATAAAGGAGGCAAGAATATACAATGGATAAAAGACAGCCTCTTCAACAAGCGGTGCTAGGAAAACTGGACAGCTACATGTAAAGGAATGAAATTAGAAGACTCCCTAACACCATACACAAAAATGAGCTCAAAATTAAAGGATTAGGATTAAAGACCTAAATGTAAGGCCAGACACTATGAAACTCTCAGAGGAAAACGTAGGCAGACACTCTATGACATAAATCACAGCAAGATCTTTTTTGACCCACCTCCTAGAGAAATGGAAATAAAAACAAAAATAAACAAATGGGACCTAATGAAACTTAAAAGCTTTAGGACAGCAAAGGAAACCATAATCAAGACGAAAAGACAACCCTCAGAATGGGAAAGTGTTTGCATATGAAGCAACTGAGAAAGGATTAATCTCCAAAATTTACAAGCAGCTCATGCAGCTCAGTATAAAAAAAACAACCAAACAACCCAATCCAAAAATGGACAGAAGACCTAAATAGACATTTCTCCAAAGAAGATATACAGACTGCCAACAAACACATGAAAGGATGCTCAACATCACTAATCATTAGAGAAATGCAAATCAAAACTACAATGAGATATCACCTCACACCTGTCAGAATGGCCATCATCAAAAAATCTGCGAACAATAAATGCTGGAGAGAGTGTGGAGAAAAGGGAACCCTCTTGCACTGTTGGTGGGAATGTAGATTGATACAGCCACTGTGGAGAACAGTATGGAGGTTCCTTAAGAAACTAAAAATAGAACTACTATATGACCCAGCAATCCCACTACTGGGCATATACCCTGAGAAAACCATAATTCAAAAAGAGTCATGTACCACAATGCTCATTGCAGCTCTATTTACAATAGCCAGGACATGGAAGCAACCTAAGTGTCCATCGACAGATGAATGGATAAAGAAGATGTGGCACATATATACAATGGAATATTACTCAGCCATAAAAAGAAATGAAATTGAGTTATTTGTAGTGAGGTGGATCGACCCAGAGTCTGTCATACAGAGTGAAGTGAGTCAGAAAGAGAAAAACAAATACTATATGCTAACACATATATTTGGAATCTAAAAGAAAAAAAAAAAGGTTCTGGAGAACCTAGGGGCAGGACGGGAATAAAGATGCAGATCTACTAGAGAATGGACTTGAGAACACGGGGAGGGGGAAGGGTAAGCTGGGACAAAGTGAGAGAGTGGCTCAGACATATATACACTACCAAATGTAAAACCGATAGCTAGTGGGAAGCAGCCGCATAGCACAGGGAGATCAACTTGGTGCTTTGTGACCACTTAGAGGGGTGGGATAGGGAGGGTGGGAGGGAGACGCAAGAGGGAGGGGATGTGGGGATATATGTATACATATAGCTGATTCACTTTGTTATACAACAGCAACTAACACAACAATGTAAAGCGATTATACTCAATAAAGATGTTAAAAAAAAAACATTTAGAATAGTTCCTAGCACATGATAGACTTTTAGTATACATTAGTTTCCATTGTCACCTTAAGGGTCTCAAGAAAATATTAATGCTCTGCCTCTGAAATGAGACAGAACACTAATTAAACTAAATGCATGCCTGCTGTGGGGAGTTTCCATTTTCTTAATTTCTGCAAGAGTAAATACAATCAATTGTTAAAAATAATCAACCAACCATCTAACCAGCTAACAAAACCAACCAACAAAATCAATCAATCAACCAATAAAACCAATCAATTCAGATTTTAAAGCAGTAGAGTGACACTTAACTGCACTTCCTGCTAACACAAGTTTCTTAAAACACAATCTTACCTCAAAGAGTTCATCCAAATTGCCAGTTAATACTCTCCCTTCAAGAAGTATTTATTGCTCTTATATCCCACAAAAGACAAAACTCACTGCTTGACAATGTTCATGGTCAGTATTTTTGGAAGTTAAATGAAACAAGTATATTTTGGAATGAAATAGTATAAAACATATTTGGAATGAAATGTGGTAAAAAATTTCCCCCAAATACAGTTTTTCATTGGTTCCTAGGAATTACACAGTCTTGGATTAAAGAGCACTCATCCTATTTGTCCCAGCATCTGGAGAAGAACAGGCCACAGTTTTACTCAGGCCTCCATCCCAGAGTTTAATGGCTATCACAGTTCTGAATTCTTTCTGAGAGATAATCTATGTTGTTGCAATTGAAGACAGTTTCTTTTTATCCTATCTTCCACACTCATCCTTTGAACAACAGCCAGGGATGGACTTGAACGTCATGATCCTGTTACACAGGGAAGAATGCCAGTGATCTAGAATAGGACTCAGTGTTGTTATTGCTGGGGGGAGGAGCAGTTTTTGGGTACCTGAGGTTGGTTATTATTTGCTTTATTCTCTTAACACCCTTCGGCTTTATTTGAAAGGCAAAACCCAATTGAAAACCTTCTGTTGTTATCTTGAGATATATCATTTGAAATGTAGAAATACTCTGCAAAATAAGCATACATTATTGAAATAGCTCTCAAAAATGAATACTTTTGGAAATATACAGTTTCCATTTGTCTTCTCTACAGTTTTGAAATTTAACCTTGAGATATTTGTCATCATTCTACAAGTTGAATTTTCCAGCCCAGATTAGAATGGCTGTTACAGTTTTGTTTCATATTCCATTTCTTGTGCTTGCAGTGGATGTGCATGAGCAATAGCCCTGAGCTGGGCCTGCACTGCTCCATGTCTCATGGATAATCAAATTAATACATTTCATGCTTTTTCTTTCCAGAATGTTTACTCTATTAAAATAAATTCTACTTACAGATATTTTCATTGTTTTTAATCTCTTCTAGCATATCATTAATATAAGAGGTAAATAATTTAGAGAAAAATTAAGAAAGCATTTATATACTTTCCTCACTGACCTTCACATATTCTTATTTCCTTATTTAGTCCTGATTTTCTCAAAACCCAATGACGTTAAATTCGTCCATCAACTTCTCAGGAATCAAATTTCCTTGGATGTTATTTCTAATTTGAGGACTTTTAACCCTTGTTTCCAGGTGTAAAAATGGCTTCAACTTTCTCATTTTAAGGGAAATCTCAGGTTTCCTTTCCCATACCTGTATGTGTATATACTTGAGTTCTCCATATCTTGTCTCTTTTATGGTCAGAAATAAAGACAGCCAGAAAGTTTGAAAACTTCTACATGATTGTTCTTTTCTAATTAGAATATTATTTTCTCACTTAATTCTTTCCTTAAATTCAAGTCCTTTGTCTTTTGAAATTAGGATAATCAATCATAATATGTACATAAGCGTCAGATATTTAAATTTTCTCAGTAAATAGTTTTTGCAATGAATTTTACTCCATGGCTGTTTTTTTTTCCCCTCCAGCTTTATAGAGATATAATTGACATATAACATTGTGTAAGTTTAAGGTGCACCATGTGATGATTTGATAGACAGATATATTGAGAAATAATTATCACAATAAGGTTAGTTAACACATCCATCACCACACGTAGTTACCTTTTTTTTATGCCGAGAATTTGTAAGATCTATTCTCTTAGCAACTTATAAGTCTACAACACAGTATTGTTAACTATAGTCACCATGCTGTATGTTACATCCTTGGAACTTATTTACCTTATAACTGGATGTTTGTACCCTTTGATTATCTTCACCCATTTCCCTCCACGCACCCCTGGAACCACCAATCTACTCTCTCTTTCAATGATTTCTTTTTTTAAGATTTGACAAATAAAGATGTTTTTTCTTTTTGATGCTATTGTAAATGGGATTGTTTTCTTTATTTTTTTTCAGATAATTTATTGTTAGTGTTTAGAAACACAATTGATTTTTGTTTGTTGATTTTGTATCCTGCAAATTTATTGAATTCATTGATTAGTTCATAGAGTCTTTTGGTGGAATCTTTAGAGTTTCCTATATTTAAGATAATGTCATCTGCAAACAGAGACAATTTTACTTCTTCCTTTCTAATTTGGATGCCTTTTCTTTCTTTTTTTTTTGCCCAACTGCTCTGGTTAAGACTTCAACTACTCTGCTGAATTAGAGTGGCGAGAATGGGCACCCTTGTCTTGTTCCTCATCTTAGAGGAAAAGCTTTCAACCTTTCATTGTTGAGTGTGATGTTAATTGTGGGCTTTGCATATGTGACCTTTACGTTGAGGTGCGTTTCTTCTGTACCCAATTTGTTAAGAGTTTTTTTTTTTTTTTTTTTTTGTGGTACGTGGGCCTCTCACTGTTGTGACCTCTTCCCGTTGTGGAGCACAGGCTCCGGACGCGCAGGCTCAGCGGCCAGGGCTCACGGGCCCAGCTGCTCTGCAGCATGTGGGATCTTCCTGGACCAGGGCATGAACCTGTGTTCCCTGCATCAGCAGGCAGACTCTCAACCACTGCGCCACCAGGGAAGCCCTGTTAAGAGTTTTTTTATGAATGGATGCTGAATTTTGTCAAATGCTTTTTCTGCATCTAACTGAGATGTTCGTATTATTTTTGTCTTTCATTGTATTAATGGATGTATCACACTGATTTGCATATGTTGGACTATCCTTGTGTCCCAGGGATGAATCCCACTTGATCAAGTGTATGGTCCTTTTAATGTGCTGTTGAATTTGGTTTGCTACTATTTTGTTGAGAATTTTTGCATCTATATTCATCAGGGATATTGGCTTGTGGTTTTCTTTTCTTGTAGTGTCCTTATCTGGCTTTGATGTCAGAATAATGCTGTTCTCATAAAATGAGTTTGGAAGTGTTCGATTCTCTTCAACTTTTTGAAAGAATGTGAAAAGGATTGACATTAATTCTTTAAATGTTTGGTGGAATTCACCAGTGAAACCATCTGGTCCTGGGCTTTTCTTTGTTGGGAGGTTTTCGATTACTGATTTAATCTCCTTACTCATTGGTCTGTTCAGGTTTTCAGTTTCTTCATGATTTAGTCTCAGTAGTTTGTATGCTTCTAGGAATTTATCCACTTCTTCTAATTTGTCCAATTTGCTGGCAAATAATTGTTTCTAGTAGTCTCTTATGATCCTTTGTATTTCTGTGGTATCAGCTGATAATGTCTCCTCTTTCATTTATAATTTTATTTATTTGATTCCTCTCTCTTTTTTCTTGGTGAGTCTAGCTAAAGGTTTATCAATTTTGTCGATCTTTTCAGAGAATCAACTCTTAGTTTTGTTAATCTTTTCTATTGTTTTCCTTTTCTCTATTTCATTTATTTCTGCTCTAATCTTTATCATTTCCCTCCTTCTGCTAGCTTTGGGCTGCTTTTTTTTTTTTTTTTTCCCTAATTCCTTGGAGTATAATGTTAGGTTGTTTATTTGAGAACTTTCTTTTTTCTTAGTGTATGCGTTTATAAATTTTCCTCTTAAAAATGCTTTTTCTGCTTCCATTTTCATTTGTCTCAAGATAATTTTTTAATTTCCTTTTTCTTTCTCCTTGGATTTAGTGTTTGTCAGAAGTGTGTTGTTTAATTTCCATGGATTTGTGAATTTTTTAGCTTTCCTCCTGTTATTGATTTCTAATTTCATACCATTGTGGTCAGAAAAGATACTTGATGTAATTTCTGTCTTCTTAAATTTGTTTAGGCTTGTTTTGTGGCCTAACATATGATCTCTCCTGGAAAATGTTCCATGTGCAGTTGAGTAGAACGTGTATTCTGCTGATGTTGGATGGAATGTTCTATATATGTCTGTTAAGTGCATTTGCTCTCTAGTATTGTTTCAATCCACTGTTTCCTTATTGGTTCTCACCATGGTTCTTTTAAATACAGTTCTATGAATATCATACCTGCCTGTTCCCCTGGAATGTATTATATCCTGAATAAATTCTGGCCTTATGTGACTAAGTCTCAGAGCACTGTGACATTCAAAGAAACAACCAAAAGCAAATGAACGGTGATTCTAAATTTTGCTTGCAGTTCTCAGAACATGGTAAAGGGGATCCAATGTACAGATCTTGCCTAAGATTCTCATAACCCTGTTCTTCCATTTCCTTATTATTGGAGACCCCCTGGAGCCTTCTTCTCCACTTTCTCTTTTCCATGACTCCCCAGTGCTCTCCACCATTCTTTTACCTCTTGGATTCTGTCTTTCTAGTCCTTCCTCTTTCTTCCCATTCTTCTTACTCTGTGTCACAGGAACCCAGCAATTAAGTTGGCAAGATAAGAAAAAAATCTCTTTAGAGGCTAGGCAAAGAGGAGACACTAAGCAGGCAGAGACAATATTATCTTTACTGGGGAGCAGAGGCCTCCAGGGTTCAGAGTGAGGCTAGGAATACTCACATAATAATAAATTTCATCTCTGTCTCAAAAGCATTTTAAAAAAGGACACAGGGATTTAATATAGCTATTAAAGCTCTTGCTTTACTTAGCTTAGGTTAAGCTTTCCATAACAGGCAACTTGTCCACAGTTCTCAAGCCTGTGGCAATGGAATGTGTGCTCAGAGAAACCCCTGATAATATATTTACAGTCTTCTTCTAGAAGAAGAACAGATACAGGGGCAAAATGCACTATTAAGAGTCTGAGTCTGTTCCATCTCATAAGGAGGGTGGATTTTCTAGGATTCTGTGCTGTGGTTTTCCAGAATCTCCCTCTAGGAATAGATAAAGGAGGCAGCTGGCTGGAAGGCGAGTGCTGGGGAGAATGAAACTTAGGTTTGAAAAGCACTTTATACAAGATGGAGAGAACGTCATTTTTCACATCAAAGAATGCAGGGGTGGTGGTGGCTACTGAAGATCAATGCAGTGCCAAAGCTGCGCCCCCCCCCACGTCCCACCCCCTTCCATCCAGTCCACCCCTAGGAGTTCCCACTGCTCACGTGTTAGCTGTTTGCAGCCCAGGAGCCTTTCCTGAATGCAGTCTGCCTCAGGTTACTAACATATTCTCAGATTATTCTGTTATTCTTGTTGGAGCCTTTGTGTTGTGTTGCTTTTTGTTTTTTAAAATTCGTCTCTCTATACATAACCACTTTAAACTGTGGTGTGTGGCTTTCCAGACATTGTACACACACGCACACACATACACACACAAACACACATATGCACATACAGTTTTAATTTGTTTTTTAAACAAACAAAAATATGAGGTCATACTTGCTCTTTGATCTGAAAATTGCCTTTTCACTTTACAGTTTTTCACGAATATCCATGGCAGAACATTTAAATATACTGTACAGTTTTTAACAGCTGTTTTATTCCATTGCGTGATAATGGAATCTTATACTCAACAATTCACCCATTGTTGGACATGTAGGTTGCTTTCAGTTTTTCATTCTACAAACAATGGTGCAGTGGATATCCTGGTATGTATATGTTGCACATTTTACTAGTATTTCTATACTATTGGCTCCTAAAAGTGTCCTTTCTAGGTCAAAGAGAGTATGCTTTCAAAATTGTACTTGCTGCTGCAGAATTAACACCCCTCTCCAAAGAAAAAACTTGCCCCCAGAGGCATGGGTTCTAATCTGAATGCTGCTATTCCCTAGTCGTGCACTTTGAGCAAGTTGCTTCTTCCCTCCTCTGTGCTGGCTTCCTCTCAGTGAAATGAGGGAAGAGGAGCAGATGACAATCTTTGAGTTCCAGTAGCTCATGAACCTTTACATTTATAAATTGATGTTCCCCAATTTCAGAGAATTATGTAGGACAGTCCCAAACCAATATGAAAATCTCCTCTTTAAAAGATTGCCGAGAGCAAAGGTAATTTAAGTTCCTTCTGATTTAGCTTTGATTAGCAAACAAATCCATTAACCCGCTGGAGGATTCTTTTGAGACATTCAAGCTGTGAATTTTTCTTTCAGGGCTTTTTGAAAGCTGAGAGACAGTATGAAAAAACTCCCATTTAGGCCAGATTTTGTTTATTTTGTCCAATTCAAGTCAGTTTGGTGGCTGTGTGTTTATGTGTGCTCTTAAACATTCCCCAGTACTTGGACCGGGCACATTTGACCTGTTGGTCGATGAACAGATTTGGTTTGAATCAAGTTCCAAGTCAGATATAGCACTCATGTGATGGTAATCTTTCGTTTAAAGGCCATGTTTTGCTCACTGAACCTTGTAAAAATCAAATACATAAATAAAATGAAGAGGTTGGGAAAAATGTTATTTTGGTTTCTTTTAACCTTCTGCTTTTTGAGGGCTCAGAGCCAAAAGAAGGGGAAAGGTAGAACGATGGGGATTTTACTCTTTATTTACTTAACTGAACAAGTCTGCAGATGTTTGGAACCATCCCCTGTAAAATATATTACTCACCAGTTCTTAGGAGTCCCTCAAGGAAACAGTCCTGGTTTAATACCGCAGATATCAAAGTGGATTTGAAGTCTGTTCAGACCAACACAGGTATGGGTTAGAATTTGCATTGCTGGGATACATTTACGCCTACTCTGTGAGAGAGTGTTTGTAGTAATCCATGTGCTAGATAGCCAAAGGTCTGAAACGTAGTGTTAGAATTTTTGATTACTCTGTGATGTTGGAACCTAACCAGGGTGAGTGAGCATCACAAATTTTGCCAAAGAGTGATATTACTTTGACTTTTAAATGAATTTGAGCCATAACAGATTAGGCCAAGGGTGGCTGATCAGCTCAAATGTGGCCTATTCACAGATTGGTCAGTGTCCCTTGAAATAGAGAAAAAGGTCTTCATAAACAGGAAATTAAAACACGATCAGATTCTTTTTTTTAGTCATCTTGAATTTAGTCCTGTGAATGTGACTAAACCAGGTAGGAATCCTCCTTAAGCAGGAGCAGAAGCTTTTAGGTCATAAGGTAGAGGAATCTGGTGGGGCTATGGCAGTCACGAGTGAGTGGAAGTTAGAGGTAAGCCAGACCCAGAGTAATGAGAAAACAGAACCTAGAAGATAAAGTAAAACAAAAACCAAAAAACATATAGAATGGAAGGTGATGCTGCCAGTGAGAAGGAATAGCTGGGTCAGGGTGGTGACAAGCCATGTCTCCTCCTTGGCTTTTGAAAAATGTATGTTTGTGAAGCCTGGTTATTCAGTGTTTCCTGGATTTCTTTTAAAGCTTGGCCTCATGATCAAAATATCTGTGTTCTCATTCTGCAATGTATATAGACTACTTCATCTCATAGAATCCTACCCTATTATTTGAGGTTAACTTGAATTGAGACTTTGTTCCTTGAAACCAGAAGAGCGAGTTAAAAACTTTCATTATTAACTGCATTTTACAGATGAAGAAACCAAGGCTCAAGGTCATATTCTAGTAGGTTAAGGGGCTGGAATTTGGATTCTCTTTTATTTGACTCTAAGGCCCAATCTTTTTACTCCACACTGTGTACTCAGATATATTTCCTGACATTCAGGTGTTTAACTTCAGTTTGGATAGCAATATGCTTTCACCAGTTAAGTGAACCAGCTTGGAACCAAGTGTAAATTCATCTTTATTAATGAATTTCTTCACTAAAATTAAAAATGGTGTCATATTTATGCATAACTAACTCCTGATTTTCTAGTAGTGACAATAACTGAGAACTGGTTTGTATACAAAAATGTTTGTAGCATACATTTCACTTCATTTTCTCTATCAGGTCACATCACTTTGAAATTAAAATCAAATGAGACATGTCACATACCCTTCAGTAACTTGCAAATTAAAAATTCTTGGCAACATAAATTCAATAATTTCTGAGATTTTTCTTTTTTTTACTAATTTCCTCCCCTTGCTTCATTTCCTCCAGGTTCTTGTTGAAAGAAGAGGCTTTGCTAAAAAATATTCTTAATGGGGGAAAAGGAAGCTTGGCAAGTTCCATTAAATGATATGCCTTAAAGAGAAGGGAATTCTTAGTAATAATTACCCAGGGAGCCCAGTTCATGGGCAACAGTCTATAAATTGGTAAATATCTCTTTCCAAAGGGTGTTATACTTTACACATGTTGCTGCGCCACAAAGTTTCCAAACAATGAATAGTTTGGCTACATGTAGGGGATCTCCAGGTATTCAAGGACTGACATCAAATTTTTCAAAGGAATACACACACACACACACACACACACACACATATTATATAATGCACAACCAAATTACTTTATAGAAATGCTACCAGTTTCTCTCTAGACCAAATGGATGCCCTGCAGTTACATTTTTGAATTATTTTGCTACCATTTAAAAATTGGTAGATTTTGTATAAAAATCCAGATTGTTATTGTTTTATTGAATAATTGCAGTTCTGGTGCTACTGGGCCTGCATTCCCGCATAGGAGTAGTTGTTTGGAGCTTACTGGAGGCTACCCCTAGCAGACATGGACTTTCTAGTTCACCACGGTCCCCATAATTCTCTGGTGTCATAGGTCCAACTGGTTGCTTAACCTGTGTGGCCTGTGGCGGCATTTGAGTTTGCAATCTTTGATTAAGGACCCAGAGTTCTTAAACTTTAGCCATTATCAGAGTGATCTGGAGTAGAATCTGAGCAGCTGCAGGTTATCTGTAGCTGGTTGACCATATTCTGAGAAATGGCTCTCCACAGCAGTTGTGCATCGACATCTCCTGTGGAGCTTTCCAAAAATCTACATTTTGTTCCCCACTTCCCAGTTCCCCTTTAAGAGCCTGTAGGTCTGGTGTGAAGCCAGGGAATCTGAAGGTTTAAAAAGCTTTCCTCTTGTTTCTGATTTTAAGTAAGATGAAGTAAGCACATTTTATACACCCTGTCTTCCACGGAAAGTAGCTTATAAAATCTGGACAGGAGTATGGAACGATTGTTTGAGGACTCGAAAAAGTAAATCGTAGCAGACAGATTGGGGAAGACCAGAACTTAAAGTACCACCAAACTGGTAATGGGTTTACCTTTTGGGTGTATCTAGTATCCTCCAGCTTGAACTCATTGCAGTCTAAAACCTGGAAGTGAACATCAGCACAGACAGAACTCCAGGATAAGTCCTCTTCTTCTGGCTCAAGGAGCCTAACACACAGAGAGTTTGTGTGAGGAATTTCCCCATTTTTCTTTTTTTCCTCCTTTTTTTCCATTCTCTCATGCCATAGCTCCCAAGAAGTTCAGGGGTAGCAGTAGCAGTAGTAGTAAGGTGGCCAGCAGGGACCTAAAACTTAGGGGGAAGGAAACATTCCTCTCACTTGGAGAAGTAGTTCCAAGAGAGTAGAGAGAAACACCATTGCTTTGTTTTTCTTCTCTGTCTTCCCACTGCTTGACTCTCCCTATCCCCCGAAACAGGGGCAGACGTGGGAAGTGTGTGGCAGAATGGAGTAAATAAAGTGCCGGCTTTCTGGTCAGAATACCAAAAAGAACTCCAGGAAAGCTGGAAAGTATCAGGGAGATCAAAAAGAGGGTGGGGTCAGGAAAAATGACCCTCAAGTTATGTGTATGAGCTACTGGGTTCACTTCTGAGCTGAGCATGCATGGATCTGACCCTACACCATACACATTGGCTTTGAGAACTCAGCAGTACTGCAGAGTCTTTGAAAACTGAAATTATGTTAGACCAATTTACTAAAAAGACATAATAATCCTAAGTGTATATGCTCTTATAACAGAACTTCAAAGTATGTGAAGCAAAAATGGACAGAACAAGAAGGGGAAATAGAGAAATTCAAAATTCTAGTTGGAGAAATCGACAATTTTCTCCCAGAAACTGATAGAACAGACAAAACCAGATAGATTAGACAGAAAATCCACAAGGGTATGGAAATACTGTACAACACTATCCATCAACCATGTGTTATTGACATTTATAGAACAGTCTTACCATCAGCAGAATCTGTATTCTTTTCAGGTGCATGGAACATTCACCAAGGTAGACCATATCCTGGGCCATTTAAAACAAACAAAAATAACAAAATGTAAAAGAATTGTGTATTCCCTGACCATCAAGGAATTAGACTAAAAATTGGTAACAGAATGGTAAGAGGAAAATCTGTAAATATTTGGAATTTAAACAATATGCTTCTAAATAATCTGTGGGTCAAAGAGAAAGTTTCAAGGAAAATTTAAAGCATTGTGAACTAAATGAAAATAAACACAACACAGAAAAATTTGTGGGATGCAGATAAAGCATTACAGAAGGGGGATATTATAACATCGAATGGTTATATTAAAAAATAAGACAGTTTTCAAATCAATAATCTATGCTTTCACCTTAAGAATCTGGGAAAAAAGGGAGCAAAATAAATATAAATCAAGTAAAAGACAGGAAATCATAAAGATAAGAGCTGAAATCAGTGATATTGAAAACAGTAAAACAATTTAAAAAATCAACATCCAAAAGCTGGTTCTTTGAAAAGATGAATAAAATTGATAATCTTCAGTCTAGTAAATTTCTTCAATCTAATAAAGGGCATCTACAATATAACCTACAGCTAAAACTATAGTTAATGGTGAAAAACTGAATGCTTCCCCCCTCAAGATCAGGAACAAGGCACAGTTGTCCACCCTCACTTACTCCTAATCAACATTGTACTGGAAGTCCTAGCCAGTGTGATAAGACATGAAAAGGAATTAAAAGGCATATAGAGAGTGGAAATGAAGAAATGAGGCTATTCCTATTCACAGGTGACATGATTGTCTACATAGAAAATCCCAAGGAAGCCACAAAAAAGTCCCAGAACTAATTAAGGAAGATCATAGGATGCAAAGTCAATGCTCAAAAATCAGTCATATTTCCTTATACTATCAATGTTCAGTTGGAAACTGAAATGAAAAAAAGCAGTACTATTTACAATGCTCAGAACATAAAATACCTAGCTACAAATTTAATAAAGCACATAAGGATCTATATGCTAAAAACTACAAAACATTGGTGAAAAAATACCTAAATTGGAGGGACATACCATGTCCGTGGATTGGAAAACTCAACACAGCAAAGGTGTCATTTATTTTCAAATTAATATTTAGATTTAATACAATTCCAGTAAATGTTCCCATAGGATTTTGGTAGATATAAACAGATCAATTCTAAAATTTATATTGAAAGGCAAAGGAACTAAAATAAGCAAAACAACTTTGAAAAAGAAGAATGAAGCTGGAGGAATCACATTTTCTAATTAGCATAAAGCAGCGTGGCATTGGCAAAGGGACAGACATATAGATCAATAAGACATGATAGAGAGTCCAGAAGGAGACCCTAATAAACATGGCCAGTTGATTTTTGACCAAAGCGCTAAAGCAATTCATAGGAGAAAGTATAATTTTTAAAACACATTGGAAGAATTAGAATGTCAGTCCAATTAAAAATGGGCAAAAAATTTGATCCACAGAGAATGTATAGATGCCAAATAAGCACATTAAAAGATATTCAACATCATTAGCCTTTAGGAGATGCAAATTAAAACCAGGGTGAGATAGCACTACATAATGATTAAAAAGGCTAAAATAAAAAGTCCTGCTAATACTAAGTGCTGATGAGGATGCACATCTGGAGCTCTCATACACTGTTGGTAGGAATGCAAAATGGGACATACAGCTACTCTGGAAAACAGTTTGTCAGTTGCTTATAAAGTTAAACAGATGATTATCGTATGACTGTAATCTTACTCCTGTGTATTTATTCTAGAGAATTGAAACTTTAGGTTCACACAGAAACCTGGACACAAATATTTATAGCAGCTCTATTCATAATATTCTCCAAATGGAAATAACCCAAAGTCCTTCAACAGGTGACTGGATAAACAAATTGTGATATATCCATACAGTGGAATACCACTTGGCAATAAAATGGAACTACTGGTACACACAACTTGGATGACTGTCAGGTGATTATGCTGAGTAAAAGGAGCCTGATTCAAAATGTCATATACTGTGTGAATCCATTTATATGGTACTCAAAAAGACAAAACTAAAGAGATGAACCCAGAGCAGTGGTTACCAGCGGCCAGGGCGGGTGATAGGTGTGACTGTATGAGGGTGCTTCTTGAAGGTGATGGAAATGTTTTGTCTCCTGATTGTGGTGCCAGTTACATGTCAAAATTCAAAACACAGCAAAAAGTCCATTTTATTGTGGGTTAATTAAAAAAATTAAGATACATTGAAAAATCTTTCCTCCTAATGCTAAGTTGCTGTCTGGGTTGAACACTACTTCTCTGGAGCAACTACCCAATGATGGGCCTCTTAAACAACAGTTTTGGAACTCTCCTTCAAAAACTTAGAACTCATTTTAGAGAATCACAGTAAATAGTAAATAACCTGCAAAAGGAGACAAGAAGACATTTCAGTGCAAGAGCAGTAAAGAATCTGAAAGTTTGCCTTGCTGCCAAGTCAAAAGGAAAACACAAATATTTGTATAGCTTTGTAACAAAAGAGCCGTATGGGTTTTGGCAGGAAGACCTCTTAATGGCACTTACAGCTTTAAAATAACAAGCCTTGCTCCTATTATGTGGAAATTGCACGCAAATGTGCTGCATGTCAGGGACCATAGTGCTGCCCTGGGGAGAGGACATTAAAGATAAAACCCAGACTGACAAGGAGGAGAATCTGTCTACTTGTGTAGATGCGGTGAGCCCAATAACTTCTTGGCACTGGATCTTGAGATTGAGTGCACTACTTAGCAGGGTCATTTAGATCACTTTGCAGTTGTGGGTTCATGACTATTTCTATTTTCAGCTGTACAGATAGTATCTTAAGCCCTTTAGTTTAGATGGAGTGTTTGGGGATCAAGGCAAAAGACTAGGCTTTTTTGAAAGAGTAGAGTGGTGGTTATTGATGGAGACAGGGGTTTTCAGTATTGCATCCCCACTCATCCAACTGCAAAGTCTCATATCCTTTCTGTTTCCAGCAAAGAGATATTTAACGCCAACTTCCCTTTCCATAGAATTGAATCAAATCCTTGCCCATTTATGGTTTTGGGTTAAGTAAGCAGGGGTCAAGTAGGGTTCTTGGCATATTAGTGACAGACCAACTTAAAAGGAATGCAATAGAAGAATAAGGGGTAACTCTCAGAATCAAAGGAAAAGCTGGTCTCAAAAATAATAGCAACCTGAGGTCAGGATGGCCATCATTACAAAGTCTACAAATAATAAATGCTGGAGAGAGTATGGAGAAAAGGGAACCCTTTGGTGGGAATGTAAATTGGTGCAGCCACTATGGAAAACAGTATGAAGTTTCCTTAAAGAAACTAGGAATAAAGTTGCCATATGATCCAGCAGTCCCACACCTGAGCATATATCTAGAAAGACAAAAGCTCTAATTTGAAAAGATACATGCACCCCAGTGTTCATAGCAGCACTGTTTACAATAGCCAAGATGTGGAAGCAACCTAAGTGTCCATCAAGAGATGAAAGGATAGAGAAGTTGTGGTACATATATACAATGGAATACTACTCAGTTATAAAATAGAATGAAATAATGCCATTTGCAGCGACGTGAATGGACCTAGAGATTATCATACTAAATGAAGTCAGACAGAGAGACAAATATCATATGATATCACTTATATGTGGAATCTAAAAGACAATACAAATGAACTTATTTGCAAAATAGAAACAGACTCACAGACATAGAAAACAAATTTATAGTTACCGAAGGGGAAGGGGGAAGGGATAAATTGGGGGTATGGGATTAACAGGTGCACACTACCATATATAAAATAAACAACAAGGATTTACTGTATAGCACAGGGAATTATATTCAATATCTTGTAATAAACTGTGATGGAAAAGAAAAAACCTACAGATTAAAGAACAACAACAAAAAAAAATAATAGGAACCTGGGTGCCAGGAATTATATATGGACAATCTTGTTAGACAATTGCCTTCCAGATCAAGGAAGAAACTTTATACATTTTCCCCATGTCACTTCACTCAGAGCTCAGTCTAGGTTGAATCACATGCTTGCTCTTTGGCCAGGGAAGAGGGGGTCACCTTGAGTGACATGCAGTGGGAGAAGGGGGTAGGTCTACCAAAGGTGTTTCCTTGAGAAGGGGTTGGATATTGGACAGACAGAAACAACAGTTTCCAGATCACCATGGTGGGGTATTCTACATTTTTAAAAATTAATTTTTATTTGAGTACGGGCGTTCTACATTTTAAACTAAACAGCTCTGGAGAGTGTGTGACCAAGTGTGGGTATGGTGCAGGGAGGGTTGGGGAAGGTGTTACGGCAGAACAAGCAGTAGTCTAGGAACTGGACCAGGATCCCAACTCCCAAAGGACTCTGCCGTAAGGTGGCAATAAGATGCCATGGCAAGTTAGTTACTCTTCCTGGACCTCTGCTTTCCTTATTTAAAGAATGAAGAGGTTGGATTTGCTGTTCCCTAAGATCTCTTTTTGCTACAAATATTAAGAGAGGTATATTTTGGGGCCAGGGCCATGACTGTATTCCTTAGCTGGGTATAAGACTGTGTTAAATTCAACAGGATGTTTTGAGTGCTTATAGCAGTGGTTCTTAAATGCTAGCATGCATAAGAATCTTTGTGGAGGTTGGGTGGGTAGAGATGTCCTTATTCCAACGCATATTCCAAAGCCCTGTCCCCAGAGATTTGGATTCGGCCATGCTGAGTGGAGCCCAGGCATCTACATTTTAAACGAAATGGTCAGGTAGTTCTGATGCAGTTGATCAAGCCTGCAGACTTGCATACCTACTGGTTGGTTTTCAGTGAAACGAAAGGGAACCTTCTCAGTTGGAGCTGCAGTTATTACAAAATATTCAAAGTAGGGCAACGGGCATGGACCTGAAAGCTCCCTCGTTAAGCCCACTAGATAGTGTGAAGATGCTGGGAAGACAGTGGACATCAGGGTAGCCAGGGACTCTCCTGCCTTTGCATTGGGGAACAAGAGTCACAGCCACCCAGGGCTCCTGCATTTTGTCCTCAGGCCTCTCACTCTGTTTGCCTCCAGTGTAGCCATGTAATAAAGCTGTGGGGTAGAGAGTTGGCCATGAGCACCTTGAGAGTTTTCCTTATTGTACCAATCTTACGAGGCTCTTAAATAGACCTTTCTAGGTGAGGACATGTGTTTGGGGTCAGCAGAGTCTGATTTCTAAATTTCTGTTTTCAGAAGTTGAACCTCCAGGCTACACTTGCACATTAAACACATCTCATGTGGGGAGTTATGTTGAAGGATGCACAGTCCATTGTTTTCTTGAGTCTTATAATTTGTACTGCACCCTCTGTCTGGGGATCTCCAAGTGCTTTTTAAGAATATCTCACTCAAGGTGCTCCATACATACATGTCGTTTGTAAATGGTGAAGGAATATGCTTTATGTGTATAAAGTGCCTGAATCCTTCTCTACTGGCTTGTACAGTGTGCCATTAAAACCTATAGTGGACATCCAAGGGTTTCTTGGCTTTTTGAGGCAGAAGAATTTGGTCATGTGGACCAGACTGTAGTCCAAATAGATTCAGAGTCCTGGCCAAATGAAAGTGAAGTATAGCCAAGGTGAAAGTAGTTTTAAGTTGTGA
The DNA here is from genome assembly GCF_005190385.1 of Monodon monoceros. Taxonomy (NCBI): domain Eukaryota; kingdom Metazoa; phylum Chordata; class Mammalia; order Artiodactyla; family Monodontidae; genus Monodon; species Monodon monoceros. The sequence goes on from NW_021703782.1 coordinate 62,778,308, forward strand.
TATAACTTATACTTGGTTGTATCCAAGAAACCTACTTGTGTATTATATAATACACAAAATAATAGTGATTTAAAAGTAACAATGCTATGAGGACATTAACACAGTATTTAACTGTGGATATCATATGATTTATGATGTACAAAGCACTTTCCCATACATTCCCACTTGATGCACCCTCTTGTCTTCATTGGTTCCTATCTTAGGACAGAGATTGGATGGGAAAACTTGGTCTGTAACTTCTAACAAAATGGCTAAGGCCCTTTGTAGCTAAGAACTCTCTGTATTTGCAGCTGACTGTTCCTAAGTAGGACTGTGTCCCATTTCTGTGTTATGTTTCAAATGAAATTGTCCTTTCTTTTCAGATACTTGAGTGGTTGTGTATATGCCGTGTGTGTGTGTGTGTGTGTGTGTGTGTGTGTGTGTGTGTGTGTGTTGCATGGAGAAACAAAGGCTAGGGCTGGAGGGGGTGTATGCATGAAGGATACATTCTACAAGTTTTAATTCTTGCTTTATTTTTCTCTTTATCTGATTCTGAGGGGAGTTCAGCATATTCTTTGGCTTCAAGAAATGATAATTGAAAGAGGAATGAAAGTGTTTATTCTTCAGAGTTAAAAAAAAACAACAACAGAACCTCAGCAAGTATGCATTCTGTTCCACTTGGTCTTGGAAGTCCTTTGCCAGCGAGATGAGCTTTATATCTTCTCTCTGGTGAAACTTCCCCACGTCTCCTGATCGACATTCCTCCACTTGTACGCTTCATAAATTAGGAGGGACGGTGCTGTTGTCATACTTGACCATATAAGGGAAAGAGAGGCCCCATGTTATTTGGTCCTGCACTCATGTCAGAACTGTATATACACTCAGGGCCTTTTAAGGGAACATGGTGCGTGCAGGGAAAACATCCCCAGGCAGTCCATCCATTTTCCTCGCTACTGCAGGGCTGGTGCCTGCAAGCTCTGTGTCACTCGGAAACATAAATCACAGGGGGTTGCTGGCGCTGAGCTCAGGGGAGGAAAACCTCGGAGGACCACGCTCGCTGCCTAGCGCTGTTGGCCTCTTCATTTTTACTAAAAGCCTATCTCACCACTTGGCCTTCTGACTTGTAGTGAGAACTTCACAACTTATACATCCTGATGTTCATTTGGACACCCCTCACCCCGCTCCCTGTTACAAATTCTTATGATGGCTGCAGTGAGGTGACCACAGCTTCCTTAAGATTTCAGATTAGCCTTGTCTGCACTGTAGCATTTGTCTCCGTGTAGCATGAGGTGCCGACTTCAGAGAGGCTGGCCTTGAACCACAGAGCTTTCTCTTCCTAGCTCTGAGAACTCGGACACGTTACATAACCTCTATGAGGCCCTATATCCTTATCTAAAAATGGGGAAGATAAAGGCGGTAAAATCCATTTTAAAGTTTAGCACAGTGCCTGGTGCATAGTAAGTAAATGCTTGATACCTGTTAGCCGTTACTACTATTACTATTGCTGCCAGAAGAGAGCTATCGTTCTGCTCTTTTTTTTTTTTTTTTTTTTTTGCGGTACGCGGGCCTGTCACTGTTGTGGCCTCTCCCGTTGCGGGGCACAGGCTCCAGACGCGCAGGCTCAGCAGCCATGGGTCACAGGCCCAGCTGCTCCGCGGCATGTGGGATCTTCCCGGATGGGGGCACGAACCCACGTCCCCTGCATCGGCAGGCGGACTCTCAACCACTGTGCCACCAGGGAAGCCCCGTTCTGCTCTTTGCAGCAAGAATTTCCTATAGCTCCCGCTGCTCCGATACAGCACTCTTTTTACCAACATTTTCTTTGAATTCAAAACACATCCAGAAGTCTTCTTAGCAGCCCTGAGGAATGTCTTGGCACAATTCATTGTACAGAGAATAGGTTCTGGAATCAGGCAGGCCAGCGCCTGAATCCCTGCCCAGCCACTTATCTGTTACAGCATTGGACAAACGACTTAATCTCTTGGTACCTCAGTTTTGTGGTGTGTAGTCTGGTGGTAATGGTTGTTTAAATCCAGGTATTTTGGTTGCCACGGGCAGAAATGAATCAAGTATAGAACCAGGACAAAGAGGATTGATAGCAATCCTATAGAGATTTCATGGAAATAAACTGCAGTTCGGAGGGCTCCTTAGTGCTGTTAGTAAGCAAGGTGGACGGACTTCCCTGGCAGTCCAGTGGTTAAGGTGCTGTGCTTCCAACGCAGGGGGCACGGGTTCGAACCCTGGTCAGAGAACTAAGATCCCACATGCCGCACGGCCAAAAAAAAAAAGAGCCAACAGTGAGCGAGGTGGAGACCCTTCTGCTCCTTCAGGTCTCGTCTGGCTCTGTCCACCTGGTGGACACCCAGTTCAGCCTTGGTCCCATCAGCTCAGATCACCCCGGCCGCAGGGCCTCTGGGCTGGGGCACTTTCTCTGGAAGAGGCAACAAGTAATGAAGCACAAGGAGGAGGATAAATAATGCCTTGTGGGATTGCTGGGAGGAGTCAGTGCATTACCATAGGGAAGCACCCAGCATGGTGCCTGGTACTAGTCAGTGCTCGCTAAGTGTTCGCTCTGTCCCACCGCATCCCTAACTCCCTTCCCCAAGAGTAGACACTCCACTTCTAGAGCCATGGTACAAAGATGGGGAGAGGAAAGAGCACTGATGTCACTTCCGGGTTAGAATTCAAAGGGAAAGAGGTAGCTAAGTTTGGGGAAGAGAAAGAGAGGCCTTGAGAGGAGGGGGAGCTTCCACTTGGAGGCACATAGATTGTCTCCTCCGGTGCAGCTAATCACACTCACTTCCTTCTTTGAATTCCACCCGCTTGAGCTACATTTCACAGAAAACAGAGTCCTGCACGATAGGTCAAAAGGACAGTAACACGACTCTGGGTCTCCTTCAAACTCCTGCCGCTCTGTTCAGGCAGGTCCAGCATCAGCCATGCTGCCAGGAGAGCCAGGTAGCTACATCATCCAGGCCAGGGGGGTGTTGGGGAGAACACTTAGGGAAGCCTGCACGGGACGTCCCTTGATGCCCCCAAGCCTTCAAGGCAGAGCCCTGGTCCCATCCAGAGGCTTCTATCCAGTACCCCAGGGGCCCTTGCTAATTTCATTAACAGACCTCCCTTCTCTTCTCGGGTTAGGTCAGAGGTTCTCAAACTGCTTTTCTGTTCACAGGCATAACCCACTCCCATCAGGAGCACCTGTTGTCCCCAGCAGTGATTCTCAGGCAGGTGGAGCTCTGCCTAGTAGAATCTCCCCACCTCTGAGTTTCTGATAATCCCTCCTGACCCTGTTAGAATGTAGCTCAGAGGTTGTTTTTCAATCCGTAAACATCCCTCAAGCACCTGTTCAGTACCTGGCCCTATGCTAGGAGTTGGTCTTCAGAGAAGGACACAGCCCTTGTCCTCCTGAAGCTGCTGGAGGAGATGGGCCAGGACAGTGATGTTTTGCACGAGGCTGTGGGAGAGCAGAAGAGACACCTGTGATGGGGTGATCTTGTTGCCTTCAAGGAACCTCTGTGGGTCTGGAGGTTCTTCCCAGAAACTGAGACTTAAAGGACATACAAGAGTTAGCTAGCTGAAATGAGGGAAGCTGTATTCCTGAGTCCTGGGGGGCAGAAAGCATGGCTTATCTGGAAATTGCAAGCTTTTGGAGTCCCTGGAAGGTAAAACTGCACAGTATTTCTTCAAGGGAGGACAGACTCTTTCCCTTGAGGCCAAGCTTGGCTGTGAGTGCCCTGGGGCCCCCAAGGTCATAGCCCTTTTAGTTCCCATGCAGCACCTTCCCAGCAAACACTCTGTGCCAGTCCACAGTGGAGGGAAGCGGGGTGGTGGCAGGTCCTGATCCCACACAGCCATCTCTCAGGTTCAAACCCCTCTGGCAGCCCCTGTTTCCTTGCAGGCTACGCTAATGGATGAGTCACTTTTCTTTGAAGCCTTCAGAAGACCCACTTACCCCAAGGAGGGTGAGGATTTCTGCCTGTTAAATTGTGCTGCTTTTCTGGGATGTTTACTGTGTCACAAACACCCCCATCTTCCTGTGAGGACACTGAGATGCACAGAAATGCAGCGACTTACCAGCAAAAGTTAGTGAAAGATGGAGTTAGGATTTTGACCCAGGTTGCTCCATCCAAGAAGCCCAAGCTTGTTCCACTCTGCTGCCCAGTCTCCCTAGAGCAGGGGTCCCCAACCTCCGGGGTCTAATGCCTGAGCATCTGAGGCATTTCTATAATAATAGAAATAAAGTGCACAATAAATATAATGAGCTTGAATCACCCCAAAACCATCACGCCACCCCTGGTCCATGGAAAAATTGTCTTCCAAAAAACCGGTCCCTGGTGCCAGAAAGGTTGGGGACCGCTGCTAGAGCACTACAGGAGAAGTGAGTGGGGAAGTAAACCCACTCCTCTCAGTAGCAGGTATTGTTATTATTCCAGTTTCTTGGATGCGAACCGCAAATAAAAGAGGATAAGTGGCCAGCAGGGTCACAGGATGAAAAGTATAAGAGCTGCACTTTGAACCCAGGCTTGTCAGATTTCAGAGAGTGCGGTACTTACAGGCTAGGGGGCCAGATGTCCCGCTCACATTTGCGGCAAGTGCGCCGAGGGCTGAACCTCAGCCTGCCAGGGTTTGATTGCCATCTTCCGTATTCTCTTGAGACAGACTCACATCTAGGCTAACCCTGATGTTCAATGCCAGTCTGAGTCTGGACTCCCAATCGAATAATATCCTCTGAGGACTTCTTAAACATTGTACAATATGTACAGCAAAATTTGGTTATTAACATTTTGAATACACACACACATATATATATATGTATATATATATCTCGTATATATATTTGTCATATTTAATCCAAATCCTTTACTCTGTATATATCTTTAAAGTAATAGAATGTTTGTAAATAAAGGTTTTTATCTTGCCCAAAGTCTATATATATACATACAAATATATATGGTTGCATTGCTTAATGGATCACCATCATTTGCATATCGTTTGTCTTCACTCACAGCTTTTTATAAACCCTCCTAGAATAAGAATCTTCTAGAAATAAGAAACACTACTTGTTATAAGTATAGACACCAAGCCCCACTAATTCAAGATATTCTTGTGGAGGGGCCTAGCAATCTGTACCTTTAATAAGTACCCCAGATGATTGTTATTATCAAGAAAGTGTGGGTAGCACTGGCTTCTTCTGTGAAACTGAGTGATTAAGCACCGCCAGCTAGACAAGAGAAGAGGGAAACTCGTCCAAGCTGTGTGCCAGGTGAGGCCTTTAAAAACAGTATCTGGGGGCTTCCCTGGTGGCGCAGTGGTTGCGAGTCTGCCTGACGATGCAGGGGACACGGGTTCGCGCCCCGGTCCGGGAAGATCCCATGTGCCGCGGAGCGGATGGGCCTGTGAGCCATGGCCGCTGAGCCTGCGCGTCCAGACCCTGTGCTCCGCAACGGGAGAGGCCACAGCAGTGAGAAGCCCGCGTACCGCAAAAAAAAAAGGAATAAACCACTATCTGGGTACCCAATAGATGTCATCTTACTCTAAGTTTATAAAAGTTTACATCGTAGGAAGTCATTTTGCTACTTTTATTTGAGTTGAATATGCACATTTGGTTTCACTAGGGGAAAGAACCCCAACTGTCGTATTTCATCCAGCTAGAAAGTCTGTTACAAGTGAATGACCATATTTTTCTTCTGACCTTTGGAGCATTGCCTTGAGATTTTTCCAAGAAACTCAGTCAGTAGCCTAGTGCCAGGTTAGTGTGCTGGGGTTGCATGCCTCCATATCTGGCTTTCCAGATGGGCATTATTAACTGCATTGGATATTGGCAGAGAAAATGGGAGCTGGCTGAGAGAATTCTGGGATGGAATGTTCAGAAGTAAATTTGTAGGACCTGCTGAAAATAAGTATAGTATATGCAGAATGTGGTGGGGATAAAGTGAAGGAGAAGATGAAGCATTCTCCCCGAAACCTTATTGTGCAAGAAACTACCTAAGATTCTGACAAGGGTTACACCACTTGCCCTTGCCCCCAACACACCCCCCCACACTCACACACACGATACACATGCCCACCCCCCCACACGTCCACACACACACAAGCACACACATACACACACATGCCCACATGCACTTGGGTCATTTTATCCCTCATTGGCACCCTCAGCTTCTTTCCTAGGGCCTTTGATATTCATAGCCTTAAAAATAGAGACCTGAAAACAATTACAGTTGATCCTTGAGCAACACGGGTTTCAACTAAACGGGTCCACTTATATACAGATTTCTTCCACTAAATACCTACTGCAGTAATACATGATCTGAGATGGGTTGAATCTGCAGGTGCAGAACCATGTATTCAGAGGCCCGACTGTAAAGTTATATGTGGATTTTCAGCTGCACAGGTGGTAGGTGGCCCTAACCCCTGTATTGTCCAAGGGTCAATGGTATTAACTCCAAAATGAAGAAAACTGCAACATCGACATGAGTAACTGCTTAGTTTAATGTAAAAATCTAACATTTTGTCACTTTATTATTAAATTTAGTATCCAAGTAGTCAACACTTGAAAATAATTTGTAGTATGTATTTTCTCATTTTGAAAGGATTCCCAAGTGTGCATGATAGATGAGAAATCTTGTCAATAGTTAATTGAGTGACTTGTAGCCTCATTTCAAAAACAAAATTATAAAAATCCTTTCAAGATTCTTTTAAAGCAAGAAGTCAGTTTTTATGTGAGATGTAGATATATTTTAATATGGTTGGTATGATATGGGTTGAGGCCTCACCCACACATACACACTCACAGAGTTCACCACTTCTGAATGCTATTGGGTAGGGCATACGGTTGGAGGAAAAGAAAACGTGCTGTTTAAAGCTGTGTCTTCAACAGTCAAAAGACTGCAAAAGGCTTTAGGGTCCACCCTTAGTCATAGGACCATTAGGGAGGGTGTGATCCACCCCTTGCTACACCAGGAACGTGTTTAAGGGACTTGAGAGCCATAGCTTCTGCTCTGGCTACACGCAGGTGAAACTGATGGAGAGATTCTGCATCCAGTTGCACAGGCTGTGCATTGTGTAAGGGCCCCGCATTCCAAGGGGGCAGTGTTCACACTGAGGACACTTACATTTAAATATTTATTATGACAGTGTTTTCACAGGTGGCGTTAAAGTGCTCTCTTCTAAGAAAAGCAGTGTGCTACCACACTTTTTTGAAAGCTGGAAATTATTGGGTCTCAAAGATGATGTAGTACCTTTAGCACCAGGGCACTGCTTGGGCTGCAGCCTGGGCCGATGGAAAAGGCAGTGCTTCTACCTCTCCACTCATCTGTATCATCCCTTCACCGTAGGAAGTGGTGTCTTGACCTGAAGAGAATTGTTCCTCTCACAGGAGACTATGCCCCTGCAGTGGTTCTCAATGCCCAGAAGCCATCGTGTCCTCTGCTGACTCTGTCCCTCCACTGTGGGTCCCCAATTAGGCCCAGCAATCAGCCAAAAACATGGAATGGATCCACACAGAGAAACATTTCCGTGCTCAGTCTCTGAAAAGGGGGAAAGAACAGTTGAGAGGCATTGTAATTCCCCACGGAGACTCTACTTCTTCAATTAATTTCAGGAACTGTGTGTTCTCACCAACCTATTTTGGTCCCCGTCCTCCAGAGACCACTAGGCCCTCTGAGAGAGAGTCTGTCCCACTGCATGGGTCACCCTGAATGCAAACAGCTGCTTTCCCCATCTCCTTCCTCTTCCCCTACTGCCTCCCTATGGACAGAACCCCAGGACCAGATTTAGATGGCAAAGAGCCCTGCTGTCAATCACCCTCACTGGCCCTGCCCCTGGACTGCCTAGAAGTAAGGTTATCAATCTTTTCAGCCAACTCTTTGTAATTAATTCCACGTGGAAGTTCGTCCACCGTAACTTAATTTTATCCTGAGCTTTCAATGGTCTCATGTACTTGCTCCCTCTGGTATTTGAAGGACTTAGTTCTGGAATCTAAATGACGTTTGTACCCATGTAGGAGAAGTCTGTGTTCCGATAGAGCCCACAATGTTTGCATGGAATTAACAAATGTCATTAAGTACTTGCTCTGTGCCAGTCAGAGCCCTTACCCTCCAGGGGCTCACAGATTAGAGGCAGTCAGCTGTCCCAACATCTAATGCAATAACCTGTGCTGAGTGTGTGTTTGGTAGGGTTTCCTGTGGCAGCACAAAGAAGGGACTGGACACATTGACCTGGATAGTCGAAATAGCCTGAGTGTAGGGGGCTGGATGAAAAGAGTGCTGGGTATCTTCCATTTGCCCCGGGATGCCTCTCCACTCTCTCCCTACACTCTGCCCCACAGGCTGACCTCTATGGACTGTATCAACTGGCTCATCTTCCCTCCTGATTTCAGTTGGGTTTGGACAATTGGGGACACTACAGATGTCAGGCAGCTGGAGGAGAATGGGGTCAGGAATTGATCTCTCTCCTTGACGGTTTTCTATGGGCTGGCAACATGTCTCCTCTGAAGGTCATGGCTCCTGCCAGGCAGCCCTCTCCACCCAGCTCTGTCTCTGGTTCCAGGAATGAGACTGGGGGTGGCGTAATGCTCGCCCTGATGTTACTTGCCCTGGGGTACTGTACTGTCCATCGTGCTCCCCTTCTCCACTGCCCACACCTGCGTAAATAGCACCTGTGTTTTGGTTTTTAAAATTTATTTATTTTTGGCTGTGTTGGGTCTTCGTTGCTGCACACGGGCTTTCTCTAATTGCGGCAAGCGGGGGCTACTCTTGGTTGCAGTGTGCGGGCTTCTCATTGCAGTGGCTTCTCTTGTTGCGGAGCACGGGCTCCAGGTGCATGGGCTTCAGTAGTTGCAGCGTGTGGGCTCAGTAGTTGTGGATCGCGGGCTCTAGAGTGCAGGCTCAGTAGTTGTGGTGCATGGGCTTAGTTGCTCTGCGGCATGTGGTATCTTCCTGAACCAGGGATCGAACCTGTGTCCCCTGCATTGGCATGTGGACTCTTAACCACTGCGCCACCGGGAAAGCCCAGCACCTGTGTTAAACTCTCCTCAAATTACTCAATTTGAGTGTGTCATCTATTCCTGTTGGGACTCTAACTGATATGAAGAGTATCCCCATCTATGTGAACTATGTGTGCCAGGATCTGAAGCTGCATAGTGCTTTAAGGAGGCTCTACCAAAATAGCAGTGTGCTCTGGCAGGAGGATAGAGGGAAATGCAGGAAGCAGCAGCTGGAGAGGTAACAATGCTAACAGCTGTTGCTGCTGTCCGTGCACTTCTCTGAATGTTTGGGGCTTCCCAAGGATCACCCCATTTAGTCCTCCCTGAATAAGGAGATTCAGTGTTATTACATTTCACAGGTGAAAGAGCTGGGCTTATTGAGTTTAAGTAACTTGGCCAAGGTCACTCAGCCAAGAAGGGGTGGAGCTGGGTGGGGACTCAGGCAGTCAGGATTCAGAGTCCATCCTCTCGTCCACGCAAAGGTGTTTGGACTTGATTCCACAGCAGTGCACGTCTGCCTACCTTTCCTGTCCACTCAGCTTTACCTTGTGCTGTAAACATCATTTCCCACAAAAGGACATCAACTTCTCCAATAGTTTCTTTCCACATAACTATGTCTTATTAAATCAAAACTTTTTAAAAAGATAAATTAATGTGACATGAGCTTTCTTTATACTTATCAGCAAAATTAAACCCAATCCTGAGTAAGGATGGACATCCTGGAAGGGTAAGTGCAGCCTTGAATATGTGATATCTTTCAGTTGGGGTGGGTGCTTCTGTGTCCCTTGATAAATACTCGTTTTCTCAGAGCCCATTTAGGGATGGCTGCCTGATGACTTGACCTGACTTCCCAGGAAACAGCGAACTGGGTCATACATTAAGCCACAGATCTTTGAGAAAAGTGATAATGACATGATATTTTAATGTTTACCTCTGCTCATGGTATTACCCATAGAATGGTGATGTAGCATTACACAAATACTTCTTTTCTCTGGGTTTTGTTCTTCCTTTAAAACGAGTATCGGGCTTTCCTGGTGGCGCAGTGGTTGAGAGTCTGCCTGCCGATGCAGGGGACACGGGTTCGTTCCCCGGTCCGGGAAGATCCCACATGCCGCGGAGCGGCTGCGCCCGTGAGCCATGGCCGCTGAGCCTGCGCGTCCGGAGCCTGTGCTTCGCAACGGGAGAGGCCACAACAGTGACAGGCCCGCGTACCGCCAAAAAAAAAAAAACGAGTATCATTTTACAGCCGCTGTATATTTATTTAATGTTCCATGCCCAGATGTCCCATTTCTCCTGTTTTATGACATAAGAGCAATAAGATTTTTTAATACCATCCAGGAAAAGATGCTGATTGAATCCAGAAGAGGAAACACAGAAGGTTTTAAGAAAGAGAAGCTTTGTTTAGTGAGATGTTTTATCTCCTGGGTTAGAGCTGTCACATCAGTTAGTATTTACTACTTTTTGTCTACAGTTGTAAAGGAATTGATTCTAAATCTTCCAAGGGTATTATATAGGCTTTTAAAAAAGCTTCAGTAAGGTGTCAACATACTTTAAAATTCAAAGCAAAACAAAAAGACAAGAAGATGCTTCACTTTTTGCTCTTCAGGGAGCAATCTCATGGGAATCTGAAGGACAACTGACAGTCAGTCTTCTCTTTATCTCTCAGCTTAACTGGAACACTCGGGGCTTAATATTTGCCAGCCCTAGCCCCTCAGCAGTTTTTCTTTTTTGAAAATAATTAGAACCAGGAACAATTTACATCAAAGTTCTCAAGCATCACGATGGTAAACATAGACACTTGTTGATTCCCAGACATAGGGTTCCCGAGTATTTGCTAGCTTAAGAGTGAACCTGTGATTCTTTCAATTTTATGTATTTTTCTCTTGGATCTTTGGTGCAAGTCCAAAGCCAAATTTTTTCTTTTAAGTGAACATCCCCAGAAATATGCCTGCCTTATGTTTCCTAACAAAACTTAAAATCTAATTGGGAAGGATCCTTTTTTCCTCTGTAACACTTACCTAAAATGAAAGTACAGAAGCTTTTAGATAAAGCAGCAAAAGCCCCTGGGTTTGGGGTCCACCTTTGTTTGTTTTACAATTGCCCCCAATCTAGAATTGTTTAGGGAGCATGAAACATAGTTATATTTTGCTTTTTTTTTTTAATAAATATTCTTTAAATGATATGTCCATTTCCCTTTGGATTAAGTGAAAGTTCCAATACCCAGAACAGTAATAGTGTTGTAATACCGTAGGACATTTCACAGTTGTTAGAGCACTTTCTTTTCTTTTTATACCATCTCATTTGATCCTTATGACTTCCCCGATAAGACAGGCAAGGGAGGTGTTATTTAGTATGTGAGTTTTGAGGTTTAGACCAGGCTGAGATACTATAGGCCCCAGGAACAAGCAGCTCGCTGCTAAAGTTGACATATATTAATATTTATGTATATGGTTGAAAAACTTTTGTGGTCATCTTATTGTGACAGCCTCATGTTTTATATTTATTTTACCTGAAAGTGTGAGTTGCTCCATTCAAAGGATGAGGAAGGAGTGAACTTTGAGATTGGTATTAGAAAACAAGGCCTAGTTGAACTCTGCTTAATTCTTATTGGTGAGCTGAGTAGGCTGCCTTAGAAATGCATTTAAAGTGCAAACTCACATAAGCCTTTTACCTCAGAGCAGCTCCAGCCAGCAGTGCCAGATATCAAAGAAGGGATCTGGGAGTGAACTCATCCATTTGAAAACACTAGGGGACAAACTTGCAGGCAGTTTTGTTCCATGTCTACCAGACCTTAACCAGCATGTCCAGAATGCTATTAAACTCCATCTTCAGTAGTTTATTTCTTGGGATGATGTAAATAAGGCTAATTTAAACATGTACTCAGTCATAAATACTACAGGGGTTTTTTCTTTTAAATAAAACAGCTTATGGAACTCAATATCAAAAAAAGAAGCAATCCAGTTAAAAAATGGGCCGAAGACCTAAATAGACATTTCACCAAGGAAGACATAGATGGCCAAGAGGCACATGAAAAGATGCTCAGCATCACTAATTATTAGAGAAATGCAAATCAAAACTACAATGAGATATCACCTCATGCTGGTCAGAATGGCCATTATCAAAAAATCTAGAAACAATAAATGCTGGAGAGGGTGTGGTGAAAAGGGAACCCTCCTGCACTGTTGGCGGGAATGTAAATTTATACAGCCACTATGGAGAACAGTATGGAGGTTCCTTAAAAAACTAAAACTAGAACTACCATACGACCCAGCAATCCCACTACTGGGCATATACCCTGAGAAAACCATAATTCAAAAAGAGACATGTACTACAGTGTTCATTGCAGCTCTGTTTACAATAGCCAGGACATGGAAGCAACCTAAGTGTCCGTCAACAGATGAATGGATAAAGAAGATGTGGCCCATATATACAATGGAATATTACTCAGCCATAAAAAGAAACGAAATTGAGTTATTTGTAGTGAGGTGGATGGACCTAGAGTCTGTCATACGGAGTGAAGTAAGTCAGAAAGAGAAAAACAAATACTGTATGCTAACGCATATATATGGAATCTAAAAAAAAAAAAATGGTACTGATGAACCTTGTTGCAGGGCAGGAATAAAGCGGTAGATATAGAGAATGGACTTGAGGACATGGCGTGGGAGGGCGAAGCTGGGGCAAAGTGAGAGTAGTAACATGAACATATATACACTACCGAGTGTAAAATAGATAGCTGGTGGGAAGCAGCCGCATAGCACGGGGAGATCGGCTTGGTGTTTTGCGATGACCTACAGGGGTGTGATAGGGTGGATGCGAGGGAGGCTCAAGAGGGAGGAGATATGTGGACATGTGTATGCATGTGGCTGATTCGCTTTGTTGTTGCAACAGAAACTAACATAGTATTGTGAAGCAATTATACTCCAGTAAAGGTCTATTTAAAAATAAATAAATGTTAAATGAAGCATAGTGTATATTTAACAAGGCACATCTCATGCGTAGCTCAAGGACTTTTTACAAAGAGCACACACACCCGTGTAACTACCATTGTAGATCAAGAAACAGAACAGCATTCCTGAAGCTCCCTCGATCCCCATTCCAATCACTACCTCCCCCTCCTCCCCAGAGATAACCTCTATCCTGACTTCTGTCACCAATGACTAGCTTTTTTGGTTATTTTTTTCCAGCTTTATTGAGATATAATTGGCAGATAAAACTATAATATATTTAAAATATACAACGTGATGATTTGATACTGATAGACATTGTGAAATGAGTATCACAATCAAGTTAATTAACTCATTCATCACCTCACATAGTTTTTTTAGTGAGAATTCTGCTTTCAGCAAATTTCAAGTACACAGTACATGTTAATAACTACAGTCACCGTGCTGTACATTAGATCTTCAGAACTTATTTATCTTTTAATTTTTTATTGAAGAATAGTTGATTTACAATGCTGTGCCAATCTCTGCTGTACAGCAGGGTGACTCAGTTATACACATACAGACATCTTTAGAACTTGTTTATTTTATAAATGGAGATTTGTACCCTTTGACCACCATCTCCCCATTCCACCTCCCCACCCCAGTCCCTGGCAACCACCAATCTACTCTTCATTTCTATGAATTCAGCTTTATTTTTTTTTTTAGACTCCACATTTAAGTGATACCTTACAGTATCTGGTTTTCTCTCTCTGGCTTATTTCACTTAGCACAATGCCCTCCAGTTTCATTCACGTTGTTGCAAATAGCAGAATTTCCTTCTTTTTTTATGGCTGAGTAATATTCATTGTATTTATATACCACATCTTCTTTATCCATTTATCTGTCATTGGACATGTAGGTTGTTTCTGTATCTTGGCTATTGTGTATAATGATGCAATGAACATAGGAGTACAGATATCCTTTCGAGATCCTGTTTTCATTTCCTTTGGATAAATATCTAGAAGTGTGATTACTGGATCATATGATAGTTCTTTTTTAATTTTTTGAGGAGAGGACCTCCATGTTATTTTCCATAGTGACTGTACCAGTGTACATTCCCACCAACACTGCACAAGTGTTCCCTTTTCTCCACATCCACACTGGCTCTCTTATCTCTTGTCTTTTTGATAATAGCCATTCTGTCAGGTTGGCTAAAAACCCAATAATAGGTGTGAGGTGATATCTCATTGTGGTTTTGATTTGCACTTCTCTGATGATTGGTGATGTTGAGCATCTTTTCATGTATCTCTTGGTCATTTGTGTGTCTTCTTCAGAAAAATTTATTTTCCTATTTAGACCCTTTAACCATTTTTAAAAAATTAGATTGTTTGTTTTCTTGCTATTGAGTTGTAAGCATTCCTTATCTATTTTGGATATTAACCCCTTATTGGATATAGGGTTTGCAAATATATTTTCCCATTCCATAGGTTGTCTTTTCATTTTGTGGGTTGTGAATATCCTCTTTTGTAAAGTGCCTAATCAAGATTTTTGCCCATGTTTTAAAGGTTATCTGCCTTTTTTATTGATTTGTAGGAGTTTTTACATATAAACCACGTATAAGTCTTTTGTTGGATATATGTGATGCAGATATCTCCTAATCTATGTAGATGGAGGCTTTTTAAGAAGGGACTGAGAGTTCAGTATGTAGAAAATAGAACCAAGAGGTGTGCTCAGCTCTTAAGAAAGTGGTTGTTTGAAGATAAATTGAAGGAAGAGCGACCTGGATCTTGTCTTTTTAAAATCTACTGGAACTTTCTTAAAGTAGAATTCCAAGAGTAGCTGATGCTGCCTCATGTACTTGATATAATTAGTCATTTTTTATTTGGCTGTTCTCTCGCAAGGTAAAAGAGAGTCATTAGTAACTGTTGGTATTCCAGTAGAATATTGTCACATACACTGATGTGGTACTGTGTAATTAAGTTAATACATATTTTAATACCTACTGTAGGCATGCACGGCGCTGGATGCGGGAGGTGCAAAGGTGGGTGTGCTAGCACCTCTACATGTAGTGAGCTTTTAGGGATCTTTCAGGATGCTTTTGTATCTGTTATCTTGTTTGAGCACATGAGGGTAAGGTGACCACCAGACTGGTAAAATAGAAATAATTTGTCCTTCTGCTTCTCAGACTTTTGACTCTCATATATTCACTGCCCTAATTCTGTAACATCTTTATTTTCAAGAAATGCCTTTGTCTTATCCTGATAGCCCCACCAATTAATACCTGGAGAAATTCTCTTTGCTCAAAATGACTAATTTAAATAAAACATGCAGAAATTACTTATTTCTTAATATAATATAAGGAACCTACAATGAGAAAAGACCATAAAATAGAGATACTTTTCCCCTTGCTATTCAACAGTACTCCTTAAACAATAGATATTAGTCAACTGAAATCATGCAGAATTTATTGAGGGCAAGTCTGACAAGGTATTATGTTATCCTAGACATTGAAGAGCTATAAAGGTATATAAGAGGCAGCCCCTGCCCTCAAAGAACTAACACACTGGTAGTTGTAGTGGTGGTATCTGTGTGTGGAGGGAGAGTGTTAAGAAGGTAACAACATATACAATGACAATGTGAACATAAAAACCCCCTACCAAGAGAGGAAGCCTAGGGCAGGAAGGGTTACTTTGGATTGATAATGGCAATGAAAAAAGAATTGTATTTGTTACGATAATGGAGCTGGTACTACAGAACTAATCCCAAAGTGTACAATGGCTCAAACATGGCACAAGGTTATTTCTCAATCATTAGAAGTTAAAAACAAGTGTTCCTGATTGGTGACTAATTCTGCTCCAAATGGTGATTCAGAGATCCAGATCCTTCCAACTTGTAGGTCCACCATCTTCAACATGTGGCTTCTAGGATTGCTGGGCTTGTCCACATTAGACTGGCAGAAGGAGAAAGAACATGGAGGATGGGAAATTTTAATAACCAGATTTGAAAAGCGTGTGCATTGTCTCCACTGGGGTTCCGTTGGCTAGAACTCAGCATGTGGCCACAGTGAACCTCGTGGGAGGTTGGGAAGTGTAGTCCAGCTGTGTGTCCAGGAAAAGATACTTTTGTTGACCACTAGCAGCCTTTGCCACAGGATTCATGATGGCAGGGCATTTAAGATAGGTTTTGAAGCAAAGTGAAGTATTTTGAGAGAGATTGGAAAGGAGGATTAATCCAGGTAATATGAAAAGCATAAAGAAGGACTTGTAAAAAGCAACAACAAAAATGCAAGAGCATATTTAGAAAATAAGAGGTGGTTCAGTTTGTAGCAGCATATGGGGAGTATCATGGGAGAAAGTATTGGCAAAATAGGTTGAGGCTATTTCCAACCTGAAGCCACAATTTTAGAGGTTTTAAAATCCACACTAAGAAGCTTATATCTACCATGTTTTTTTTGTTTTGTTTTTTTGGGTTTTTTTGCGGTACGCGGGCCTCTCACTGTTGTGGCCTCTCCCGTTGCGGAGCACAAGCTCCGGCCGCGCAGGCTCAGCGGCCATGGCTCATGGGCCTAGGCGCTCCGCGGCACGTGGGATCTTCCCGGACCGGGGCACGAACCTGCGTCCCCTGAATCGGCAGGCGGACTCTCAACCACTGCACCACCAGGGAAGCCCACCATGGTTTGTTTTGTTTTGTTTTGTTTTGTTTCGGCTACCAAAGCTCACTCCCATTTGCAGGAAAACTGTGGCCCAGATTAATTTTCTTTCTTTTCCTTCATATGCTGGTCTTTCCTAGAAAGTGAGTTTTGTTTGTCTCTGACACATGGTGGTGGTAGTCAAGGAGAGGGGTGCAGACCCTCAGCATGAGCAGCTTCATTTTTAGCTTTTGTACCAGAGACTCCACTGGGGCCTCCTGCCAAAAGCCAGTCTAGAGCCTGGTATCTGCTGAATGTTATGCTTGGGATGGATCCCAAGTTCAGTAGAAGGAGAAGGGAGGGGCATTCCTTTCTGACTGTAGGACACATCAACTCATGCTCAGGATCCGGGAATTTAATTACCCATATTGTTATCTTAGCTTGTACAGCTGCAAATGTGGCTCATAGTTATAAAAGTATCCGGTCCTTTAAAATCCAGCCTCAGCCTTCAGCCTGATGACCTCCTGACAGTGGTCAGCTGAGAAGGGTGGAGCTGGGGAAATCCTCTCCCCTCCTTTCAGTTCTGCCAACTTGGCTTTGAACCAACAAGAATGTTTTGGCCAGAGAATATATATCCCCACACCCTCTAGCCTCTCTCTTACCCTCACCTCTGCCCCATGTTGCATATTCTATTTCATAATCTTATGCGTTCATTTTAGCTAAATTAATTTTGACCCCGGCTTTATTATGCGCTGCCCTAGAAGGCTTCAGTGTGAATAATTTCTCCTTCCTTGAACTTCTGACCTTAAATTAATGGCTGTGAAAGCTTACCTTTGCTCTCCAGTTTGGAGAGGATTTATTTCATTATTCCTACCAGGATATAAACATGATTGTATATCTTTCTTAGACTACTGAGGAAAAGAGAACCTTTGATGTAACACCCAAGCATCCAAAAGGTGCTTGTTTTCAAAGCAAACTTTTTTTTTAAGACTTTTTTTTTTAAAGTTGAACCTTTATTTATTTATTTATTTATTGGCTGCGTTGGGTCTTCATTGTTGCGCGGGGGCTTTCTCTAGTTGCAGCGAGCGGGGGCTACTCTTCGTTGCGGTGCATGGGCTTCTCATTGCAGTGGCTTCTCTTGTTGTGGGCTCTGTGGGCTCTAGGTGTGCGGGCTTCAGTAGCTGCAGCACGCGAGCTCAGTAGTTGTGGCTCGTGGGCTCTAGAGCGCAGGCTCAGTAGTTGTGGCATATGGGCTTAGCTGCTCCACGGCATGTGGGATCTTCCCGGACCAGGGATGGAACCCGTGTCCCCTGCATTGGCAGGTGGATTCTTAACCACTGTGCCACCAGGGAAGTCCCTCAAAGCAAACTTGAAAGAGACTTGGCACACAGTTTTTTCAAGATTGTGAGCACATTAATTACATTTGGGTTCAATGGAAAGAGAAGTGTTATGTTCCTCTGGCAAGAGTTCTAGATATTTTTTCCTCTAGGTGGCCACAAAACAAACCTAAAGAAATCACTATTACATCGTGTCCTTTGTCCTATGTGTATTTTTCTTCCTCTTCTTCACCGAGATACCCTCACTGGTTCCTCTCCATGGTCACCTTCTGCACCTGTAGTCATCAAAGGACTAAACCTTGCTGGTGGCAGGCATTTGATGTTTTTCTCTTTGGGTTGCTTCCATGTGGGGCTGATGAAACTCTTCAGGCCAGTGTCTGTGGCAGCAGCTCATTCCCCAGCCAACTTTGAGGTTTGCGTATGTCTTGAAGCACTAAAACATTTGGGGAGACAGCATGGTGTAGTGGAATGGAACACGGACAGAAATTAAGCAGACTTGGGTCCAGAATCTAGCTTTGCCTCTTATCTCTGTGAGATCTTGAACAAAATACTTGACCTTCTGGGTCCTCTGAGCCTGAGTTTTGACAGTAAAGCTTAGTTTTAGCTGTTTTTTAATTTTATCTAAATGGAACTGTGTAGTGTATATTCCTTTGATACTGGTTTCTTTCACGTGATATTATGTTTGTGAGATTCATTCAAGTTGTTGCATGTAGCACTAGTTTGTTCAATGAAATTTATGCTATTGCATTATATATTGCAAATCATTTGTCCCTTCTACTTTGATGGACTTTTGTTTCAGTTATTACCAATTGTGATTCTATGATCATGTTTTTAAAAATCTTGTGTACATACTCTGTTGAGTAATGTCACCTGCTGGGCTCCCCAGGAAGCAGCTCTGAGATAGATTCGCTTGCAGGAACTTTATTCCTTTCTGCCATCAAGATCAAAGTTTCCTTCAAGAGCAATACCTATGGGGGAGTGAGGAAGGAGGATCAGACAGAGAAGTTGGAGCTGAAATGGCCCTACAGAGTTGTGCCAAATAGGGGCAAGAAGCCTAGACCTTTATACATCTCTCATTTGCCAGGCATTTGATGTGGATTGACCCAAGGAAGGGAGCATGATTTTGAGTGAGACATCTCTCTTTAGCAGAGAGTGGGGGCCACATCTGTGAGCTGTCACCATTCCTAGAAGCCATCAACATTCCTAGAAGCTGGTAGAGTGTTCCAGTCCTAAAAGTCCTAAAATGTGTGTGTGTGTGCGCGTGTGCGTGTTGGAGGTGAAGCTGAGCAGTGTACCACAGTGTCTACTACTTCGTTAGTATTAACTTCTAGGAGTTGAATTGCTGGTTCATAGGATATGTGTATATTCATCTTTAGTAGATACTGTCAAACAATATTCCAAAGTGTTTGCACCCAAATACCACCTTAATTTAAATTCCGAGATTCCCCAACTGGGATCTTACCACCAAGATAAAGGAATATATATAGAAGTGAAACATAAATGTGAGAATATGCTATACATTAACTGAACATCTTCTATATTATGGGGAAAGCAAAATTGAGTACCATTGGAATAGGCTATTTATCATTCTCTACCTTATGGCTTGACATCTTGAAAACTGTCCACGTTGTTCAGGATGTTCTAAAATCTAGTTATGGCAGTAACAGATCTTAAAGACTTCCTTATGTGCTGAGGAAAAAAAAAAAGGAAAGGAGAAATATGAATTAACTGTTGCCTCGAATTTTATTTTTCAGAGTGGCCAAATCAATGAAGGTCCCTGTGTATGAGACCCCAGCTGGATGGAGATTCTTCTCAAATTTGATGGACTCAGGCCGGTGCTCTCTGTGTGGAGAAGAGAGCTTTGGCACTGGTAGGCTTTATTGGGTTGGTGTTACTGGAGAGGGTGGCTGCAGAACTCTGTGACCCTAGTTTGGGGACCTGTGAGTCCACTGTGAATGAAAGGCTGGTGAAAGAGTTAGAGGCAAAAAAAAAAAAAAAAAAAATCAGAGAAACCTAGTGGGATATGTGTTATGACACCTTCACGTCTTCTGCCCATTTCTTCTTCTTTTTAGAGACAGAGAGAGAGAGAGAGAGAGAGAGAGAGAGGAAATATATCAGATTCCCATGTGTTCATCACATAGTTTCAACCATCATCAACTCCTGGTCAATCTTACTTTATCTCTACCTTCATCCACAAGAGGAGCCCTCCCCTCTGATTATTGTGAAGCAATCCTTAGTGTGAATCTTATAAGTATAAGGGGTACTGAGGGAAAAAAAGAAAAAAAAATATATTATATATATATATATAAACTGTAGTACCATTATCACACCTAAAATGTTAAAAAATAATTTCTTCTTTCACTATTTTAAAGATGTCACACCATTGTCTTCTGGCTTGCACAGTTTCCAAGAAGTCGGCTCTAATTCTTACCACCATTGCTCTGTATTTAAATTTCGCCTACTTTCCACCTCTGGCTGGCTTCAACATTTTCTTTTTATCTTTTGTTTTTAACAGTTTAATAAAATGTATAGGTACATGTATTTTTTTTTTAAAACCCTGCTTAGGGTTCTTTGAGATTCTTGGATCTGTTGTTTGTTGTTTTTCATTAATTTTAGAAAATTCTCTGCCATTATCTCTTCTAATATCTCTCTTTCCTTATTCTCTCCTCTCCTCTGAGACTCTAATTACATAATGTTAGATAATTTGTGACCATGTGTTGTCTCAGAGCCCTTACATGCACTATTTGGTTTTGTTTACTCTTTATTCTTTTTGTGTTTCAGTCAAGATAATCTCTATTGGCATATCATGAATTCTTTCCTGAGCTGTGTCCAGTCTTTTGCTGAGCCCAGTGAAGGATTTCTTCATCTCTGATATTGTAGTTTTTATTTCTAGTATTTCTCTTTGACTCTTTTTAAATAATTTTCATATCTTTGATGAAATTCCTGATCTGTTTATGTCTGTTGTTTATCTTTTCCATTAGATCATTTAACATATTAAACATAGTTATTGTAAACTTTCTGTCTGATAATTCCAATAACTGGTTATTTTCTAACTCTAGTTCTGTTGATTGCTTTATCTTTTGATAAAGCAATGGTTTACTCTTTCTTGATTTTTGCATGTCATAATTTTTCATTGAATGCTGGACTGTATGTATATAAGAACAGTAGAGACTCAGGTAAATAATATTTATACACAGAAATGGGCATACCTCTTCTTCTCTCAGGGCATTAGTGTGCAAAGTTACATTAAATATAGTCAGGAGTTGAGCTGGGTTTGGATTTTATTGTTTCTGTTATAATCTTTAGTATATCAATGTATCACAGGCTTCAAATTCTTCTGGTAGTGGGATATTTTTACTATGTACTGAAAGTGATGATGGGGAGATGGAGGAGATTTTTCAGCGTTTCTGTTGCATTCACAGGTTTCAGCAGTTACTTCATGTCTGTGAGACAAAATAGACCTCTATTATTAGGTACTTGACCCTTTTCTAGTGGCAGCAGGTCTGTTTAGTATTGGTGTAGGATTCTGGGCCCAAGGTTTCCTACTCTTTGTCCAGGGACAGAGAGTTTTTACTTCAACCCCTATTTCAGAAGCAGTGGACCTCTGCCTGGATCCTAGGGATGAGAAGGTTTGAAGCTCATTCATCCAGGAGCTTAAGGCTTTTGTTTCCTATGAAAGAAATATTTGGGGAACTAGAAGGGTTTCAGGCTTATCTCTTGGCAGGAGTTGATCATTTCCTGCATGTCAGCACCACCAAGTCTCTCTCTCTCTTTTTCCAGTCTTTCTTGTGAGTACCCAGTGGAGCCTATGGGAAATAACTTGGAATGTGTCCTTCATATCTGGGACTCCAAGCAATTTAAAACTATCATAATAGGCTATACTTGGCCTTTAAGAATGTTTAAAACTCTTATGTGACTTCTTATTATTCACTTGTATGGAAGCATCCTCTTTCTTCTGTGCTCTGCTAAAGGTGAGATGGTTTGTGTCCTGTCTTGCCTTGAGACTCTTTGGAATTCACTTTATTTCCTGTGACCTCAGATGGTTGTTTTTTTTTTTTTTTAAAGTTATGCTGTAGTTTCCTGGCCTTTTCTTATTACTGGGATGGGAGTGACATTCTCTTATAGATTTCCACATCCTAAACAGAAGTGCAGAAGTGGAACTCCAAAAGTAATTTCTTAATAATTTCTCCTATTCTCAACATTTCCCTCGATAAATTTTTACAATTAGGATCCAAAAGATCTTACATCATAACTCGTTGATACCTCTTAAGTCTCTTTTAGTCTGCATTTCTCCCCTCTACATTTTTTCTTTCTAATTTATTCATTGAAGAAACTGGGTCATATGTCCTATAGAGCTTTTAACAGCTTTGATTTTAATGTTAATATCTTCATTTTCCTTTCTAAGTTGTTTACATAACATATAAACATATAACAGATAAAGAAAAGCTATTGATTAACATGCCTTTTCTCTGGTTCACAGCCACCTTAACAGATTCTATCATTAATTATGACATTTTCTTTTCTAAAAAGTCTACATTTTTAGGTATACAGTCATATAATTTATGACTAAAGATTTTTTGTGTTTTCTAATATTTAGATCTTTTATTTCATATTCTTATGGCACTAGCTGCAATCTTCAAAATAATATTAAATAACAATTGTGATAGTTCATGATTTTAATGGAAATCAATTCAGTATTTTACCATCTATTTTGATGATTTCGTTTTAATATTGGTAAAATCCCTATCATGCTTATGTAGTTTTTTTTCCTATTCTAATATTTCTTAGAATCATATTATAAATGGCTGATGGAAGGTGCCCTTTCAGAATCAAGTGATATATTAATGTTTTTTCTCCTTTATTATGTTAATGTAACGAAGTACGATTGATTTGCTGATACCAAACCATCCTTGAATTCCTAAGAATAAGTCTTATTTGGTCATGCTTAAACAGATTGCAGTAAAAACACTCTAACTAGTCATAATGACAGCATTTCAGGCTATGTCAGGGTTCCTGAAGGAATTTTCTCCTGGGAAATTTTCTCCTTTTACCAAAATCAGCTAGACGCTAATAGCATTAATGGTGCAGAAGGGTTGGCAGGCACCTTTTTCTCCTTGGAAAAAGAGAGATCATATCAAGCTCTCTCAATTACGACTGTTTGATCTCAGAACTTATGGATGGCAGGTCTGCTTGGGATAGTTGAAACTGTTATACTTTTTCTCTGCTGAGGCCCTAAAAATAGGTGTTCTGTGTATCCTTTTTGGTGTTGTGTGTGTCTGAACCAGTGACTGTGACTCAAAAAATCAGGGATTGTATATTGTATATAATAATTCTCCCTGCTGGTTATTAAAATAACACAAATCTAGCAACTGGAATGGAAACTGATAAGTCCAGGTTATCTCTCTCTCTGTCTCTCTCTCTCTCTCTTTCTCTCTCTCTGTCTTTATAAACATTTGTTGAGTGCTTACAATAGACCATAAATTTATAGTCTTTAAAATTAAAGGATAAAGTACTTACAGAGTACAAGGCACTGTATTGGATGGTATGTAGAATACAAAAAAGATCATAGCCTTAAGAAATTCAAGATCTTTAGGGTACATAGTTAGAAAGATGCACAGGTGAGTTTTCTACAAAGCAGAAACTTTAAAGTTCCACAATAGAGGAATAGAAAAAGTGCTGTGGGAGATGAGAAAAGGAGAAAGTGGTTTGGAACTGGAGGCTCAAAGCAGACTTCCTGGAAGAGATGGAATTTGCGTAGTTCTTAAAGAATGGGAAGGATTTGCACACATAAAGATGAAAGGACAGAACCTTGTCAGATGGGGGCAGCAATATCAAGAAAGGAATAGAAGTGGGAGAGTAGGGGCCATGTGTTGTAAGTAGCCAGCTGTTCAGTTTGTTTAGAGAAGTATTTTCCAAACATGAATCAAGACTAATTTGGGGTCATGAGGTTGGTATAGTCGTGAACAGCTTTTTAAGAAAATATAATAGGGTAGAAACTATCAGAATGCATTGTATTTAGGAAAGGTAAATGTTATTTTGAGAAATATTTATATGTAAATATGTGCACAGGTATCTACGTGTTTGCTAGATCTCACAGTAAAATGTATTTATTGTGGGTCATGGCCAAAAGACTGAAAAAGACTGGTCTATATCAGGGGTTGGCAAACTTTTTCTGTAAAGGGCCAGATAGTAAATATTTTAGGCTTTGTGAACTGAGAGGCTATGTACGGTCTCTTCCACAATTACTCAACTCAGTAACTGTAACACAAAAGCAGCCATAGACAGTACATAAATGAGTATGGCTGTGTGCCAATAAAAGTTTACTTACAAAAATAGGCCTAAGTCCAAATTTGGCCCATGGGCTGTAGTTCACTAACTTCTGACGTATAGTGTAGGGTAGAGAAGGGAGTATCAAGAAACAGTCTTGGAAATACCAGTGGGGAGGGGCTCATTTCTGAAGCCCTTTGCCTGCCTAGCTTAGACGTTGAGACTTGACTCAACTGGAAGTAGGAAACCATGGTCTTCCCAGGGGGGAGGTCTGCTTGCAGGCACTTTCCAGCAAGCTTTGCTTTCAGACTGCTTTGCTGATTGCAACATGTAGGCTGGACTAGAAGGGACTTTTAAAAGCCTCTCACTGTTATATTTGCTTGCCATTTTCCTTTCAAGGAGCACAAGAGATTATTCAATGTGTAGAGCTCTAAAGGTATTGCCCACCCCCACCATTCTTCAGGTTCTGGTGACACTGGCCTGATTTGCCAGGTGAAGCTCCTGAACCCAAGAAGTAGTTAAGTGACTCACCCAGGGCCCCAGAGCCTGGAAAAGGCCTCCACTTGAATTAAATTACAGTTGAACTAAAAGGTCTCTGGCCCTACAGTGTATGCTGCTTCCCGCTGTGCTGATCAGCCTTTCCGATGAAAGCAAAGCTAATTCCAT
>NW_021703782.1:62803106-63042188 GCF_005190385.1 Monodon monoceros
GCCTTTCCGATGAAAGCAAAGCTAATTCCATCTCTCCAGCACCCGACAGTGAATGAAGGTCCAGGAGGCCTGAGGAACCCGACCACGCAGTCTTGGAAGGAAAAAGTGGATTCATGCTGTTCCTTATTAATGCCGGTTCTTGGAGAGGCACTGAGCTGAATGTGTAAGAATCACCTGGGAAGCTTGCTAAAAATATAGATTTTCTATCCTACCCTTGCTTGGAATCCCTGGCAAGGTGGAGCCTGAGGGTCTGCATTTTAAATAAGTATCCTCATGTGATTCTGATGTGCAGTCAGGAGTAGGAAACGTTACTCTAGTGAAAACCAGTAGTTGTTTTTCATCAGGAATGGTAGAAAGACCGTGTCTGAGATGCCACCCCAAGTTCGGTTCAGGAAGTCTAGAGGCCTGGAATGTGAGGCTGGTGATTGCGTTCAAGACCCTCACCTGCCACCTACAGGCAAGCCCCATGGTCTCTCTGACCCCTTACAATTCCAGCCTGCAAAAGTCAGCTGATCACAGGAGCTCCCCATCTACCTTGGGATATAGTTCTCAAAACCAAGTGAGCTAATTAAGGAAGGAGAAAGCAGAGAGGTGGAAAGATTTTAGACCTGAGACTAGGGAGACACTTCTAAAACTTATCAAAGCTTTCTCTAGTGGAGGCCTTTTTCAGTGCCCCTGGGGCATGGAGCTGTGTACCAACTAGGAAAGCATAGTTTAGTGCCAAGAAACCTTGAAAATATGGATCTGCCTCAGGCTCAGGAATGCCAAGCTTTTTGCCCAAGGATATACCCTGAGTGGAAATTTCCCTCAGGGGAAAATCAGCCAGCATCTTGAGCTCCCAGAACTTTCCAAGGTAACAAGCTGGTGATAAGATCAGAGTTCAGGCTTCTCTCCTGTGGAAAGGTACAGGTCCTGGACAATAGGAAGCCTATATTTATTGCTCTGTCAAAGAACCAAGGTCATTTCAGAAGCCAAATCATCTTTCGTGCTAGAGCCAGATATTCATCCACTTCCTGGGAAGGGCTTTGGAAAACTCTTTTCCGAGAGAAAGGAGAACATTTTACAAATCCTTAAACAGAAGAAAGCTGTTCATCTAAATGGCATTCTGGCTAACTTTCTCAAGTTCCAAATTGGAAGGAATCTGGACTTGTTCCCATACACAAAAGGGGATGTACTAAAATACTAAAACTAAGAGCTAAAAAACCAAAAACTTTGAGGTTTGGGGGCAATTTGTTGATGATGCTCTATTGGTTGCTATCATTGTCATCAGTTTTGTAAGAAGTCATACCATCTGGGGAGTGTATGAATTATCACGCCAAAGCTTGTCCCTTTACAGGTACCATAAAGAATTGCTCTGTTTGTGAATGCCTGGAAGACCTCCAAGCTGATCACCATCTTGAGTATTACTATTACTTTTGTTACGTATTTTTAAAAAGTTAATGTCAGTAGCCATATAAATTTGCCAAATAAAATCAGGCAATACAACAATGTTTTCTCTTTCCAAGAAAGTGCTC
The DNA here is from genome assembly GCF_005190385.1 of Monodon monoceros. Classification (NCBI taxonomy): domain Eukaryota; kingdom Metazoa; phylum Chordata; class Mammalia; order Artiodactyla; family Monodontidae; genus Monodon; species Monodon monoceros. Next base: position 62,804,621 of record NW_021703782.1, read on the forward strand.
TCTGTTGAGTTCTTCACAATAATAACAGTTATCTTTTTAAATGAGCACTTAGTATGCGCTGGGGGCATTGCTAAGCCTTTTGTATACCTCCATCTCTTTCTGGAAATTTGGAATTGAATCCAGGTCTCCTGGCACCAACATGACTTGTCCCTCATTGTCACACCAACTTTTTTCACTGTGAACTCTGGTGCTCTTGACAGTGGCTATTTTTATATCTCTCCAGTCTCTAGCACAAAAGGAAGAGGCCCAGAGTATGTATGTGTTTCATTCACAGGAAATCTCGAGTATCTTTCCAGTCTTTTGAGATTTTTCTGTATCCCTCTGCTTGCCATGCAACCGTAAATGCCCTGAGGACAGGGGCCATGTCTCTCTTGCTCAGCTCTATTTCTTATATATATGCTAGGCTTTGAGTGATTGTGGGTTGGATGGAAGGAAGGAAGGAAGGAAGGAAGGAAGGAAGGGAGGGAGGGAGGGAGGAAGGGAGGAAAGATGGATGGAAGGTAGATGGATGGAAGGAAAGAAGGAAGGAATAAACAAAGAATTTCCATTTTGGTATTTCTTCTTTGCATTGTTAGTAGTTATATTTTTATCATTCTTGAGTGGTTGTATTTCTGGAAATCTGGGCATTAGGGTATCCCAAGATTTGGGAGAATTCATAAAAACAAAACCACATAAATATAGACCAGTTGGAAGGCGGTGAGGAAGGATTTTATGAATGATATTAAAATTGGAATTATATAAAATTTTGAAATAAACTTTTGGTACTTTCAATTATCACATCATTATTAGCACAAATTAATAGCGAACAAAGTGCTTCTAGGAAAATTCATTCACAAGACCTGTGTTAATGAACAGATTAAAAAATTTAAATCCTGTTAAGTATTTATAATTCATTTTATTAACGTATTTATTTCCTGGGGGGGGAGTGGAGGCTGCTGACAGTTACCTGTAAATAGCCGTGTTCAGTAGCAGCCAGGTTCCAGCTTTAGTGATCTTTTGTATATAAAGATCTCCTTACAGCCTTTAGCAGAGACATTCTCTGCTCTATTGTCTTACGGTTTATATTACTGACTTACTCTCTGGTTGCTTTGTGAATGGACATTTTATTTTCCGTAACAGTTAAACAGTATATAACACTTTCAAGTTCCATACCTGCTTCTTCATCTGTATTTCACACATGAACTATGTACATCCTAACTCAAGATTAGGTTCACAGGAGTGCTGTTGAATATTGAATAGGTTTAACTGTCTCTTATTTATACAGTTATTTTTATTTAATGCCAGATTTTTTTAAGGTACAATAAAGGAAAGCTTTAGTTCATTCCCTATTTAGATAATCATTAACTCTACATTTGGCAGTTTTCACATCTGTCCAGTCTCTAGGCCAGAGAAGGAGGCCCATATATCTGTGAGTTTCAGATTATTGAGGTTCTACCACATTTCTTTCTCTTATTTCTGGCCGATTTGTGTACATTTGGCTGGGTAGCAGATGTGACGTGAGGCTGTGATGACAGCATTATCAGCACAAGGAGAGCAATGTCTCTGCTGGGCAAGTTGAAACAGGCTGTGTGCACATGTGCAATTCAATCTAGGCCTGGGCCAGAGCACAGAGGTGCTGTGATTGACACTCCCCAAGAGCCTCCTTGTAAACTCTGAAAACTGAAACTCTCTTCTGGACCCTCTACAAACTCTCAACCCCTGTGCTGGGAAAGAGAGCTCCCACCTGGAGTGGAAAGAATGTCTCCATCAAAAACAAAACAAAACAAAACCTTTTCTTGGGGTCGCCACAGTTCCAGTTCCACTGACCCTTTCAATGATGAAAAGTGGCAAGAGGGGGTGTTGTGTGACACCAAAGTGTGGAGCAGAAAGGAAGGAATGGGGCCTCCCTCTGAGGCTGTGTCCACACTTACCCGTGCATGCTGGGACTGGGAATCCTGGGAAATCATTCTTCAATCTTCACGGATTGAAGAATTCCAAACAGACTAAGGGTTTCCTTTCACAGTGTCTACTAGGGGGCTTTTAACAAGGGGGCCCATCCCTTGGTATTTAAGATGCAGTCCCTAAAGTTGTGCTTTGAGGCTTCCCCTGCTGCTCTCTCCCAGGTGCCAGGTAGCCCCACTGAGAACAAAGTACAGTGCCTAAAGAGTGACAGGTCCTCAACCCTGTGGTGCAGGCTTTAAACCTGCTCGAGAGATTTCTGGTTCAGCTTATGACCAAGCAAGGAACAATTCTTAGAGGGTTGTGTTGTTCCCATCAGCACTGGAGACATACGAGTCAGGAGGTCCCACTGTCCCGTACCTTGGCTTGCTCCTGTGAGGGACAAGTGTCAGCTGACCAGCCCTGACGTAGTTAACGCTTTCTCCTCCTCTGGGATAGATGGGATAGATGGCCTGGCTGCTGTAGGCTGCTGTGTTAATGAAACAGTGCTAATACTTGTTATTTATTGAGCATCTTTTGAGTGATAAGTACATTCTTAGGGCCTCCTATATGTCATTTCACTGAGACTTCTTGACTCTAAAATGAACTAGGGACCATAATGACCACAGATAAGGTAATTGAGGCTTAGAGAGGAAAGTCGAACCACTGGCCAAGTTCACACGGCAGAGCCAGGATTCAAACCCAGTCTTACTCTGCTGCTCGTGTTTAAGGACATGCCAAAGGTGTCCTTTTCTCCCATCTGGTTAATTCTTTTAGATGGGGATGGAATGCTTGCCGGGGACGTGGAAGAATGGTGTCATGTAAGCAGCACAGCACCAGGAGATGACAGTCCCAGTTAGACCCAGTTAGACCTTGACTCCCCCTCTCTGTCATTGAATTTCCTTACACAGATCACTTCTCTGGGCCTCAGTTTCCTCATTGGTAAGCTGAATCTGTTCAATGGGATGATCTATAAAGTTTTCTCCCATATATCTTTTTAGGTTGCTTCTAGCTTTTAGTGAGGAGTGAATCTGATGAATCACACTATGTACTAGAGTTTCACCTAATCATTCATTTACTCATTCAATGAAGGTTTACTGTGCACCTTCTATGAGCCAGGGCCAGGATAGAATGATGAGTCATTTCAGATACGGGTCCTTCCCTCATGGAGTTTACAGGGTGTTGCAACGGTCAGGATACTAGCCAAGAGCCCTGCTGCATTATTGTGTCAAGCACTATTATTATTATTATCATCATCATCAAATTTATTGTTACATAGCTTTGGGAGCCAGGATGCCCACAGCACAGCATGAGCACACGGTCGCTTACTGCCATCCTACCTTTCTGAGCTGACAGCTGGCTCTGACCCGCTTACATGCAGGACAGCTTTGTTTTCCCATTGTAAACATTTTAGAGCATTAATTTTTTAAGAAGCATTTCTTTTTTTTTTTTTTTTTTTGCGGTACGTGAGCCTCTCACTGTCGTGGCCCCTCCCGTTGCGGAGCACAGGCTCCGGACGCGCAGGGTCAGCGGCCATGGCTCACGGGCCCAGCCGCTCCACGGCATGTGGGATCTTCCCGGACTGGACCACGAACCCGTGTCCCCTGCATGGGCAGGCGGACTCTCAATCACTGCGCCACCGGGGAAGCCCAAGAAGCATTTCTTTTTAAGCATAGAAAAGTGACAATTTTTCCATGAGCCCTGCTTTTTGGCCAGATTTAAAGAGCTGAACATGAGCAGTTTGAGACATGGAAAAAAAACAACAAAAACAACAACCTGTCACAGTTCAATAGCATGTTCTCAAATCTCCGATTCCCTGTAAGGGGTGCCTCCCAGTGTTCCCTCATGACTTCACTATTTTGAAAAGACAAATCCTTGAGTGGATAAAAAGAGGATGGAAAGAATTTCACTGCAAATTAATGAAAACTTCATCTGTAAATGAAAAGGGTAAATCGATAGGAGAGGAGAAGTAAAGGGAAATTTGGCAACTTTTCCTGAATGTCTAGTGTGAGGAGGAAAAAATACCAATCCATCACCCAGATCTTCAGAAGGGTTGCCTCAGGTCTAACCACCTGGGGCACTTTATCTGCCTCATTGCAGCTCCTGAGGACCACTGGCTTTACTGGGCATTTCCAGCAGTGGTTATGTCCACAGGCGTTGGAGCCAAACTGCCCAGGTGTGAATCTTCTTTTCACCCCTTAGTGGCCATGTGACTTCATACAGATGACCTAATCTCAATCTCTTATCTGTAAAGAGAAGCTATCAAATTGTCAAAATTAGATAATAGATGTATAAAGTACTGAGTGAAGTGCCTGGTGCCTTGCTGTTATTCTTCCAAAAATGGAATTTATCTTGCTGTGTAATTCTGCATCAAGAGCAAGTATACAGATATATTTCCTATCGTTTCTGGCTCTAGGAAATATGTGTGCTTAGGTACGTGCTGTATATGCACATATCCTGAAAACCGTCAGGAACCTCTTTGAGCAAGTGGCCTTCCTTATCAGCTGGCCGGCCACCTTGGTACGCATGGGATGGAGAGGTTTCCTGGGACATTGTTCATTTCCTGCTAAAATGGGGAAAGTTCCAGGCACACCAGGATGAGTTGGTTACCCCACATTTGGCAAGGCCCTCACAAGATTTCCAGACAAAAGGGGTGGGGGAACACCATGATACTGAAGCTGGCTCCAGTGAGAGGGGCCCCCCTGACTAGGGCCAGGGGCATCCATCGAACTAGAGACCAATGACCACTTTCCTTTAGTGCCAAATTTGAGCAAATAGAGGAAGAGGCCTAATTCACTACCCCTAAGTAATCTGCCCCCGATATGGGACTGTTCTGAGCAGGCTTCTCTTAAAGCAGTGGTTCTCAACTCTCGCTGCTCATAAAAATTACCCAAGGAATTAAAAAATATATATACTGATGCCTGGGTCCCATTGCCAAAAATTCTGATTTTATTGGTCCAGGGTGGGGCCTGAGCATTGGTATTTTTAATAAGTTCTTTAGGAGATTCTAATGGGCAGCCTGGGTTGAGAACCACTAACTTATTTCTAGCTTGGAGTTGGCAACAGGTGCATAATGGTTTATATTTTCCCAAATGACAAATTCAGACTTTCCTGATCTGAGTTTCAGCTGAGATGACTTGATCTTTTAGTAACATGTGTGGTGTTTTATTGAGTTGATTTGCCCGTGCTGGCATTTCCATTTGAGGAAAATTCCTTTGAGATTGAGTACTCTCTTTTTTTCCCCCGTTTCTTTTATGTCAGTATACTTACTGGTGTACTGCCTAGCTCAAAGTAATATGGTTTAAAGCTTGAGAACATTCAAAGTCTAGTTTTAGGGAATAGAAGAGTAGAGATGTTTCTGATAAGAAAAAAATAGACCTGTTTTTGGTGTCAGTTTTTCCTGGAGTTGTGGCAGGGAGAGCTGAGCCCCTTCCTTCTGGTATCTGGGTGGGGATGACTGCTTTTCCAGGCTGGTCAAAGCAAGTCTGAGTGGGCTTCGGGCTGGGCTAGCCTGGATAGAGGAAGGACAGTTGAGTGGTACTTACAGGCTTTGGAAATATGGGTTAAAGCTTCTTGCAATGTTCTGAACCAGGTGGCAAGCTCTGGCTGCACCACCAGCCAGAAATCCAGAGGAAGCAAACTTCAAAAATTGTACTGTATTATTCAATGCTAAGGAGAAATGAGCTAGTAAGACATGAAAAGACATAGAGGAACCTTAAATGCATATTACTAAGTGAAAGAAGCCAAACTAAAAAGTCCAATGATTTGCTAATCTGGAAAAGGCAAAACAATAAAGATAATAAAAGGATTAGTGGTTGCCAGGGGCTACGAGGGAGGGAAGGATGAATAGTCAGAACACAGAGGAACTTTAGGGCAGTGAAACTGTTCTGTATGATACTGTAATGGTGGGTATATGTTTGTCAAAACCCATAGAATGTACAACACCATCAGTGAACCCTCACCTGAACTATGGACTTCGGGTGATGATGTGTCAGTGTAGGTTCATCATTTGTAACAAACAGCCCACTCTGGTGCAGGATATTGATGGTGGGGAGATTGTGTTTGTGTGAAGACAGAGACTCTTATGGAACTCTCCGTTCTTTTCATTCAATTTTGCTAGGAAGCTAAAACTGCTCTAAAAAATAAAATCTATTAAAAATTGTACAGGCAATAGTATGCATGTATAAATATTAGTGCCGAAGAATTTTTTTCTGGAATCTCATGTTCTAAAGATGGAGCAGCTGTGAATATATGAAGTAAAAGAGCTATTTTATTTGTTTTTCCCCAAACAACTGTTTAACTGTTCACAGAGTGTAGAGATTTTGCCTGGGAAGATAGGGAGTGAAACACAGGCTGAGTGAGCCCCTCTTCGTGGGCTGTCAGCAATAGTAGAAATGCCCTAGGGGCTATTGGGATGAATCTGAAGCTTTGTCCTTGCTAGTGGAGTCTCCCTGTGAGGTGAACAAAACACATCCCCTAAGCCCAGCTTCCCCCAAGGCTAATGTTGACAGCTCGGCAGCGCACTGCCTTCCCTGTTCTCATTTTCTGTCAAGTCCTAAAGCCTTACAGTACATCCTGAACCTAATCCCCAAACCTGTGAGCCCCACGAGGGAGTCAGATACAGTCTCTATGCTCTAAATAGCTATTACTCAGGTCTAAGAAATGGGATGAGCAATAGGTTCAAAATTCATCACTTGTTCATCAGCGGTGTTGATCCCTTTAATATCCCAGCTAACCCTTGGTAGATGGGATTTCATGTTTTCAAATGTGAATTTGTACACACCGTTGACCACTTTAAAATTTTTATTTTTTTCTTATAATGAAAATATACATTTATTGTGGAAATACTGCAAAGGAAAAAGAAGCAAAACATTCGCAGTTCTACTGCTTCAGAGATAACACTGTAACAGCTGGGCGTGTATCCTGTTGATAACCTGTGCACACACATAAATACATATCTAAATGTGTTTTTCTACCAAAAAAATACTGAATACTCTTTTTTGGTAACCTGATTTTTTAACTTGTATTAAAATTGGATGAACATCATTCCATGTGTTACCAAAGATTCTTATTCAATATTTTATCTATCTACACAAGTTTTTGTATGGATTTTCCACCATTTCCTATTCTTTAACAATTAGTATTCATTTTTCAACTTTCCCTCTTCTTTTAGAAACAATTTTTTTTCCTTTTTATTATTTCTTCAACTTTCTCTCTCCTTTAAGCTGCTTTAGTGAATGTCCCTTTGACTAAAATTTAAGAAATAGAATAGCTGGGTCCAAAGCTGGTTGCTATTTTAAGGCTGTTGATTATTATTGCCAAATTATTCCACCAAACTGTACACATTTACACTGGTACTTTGCTAGTACTAGGTGTTCCCCTGCCCCTAATGAACGCTTGCTAATTTGAAAGTCCCCAGATGGGATTCCATTTTATGGACTTTTCTTTGACTGAGGTGAGATGGAACAATTTTTTCAAATGTTTTTGACTGTTAATATTTTTCTCTTGAAAATTGCTCATTTGTGCCTATCCACCCAGTTATCTATTGGGGTTCCTCTTTTTCTGATTAACTTATAAAAACATTTTTAATATAAAGTCTATTAGTCCTGTCATATATAGTGTCAGCATTTCTTGCATCCATTTTCACTCTGTTTATAGTGGGGTTTTAGGAAACCATTTGATGCCTTTGTATTTTCTGCACTTCCTGTTGAATTTATCTGTCACGGATACGGCATTATAGTTAACTTGCCTTAGAGTTATTAAAAGGAAAGTTGTTTCCCCAAAACCCCCTCTAAAGCACATTATGAGAGTTCAGTGGAATCATGTGTGTGTAATTGCAAGTCATCAGTGTCTCTATCCCCCACCTCAAACAGCTGTAAAGAGCACAGTTAATTTTTCTTGATCATTGGCCCCTTATGAATCTGGGCAATGTTTAACTTGTAGGTGAGAATATCCAAGCCAGTTCACAATTTACTATGTGGCTGGCGACAAAGGGTTGAGGTGGGTTTGTGTGGGCTTTTTTTTTGTTTTTTTTTTTTTGATTCTGCTAAAATAACTTTATGTCTCTCTCCCCTAAGTTATGACATCTTATCAGATGTCAGACTTATCATCTAATGGGTCTATCTCTAGGTAATGTAATCCAGCTGGAGATTCAAGGTATGCAAAGCCCATGTTTTAAAACAAAAAGGTATTTCTCTCTAGACAGTAAATAAAAGTGATTTTTTTTCAGCTGTAAAAGGACAAAGGATTTTGAAATTATCCCACTGGGCAGGGCTTCCTAGACTTCTTTTTTTGCACTAGGCCATGGAGCTAACCCAGCATCTTCCAAATTTCTTCCATTTTTGTAGCAGTGTGCAGAGTGCCTTGGATGGGACTAGAGTCACTCCATGCTGTGATGATTAAAAGCCCAGGGTCTTCTCAGGCTAGAAGATGTCTGGTTCTCACAACCAGACATCTAAAAGGGTCATCAGCAGACCATTGACCAGTGTATGGAGGAGTCAAAGACTTGATCATTTCTCCTTTTAAGTATCTTCACTGTCCTCTCAAGGTTGTATGTTTTTCTTTTTGAGGAAAAACATTTAACATTTAACACTGCAAATGTACCAAGAAGTATAAATAGTCCATAGCTTTGGTGAGAAGTTCTCAAAGCTGCCTAACTTAACTAAGGTATTGTTTCAGTCCATTTTCAAAGTTTAAACAGTTCTGTGTCATTGGGTCTTCCTTTCTGAGTTTCTATGTTTCATAGCCCTGAAACCCAAGTACTGTTGTCTATTCTTATTGCTCTATTGCAAGAAGAAATGATCCAACCCCTGGTCCCAGTCTCCTGGTCTTAAGACATTGCTGTAGCTAGAGTCAGAGGATGAAATTAAATGAATGACTGAGAACAATTTGCCTCAAAGCACGTTTTGAGGAATCAGCACCAGGTTGGTACTTTATGTGAATTACCAATAAGATCGACAACAAGACAACCGCTTGTGACATCCCAGTCATTGACCTAAATACCTGGGCATATTTAGTTACTTCATCATGATAGTAACCCATGAGGGAGGGGCTATTATTTCCCTATGTTACAGATGAGGACAGCAAGTCGCACAAAGTTCAGTGGCTGAGCCAGAATTTGAATGTGAGCAATCTGACTCCAGAGCCTACCCACTGAGTGTGATTAAATTCATATGACAACCCAACAAGTTGGGTGATGGTGTCCCCATTTTACAGATGAGAAGCTGAGACTCAGAAAGGTTAACAACTTTGCGATAACTTCTCACATTCCGGGGTAGTAGAAGAGTTTAGTTTTAAACCCTAATTCCAAAGCCTTCCCCATGCTTTTTCCATTATATCACCTTTCTTACACTACAACACATTCCTTTGTATTCAGGACAGAGCTTACAATTGGCCAATAGACAGATGCTTAAATGAGCCTCCAACATATTCCTCTGGGTTCTTTTTGCACAGGAAGCTACCTGTTTAGCCTGCACACTTTATCGTGTGAATGCCACAATATGAGCTGCCTCTCTTTCTATGTAAATAGCTAGAGGAATAAGCTTCCCAGCTCCTTCCTGCCTCAGGGACTTTGTGCTTTGTCCCCAGATCTCTGCATGGCTGACTCCTTCTTCTCAGGTATCAGCTCACATATCATCACTTCAGTGGGGCTGACCCTGACTACCTGTATTCGTTTCCTAATGCTGCCATAACAAATTACCAAAAACTGGGTAGCTTAAAACAGCAGAAATTAATTTTCTTCTAGTTGTGGAGGCCAGAAGTCTAAAATCAGGGTGTTGGCAGAGCCATGCTTCCTCTGAAGTCTTTAGGGGAGACTCTTTCCTTGCCTCTTTCAATGTCTGGTGTCTCCCTGCCTTCCTTAGCTTGTGGCAGCGTAATTCTCATCTCCACTTCTGTCTTCACATAACCTGCTCCTTTGGATTTCTCCTCTCTGTGTCTTCTCTTCTCAGAATACTTGTCATTGGATTCTGGGCCCACCTGGATAATCCAGGCTGATCTCACCCCAACATCCTTAACTTAATTATATCTGCAGGACTATTTCCCCAGATAAGGTCACATTCACAGGTTCTGGGTGGCCATATCTTCGGCGGGTAGAGTGGGGTTAGGGAGTATCATTCAACCCTACTCTAGGTAAGCTGCACTACCCTAGTAAGGAAGTCTTTGCTGATATCGTGCTCTGTGACATTATCACCCAGTTTAATTTTTTTCATAGCTCTTGTCCTTATTTGACGCATGTTGTTCTTTCATCTACTCTTCTGTTGCCTCCCCGCCTACTTGAATTCAAACTTGTTGAATAAAGAGCTATCCTGTTCACTGCCGTATCCCTAGTACCTAGACCAATGCTTGGTGTACTGTAAGGATCACCGAATATTTACTGAATGAACGATACCATTAGTCAAATGTGATGTCAGCTTGGCTCTTGGATCCTTTCAACAACTTCCAGGATTTTATTTTACTTTTTGATATTGTTTTATGTTATTTGAATTTCGGTTGCATACTTTTAGAAATGCAAGTTTATTATGGGACATGGTTTGTTTTTTTTTTTTTGCGGTACGTGGGCCTCTCACTGTTGTGGCCTCCCCCGTTGTGGAGCACAGGCTCCAGACGCACAGGCTCAGCGGCCATGGCTCACGGGCCCACCCGCTCCGCGGCATGTGGGATCCTCCCGGACCGGGACACAAACCCATGTCCCTTGCATCGGCAGGCGGACTCCCAACCACTGCGCCACCAGGGAAGTCCTGTGGGACATGTTTTTCACACAATAGATAAATATATCCTACCATTTCAATGTAACACTCAAGTGCTAACTGGTCTTCATAGTTCATTTAGCTTTAACTTTTCCCCGGTGAACAAATCTTCAGCAGACTGTTCCTTTCTCCCATAGGCTCTGATCACCTCCGGGAGAAAGATGGCCTCTGGGCTGTCTTGGTCTGGCTCTCCATTATCGCTGTCCGGAAGCAGAGTGTGGAGGAAATTGTCCGAGATCACTGGGCCAAATTTGGCCGCCACTACTACTGCAGGTGAGAAGGGCAAGGGTCTCTGTATGGACCCTGGGAAACTGCTCTTAGAGAAGGTTTTTTTAAAAAAAAGTGGGCTAGAACCTTAGGAGGGAGGCATCTTTCAGGAAGATCTGAGGAGCACAGACGCTAGAGCCAGATAACCCTGAGAGGTGGTAACAGTGGTGTCAAGGAGTACCCCTCCCCTGGTGACACCCCTCTGTCATCTTTTCATCCTGCCCGTACGGTGGGCAGCCATCCCCAGAGGGAATCTGAACTACAGAACCTTGAAAGGTCCTTTGGTGGCCATGAAAGTTGTACAGTCATACTGGGGGCTTTCCTTGTTGGCTCTCCACCCATAATTATCAAGGAAAGGAAGGCAAAGACAGAAGTTCCCACTAATGGGCCAAACTGTGACCAAGATGCCTGAGCTGGCATCCTCTGAAGGGACCACATGGCTCAGGAGCCCCAGATTTTGCTAAAGTTTTGTCCGCATGAAAGGAGTTACAGAAAAAAGAAATATTACCCTGGGAAGGAGGGAGGGGAAAGGTCAGTGGCAAAGAGCTTAGGGTTGGGGGTTTCTACCACTTTCCTGTTGTTGAAGCAAGCGATGGGGGCAGAGTCTTCTGGCTGTGTGGCTGCCTGCTAGATATGCTAGTACCAAGCCATGGTTTAGGGGGAGCAGTGGTCGGAAAGGATGTTAACTGTGGAGAACGTGGGATTAGGGCAGGGAATCCTTGGGTAGCCTCAGCGGCTCTCTGTGTATTAAAAACAGAGACGGTGCCTCATTGGCTTTGTTTATGAATAGTTAACTACTTTGGATGTTTGGTTGCGTTTCAAGAGCTTAAGGGACAGAAAGAAAGCTGTAGACTTCCCTTATAAGGTTATTGTTTCTTCTCTTAAGAGGTCATTTACTTAGATAAATATCAGAGAATAAGGAAGCCTGTGATAGTTTTCAGTAAAATCAAAGAGACTGCAGTACTGTGGGAAATGTAGACAGCGCCATCATATTCTTGGTTCCTGTTTAGTTAAGAAGGCTGAGGATGTGACAGGCGGGAAATCACCTCAAATTATTCATTGTGTTATAAAATAAGGACTCTCAAGGCAGGTGGGAACTTGTTTTATTCACTAGTATTTCTAACAAGTGCCAAAAATCCTGATTCCTGTGGGCTTTTTTGGCATACCAAAGGGACCAGTTGGCACAGCAAATCGTTTTATTGCCTGAAGCTGCTCCAAAAAATCCAACCTGATAAAATATATTATGACTGCCAACCTCTGACTTAGTGAGATCGCTTTGAGTCAGGGATGTGCTCCTCATAATTTGTGGAATGATTATCTAGCTTTCTGCTAGCATTTTGAAGACATGGTATTATGATAAGTGTATCTGTAATATAGTTCATTTTTTTGTGGCCATGAGGTTACATGACAATTACTTTTTTCATAACAAATACCATATTAGAGAATATAATGCAGTGGAGGTATAAATTCTTGTAGAACTTTGAATTATGTTTCAGATTTCTGTACAAGGAGATCACAGAGATAAAGAAAAAGGCATGGGAATAGGTAGAATGAAAGTAAACATTTCCTTCAGCCTCTGGGAAAGATAGGTTAAAAGTGCTTGTGAAAGAAAATGATTTCTAGCCTGACTGCTTTCTTGGTGGGGAGGAGATAATTAAACAATTTTGGCTTAACTAATACTGAGCCTGAAGTTGTATCTGAGAACCCAGATGATTTTCCTTGTATGAGTGGACCCCAGAAGGAATTCTCCATTTTGAAATTTCTCTCCTCGAAAGTGTGTTGGTGGTGGTGATGGTCAGAGGGGGTTTTTTGGGGTAGTGAGGGGAAGGTAGTGCTAGAACCTGCATGTGCATGAAGATGAGCATTTGGGCAGCTGGTCTGATGACCTCAGCCATAGACTGGATGTGACCTGTCACATTAGTGTATTTTCTCAACTTCTGAATCTCTTTCAGTGCCTCTCTGTCTCCTGCTACACCCTCTTATCCCAACCTCCTGCCACTTCTCTGCTTGGCTAGGTTTTACCTTCCCAAAAAGTAATCTTTAAAGAGAATCTAGGATTAGAACACACACCTTGTGTAAGAGAGAACAGAAGAGAGGGGGGATGCAGGTGCAGGGGACCCATTGTTAGTCATGGTATCATTCCTTTTGGCCAATACCCTGTTGTCTGCTGAAGTCCCAAAAGGTCTTGGGTGGAAAAAAGTAGTAACAACTATTCAGATCTTCCTTCTGTAGTTCACTCTGAGAACTCACCTTCTTTCCTGTTTACAGAGAGCCTAATGTGAGATCCCACCACAGCTGCGTGAGCACAGCTGCCCCACCTAGGGCTTCCTTCTTAAACAGAGCCCCGTGGGTGTGCCATAAGGACTTGGTCAAAACCATCTGACAATGGGAAAGACCCTTCCTTATGGCAGCGACTAAGAATAAAAGTAATTAATAGTTTTAAGCACTGGTGTCGGGCATTGTGCCAACTACTTGGTATGCATTATCATATTTAAACTCCACAACAACAAATGAGATAAGGGTTATTTTTAGTCTTTTTTTTTTTTCCCTAATCACCTCCCAGCCCCATTGTTATATTTGATGTTCTTGGCTAGGGGGACCTTCTTTTTAATGGAACAATTGTGATATTTCTTCCAAGTTTCCAAGAGAGTTTTATGGTACATTGAATTCCCTTCCTCCTTCTCTCTTCCCCTGCCTTGATTCCTCTCACTCCTTCCTTTCTTCCTTCACATCCTCCCATCTTTCATTCCATCACTTACAAAAAACACTACTTGTCAGAAGCAACAGAGAACAAAACAGGTAAGATCTCTACCCTCCTGGAGCTTACAGTACTCAGGGGCAAAGACAAGAAATGAGGAAACAAATATATAAACAAAGTAAATACAGATTGGGGTAACTACCAAAAGAAGAAATAAAGGATGATAAGAGGCGGGGGAGAGATAGAGGGAAGCTACCTTAGATGACTGGTCAGAGAAGGTCACTTTCTAGAGGTAACACTAAATTTGGAAGCTGAAGGAAGGGAAAGTGTCAGCTATTTGAGTAGCCTGGGGAAGATTGTACCAGGGAAAGGAAACAGATAGCAAGAGCAAAGGCCCAACGAAGGGAAAGGGCAAAGTGTCTCTGAGGACTGGAGAGGGGGCCCATGTGGCTGCAGCATAGCGAACCAGAGCGAGAGTGGGACAGAGTCAAATCAAGGACGTGGGCAGGTCAGATCCCACAGTGCCTTGTAGGCTGTGGTTAGGGTTTTGACTCTTGCTGTCAACATGACAGGCATTTTTGGAGGGATTTAAAGGAAAGGATTGGCACGATTTGATGTTTACAAGCTGATGCTGGCTGCTGTGTGGGGAATGAGTGGAGGGCTGGCAGGGGGAAGAGGGGGGACCAGCTGCAGATGCTTCTCTGTGCTGTTCTTCTTTAAACAAACCAATGATTAAATGACCTTGAGAGGCCCACCCAGCTGCTGGTTCTCTGATAAGATTTGTGTTTATCCCGTGTCCTGCTCCTCCCTCACCAGGTTTGATTATGAGGGGTTAGAGCCCAAGACGACCTATTACATCATGAGGGACCTGGAGGCCTTGGTCACAGACAAGTCCTTCATCGGCCAGCAGTTTGCTGTGGGGAGCCACGTCTACAGTGTGGCGAAGACAGACAGCTTTGAGTACGTGGACCCCGTGGATGGCACTGTGACCAAGAAACAGGTACTTGCTATGAAATCGCCAGAACAGGTTATCAAGCAGAGGAGGGGTGGTGTGCGGTGGGGATGCAAAATATCCTGCAACTGGAGAGATCTTCAGCGGTGATCTGCTCCGAGCCCTTCATTTTACAGACGAGAGCCCTGTGGCCAGGAGAGAGGAAAGCCCTCGGCGAAGGTTACCTACCTCCTTAATGGCAGGGAGTGGATTAGAATACAGGGCCCTGGCTCTCTGTCCAGTATTCTCTCCACTTGGTAACTGATGGGCCAACACCACACACAGATTTAGACCCAACATTTCTTTCTGAAATGTTTGCAGCCTGCAGTCCCTCTATATAGTGGCCATGACTGGTGACAGATTCAGAAAAGTTTCCAAGAGCAAGGGATCCCTTTCCTTGGGACCCCCAGGTACAGGGATGTTTCACCTTTTATTACCTTATGTCATTACCTTATGTCAATGATAGGAGCTTAGCCAGATGGGTTTGTTACTCCTGGTAGGGGAAGAAACAATTGGAAATTTTGCCCCACAAACCCCAAAGTAAGATTTGTGGTGGAGAATTATATTAAATGAAAGATAAGTGGCAAAATCAACCACAACTTTTATTATGATCTCATCTCTGTGAATTGTATGAGAGATGTTGAAAGCTATTACCATTATTTTTCTTCTCGATTTTGTTTATTTATTGGCTATGGCAATGTTGGCCACTCTGGGAGCACATTTTAACATTTATAGTCTAAATAAGACACTGAGTAATGTTAAGAGAAGTTCCATTCTAAAATCCCCAAATTCTTATCTTCTTATACGTACTTCACCAAGTACAGACAACAAAATAAATCAGAAGCTGTAGGCTTTAGGGGACTCGAGGTAACGGTAGATATTGCTATTTTTATTTTGACTAGTGTTTCATACATAGTCCTTGCCCTAGGGTCCCCTGACTTGCCTATGTTCCAAAGCCCATTACCCTCCTGTTACTCTTGCTATATTCTCCCTCTGGTCTGCTTAGTTTTGTAGAGATCTTTCATCTCTATCAAAATGTCAGTCTTTCATTCTTGAAGGCCTTCCATGGCTGGACAAATTCATTACAGTCTTACTTTGGAAAGGTGTAGGGTAGTGGAGAAAATAGTGTTTAAGAAGTTTGAAGACCCAGAATTGAATCCTATCCCTGCCACTTATTAGTTGGGAAGGTTGTTGGGTTTCTTTGAGCCACAGTTTCTTCCTCATCTGTGAAACATCTATCTCACAGAGTTGTTTAAGAAATAGAACGAAATAGCATACATAAAAACTCCTAACCTTTACGCAAGGCTTTGTAGTTGTGATTTGTTTTGCACAAGGATGCTTTCTTGTAGAATGGATTGAATTCTCTCCAAAATAATACCAGTGAATCCCTGGAGATATGAAGCCAGCACACAGCACATGTGCATCTTTGAGCCTCCATGTCTCAGATAATCTATTCCAGTTTGGTACCATATTTTCACTTCTGTTTCACACAGGGTCCTCAGAACAAACTTCCCTAATCCAAGACTTATTTTGTTGTTGTTACTGTAGAATTTAAGAGTCGTAAAATACATGCTTTCTAAAGTATCCCTGAGAGGTTTTTTGTTCCCTGATGAGGAAGGCTTGAAAACTATTCCTTGAAGGGAATGTCTAGTCATTGGTAGGTTCTGGACCATATCAACTCATGCAGAGCTTGTTTGTTGAGCTCATTTGTTTTGCTGTTAAATCTACTAATACTCTACCTTGTTTCTTCTTCAATGCACTCAGCATTTGGGTGCTTTTTTTTTCTTGGCTTTTCTTTAATCATTCACACCAGGCTAAGTCCTCAACTGGATCTCAAGTTTGGACTTCGATTTATTCTGTGTTCCTCCCCTTCAACCCTGAATATTGGTTTCTATTTTTACTCCGGCATTTATTGATGTTTTCCCCATACTCCTTCATCTGTCCTCAAAGGTGACCATAAATAGATAAGTGCTACCAGGACCTGCTCTTGGGAGTTTCTCAAGTAACAAAGGAAGGGTAGTTGTTCATCTTCCCGGATTCCAGGACCCAAGCGATACCTTCATTAGCTGGTGGCCCTGAGTCACACTAGAGATTCTTGCTGGTCTGGGTTTGGCTCAGTGAGGGTTTTGGGAGATCAGTTAACACTCAGCGGCATCCCTATTGTCAGCAAGCCACAGATGGTTCTTTTACCACAGTTGTTCCTGTTGGAACAGAGGGGAAATTCCTCCACAGGTGTGGCCATTGCTAATCTTTCACCACTGAGGACCATGTTTCAGCACTCGTGGGATGTCAGTATTATCAGCATTCACCTCAGGGGACAGTTGAGTCTGGGGCATAGTTTATGCAACGTTGTTGCAAAATAAACTATCCATTCCTAAAAGACATATTTGAATTTAAATAAACTAGTATTATTTTTAAATAGTCATAAAGTGCTTTGGTGCATTCATTCAGTAGGTATTTCTTGAGAGCCTATCAAATGCATAGTATTGGTTTTTTTCATGGTGCAGTTTTTTAATATAAATATATAACTGCTCTATTGAGATATAATTCACATAACATACCGTTCACCTATTTAAAGTGTACCATTCAATGGTTTGTAGTACATAGAGAAAGTTGTGCAATTGTTACCACAATCAATTTTAGCACATTTTTAAATCAACCTCCCCCAAGATAAACCATCTACTCTTTAGCTATCATCTCCCTTCTAACCCCTGGGAACCAATGATCTACTTTCTGTCTCTATAGATCTTCCTATTCTGGACATTTCACATAAGTGGAATCATATAATATGTGGTCCTTTGTGACTGGCTGCTCTCACCTAGCACAATGTCTTCAGGGTCTATCTGTGCTATACCATATATTACTACTTCATTCATTTTTATTGCCGAATAATAATTCCACTGTGTAGATAAACTACATTTTGTTTATCCACTCAGTTGATGGACATGTGAGATGTTTCTACTTTTTTACTATTATGAATAATGCTGCTGTGAATATTCATGTAAGTTTTTGTGTAGACGTAGGTTTTCAATTCTCTTGGGTACATACCTAGGAGTGGAATTACTGGATCAAATGGTTAACTCTCTGTTTAACCTTTAAAGAAGCTGCCAGATAGTCTCCAAACACAATTGTACTATTTTACACTCCTACTGGCAGTGTATGAGGGTTCCAATTTCTGCACACGTCCACCAACCCTTGTTATTATGTTTTTTCAATTATAGAATACTGTAACTTAAAAATAGTCTACTATATTATGGGTTATTTCAAAATTAAGATACAAGGAGACTTAACCTCCACAAGGAGAAACAGAAGTATGCTTCACCTAGCAAAACTGAAAGGAAACATAATAATGTAACATCTCTGTTTGCTGTCGGAGGCCGATTGCTATGGTTTCTCCAGTGTTCTGTCATGTTGGAGTCAGACAGACATAGGTTTGAAGGCTGACTTTGTCACTGCCTAGATTTGTGGCTTTGGGCATGTTACTTAACTTCTTTGAACCTCAACACAGTGAAGGGGAGGGGGAGGACGTGCTGATAATTACCATATAGGGTTATGGAGAAGGTTTTAGGAGAAAGACTTATAAAGCCCCCAGGCACAGTAGCTAGTACTCATTTGATGCTCAAGAAATATCAGTTCCTTCCCCCTTATCAGAAGCCTTAACTTGACTGCATGTCAGTCTGAGGAAAGGGCGTGAGTGGCATTTAAGTGTATAGGCTTAAAGTCAGATTGTCTTGGATTTGAGCTTCGGCTCTGCCACCTCCTGGCTGGGTGATCTTAGGCAAGTTACTCAACCTCCCTGTGCCTTTCTCTCCTGTCTGTGGAAATAGGAATAGTAATTGTGGCTAACTCATATGGCCATTGGGAGAATTCAATCAGATAATAGATATAAAGCCCTAGTACCTAATAAACATTAATAACTGGTTAACTAAAATAAGTTATGCTAAAAGAGCATCCTTGGGAAAGAAAGATTTTGGCATTTAATGAACCATAAATGATAAGCAAAGCAGTGGGGAAGAGCATATACAACAACAAGTTTGCAGGGTGTCACGCGAAGATACGGGAAGGCCCCGTCAGTTTCTGAGCTATTTGTGAATTGATTCTAACTCACATTTCTCTGCCTCCCCCCACGGCCCCCCACCCTCCATCACACATACATTTTGCTTCAGAAAGAAAAAGGTTTTTTTAAGGCAGCTCTGTCCCCTTTTTGTCCTTGATTTGAGGTCAGAGTCAGGAAGCAGACCGTGGGAAAAAAAAAAGCTGTTTTACATGTATCTCTAGAGATAAAGAAGAAATGCTTCTCCATCCAAAATGAAATGAAAATCCTGTTGTGGTGATAAGCCATCCCTCCCACCCGCACCCACCATCTATTCCACTCCTATGGAAATGTTCAGCAAAATCTATCCTGCCGGGCTTCCCTGGTGGCACAGTGGTTGAGAGTCCGCCTGCTGATGCAGGGCACGCAGGTTCGTGCCCCGGTCTGGGAGGATCCCACATGCCGCGGAGCAGCTGGGCCCGTGAGCCATGGCCGCTGGGCCTGCGCGTCCGGAGCCTGTACTCCGCAACGGGAGAGGCCACAGCAGTGAGAGGCCCGCGTACCTCAAAAAAAAAAAAAAAAAAAAAAATCTATCCTGCCTGTGAGATCCTGTGGAGGTCATTCAAAGAGCAAGAAGGAACCCCCTGAAGTACTCATCCCCTGATGTGAATTCCCAGGGACCTCACTGGCCTCACTGTGGCCTGTCGGGTCTCATGGAATTTACTATGGCTGCCTCCAAGTGTCTGATATTTTTGTGACCTTGGGTGCCAGGAGAAAAGTTGATGTGTGTCTTCCATTAAACAGAACCCAAGAGAGGCTCTGATTTAGAAATAGCAATTGAGAGGCGTGGTTCAACAATTGGAGCTCGTCTTTCTGTGGTCCCATGAGGATGTGTCACTTGTTATTTTCTGATAAAATCTAGTCACATGAATGAATGATGATGGTTTCTTCAAATACGAGTGGGAAAAATAGCCAGTAGCTACTGTGAGAGTAGGGGAGCAGTTGGATCAAACTGCTGACTAATTTAAGAGGTTCTTGATTTATGCCTTATAAATAGATGGGAGAGATGAGGAAAGGTTAGACGGCTCCTTAAGGCATGAAGGGTGGCCCAGTCTTTCCTCAAGGATGGATTCATTGTGCAAATATCAAGATTTTCCATGGTGCTTGGCACGCTCTCTCTTCCCTCAACTATCACTTTCCCTGGGAACATTATCAATACCCAGATTATCTGTTAGTGTTTTCCTCCCCATCTCATCCTTCCAGCCCTGACTATGAGACTCTCCGGCTTTGGGAGAACGGATGCTCCAATGCCGGTGCTGTGAAAGAAAGACAGCTTCACAAATGGTACCAGCACTGAGTGATGGCATATTGCCACCAGGGTGGGCATCAGTCCAGAACTATGACCTGTATTTTGAAGATTAGCTTTGAAGTGAGAAACCTTGATACTTCAGGAGCAATATTTAACCAAACAAGTCTCTCTTTATGTCTCATCCAACTCCTTTATTTCTATTTAAAAGATCAAAACTCATTAAATTCTATGAGTGCTGAAGTCATTTGCAAGTAAAAGTTCAGCTGATATTTTTTAAAAAAAACTGATGTAAATAAATGCGTACCAGTTAACTGATGTGGAAAACCAAATCCAATTTGATTATGTCAGACTAACTTTGAGCTTATTAATACCTCTTCAAGTTATGCAGGCTGTGTGGAAACATTTTTGATGTTGTCCTTAACCTGGAAAAAAGAACCATTTGAAATTAGTTCAGAGACAAAGCACACTTTGAAGACTGATTCTGAAGTCAGTTTGCTTTTAGTGTTGTTATTTTAATATACAAGAAGGTGTCTGTACTTCTTAATTTTGGTATTTAGAAATAATAAAGAAAGTGAATTGGCAATCTTGAAATCACATTTCAGTCTGACATGTGGTGCTTCAGTATATACTGTGGTGTTGCCAACTCCTGGTCAACAGATATAGAGAAGTTTACTGAGGCCTCGTCTCTGGTGGCCTCACATGAAGGCAACTGAACAGTCTTAGCTGGAAAATCTGGGGCCCCAGAGGGGCTCTCTACTCAGAGTTAACTGGTCATCCTTTAACTTCAAGCTTCAACTTTTATTACATTCCAATCAATGAACCAAGTGAGAGACTGTCATATTAACAATCCTTGTCCTGTAATATGCCATTTGCTAGAGTGTGCTTTGGGCATCTAGAAGTAGAATTTAAGAAATCACTTCAGTCAGACTGGTTATCCCACCTACGGAATTTAGCTAAATCTGAATGTTAGTACCTATTAACAGTCCTTGAGTGACAGAAATGTTTAGGGAGTGAGGTGTAATCGTTAAATGTATACTGTGATCAAACCTGGGTTAAAAAAATCCTTTTTACGTTGCAAGTTGTGATGTCTAAAAAAATTTCCCTTAATAAATACACCTTCCTTTCCCACCTTAGTACAACATGGTGAAGGTAGTAGAAGTTTGATTCATTCATGTCTGCATCCATTTGATGACTATTTTCCAAACACCTACCACATGCAGTCAGCTTCCTGGGCATTGAGGATAAAACAGCACACAGGACAGGACAGCAGGGAAGGCAGACTGACATTAATCTTGTAACGACTACAGAGTTTGTTTAACAATATTACAGAGAAATCACTTATTTGGAAGTGCATAGGAGAAGGAACAAACCTAGACTAGGGCTCTGGAAAGCTCTCCATGGGGAGATGATACTTAAGCTGGGTCCTGAAGAATGGTTGGAAGCTGGCTCTGTCGAAACTATCTTATCAGACTACATGCTTTTCTTCCATCATATGTACTTAGACAGTTGTTTAGCTTTCCAGAGAAAGAGCTGGGTTTCCTATGGGCAATCACATTCCCCATGGGATGTTACAATAGCTGTGATTATGATTCTCAACTCCAGTGCTCATTCTACAACACTGTAGTTGTGGGAAGTAGAGACAATTGGGCCTCTTAGTAGGATACCTTGAAAACTATGGATTAAAAAAATTTTTTCCTAATGGCTACTTTTCCTATGATTTTGCCTATTTGCCTTTCAAGGACCAAATATATTTTCAGTGCTTTGTAATGACCTGTTGGCTGATTTGGAAACAGAGAGAGGGAGACACTGTTTTTGGTTAGTTGGGAAGTTCTGACTCCCCTGCTTCCGATTTGTTGGAGTTTTGTTATAATGAATTACCTTCTCCTGACATAATTGATTGCTTTAGGGCTATCTTCTAAAATGTTGGTAGTAGAATCCTGCTAAGATGTGTGGTAAGAATCTAAGCATTCTGGAATGGCATCCCAGTTACTTCCTACTGAACTACTAATGTCTGTGTGTAGTCCGGAGGGCAACCATCACCAGGAAACATAAATATTAAAGGAAAAAGCTGCAAACTGTCACAGGAACTGAGGGAGGAAGCTACCCCTGTTGTCTGGGTAAAGTATGTCTGAATCCCAAATATCCCAGAACCGGGCCTGGTGTTGAGTGAACAGGCATCAGCAGCCATTTTGGCCATTTTGGCCAAAGACCCAGGGAAATGGAACATGTGTGACCTAGTTCCATTGTTCCAGACTTGATAGTTAGAATCTGGGTGAGGACTAATTTATGTCTTCACTTCCCACTTCGCTTCTCATCACCTCATGTGGTTTTTGCTGGATGTGTGTTGTAAAAGTGCACTTAAGAAGCCATTTGACCTTGATTTCCCCAGATAATTATTTGCAATTGTTGGCTCCCAAGAGTACTGGTTGGTTGTAAAAAAAAGGCTAGATGAGAATTGCTCCCAAGGGTAGGGCAGCTGGGTATGGCTGTGTAGTCAGTGCACTGCACAAAGACACGGGCCTAATGCTGGAGGAGAAGCTGAAATCCAGACCAGCCAAGAGGAAAGATGCTCTCCTGTAATTTGTCCACCCAGAGAGGGCATTGCTTGTAATTTATATGAGGGCATGGTATTCACTAGCAGCTGCCCAGCTCAGCCACTTGTGAACTCATGCTCACAGCTAAGTCTGTGACTTAAACAAAGAAAAATGGGGTAATTCTAGGTGATTTTTTTCGTGGCAAGAAATGTCTGTCCAATCCAAATCTTCTGCTTTATAAGCTGCATGCTTTCTTCTACAAAATATGGTTCAGATATTACACAGCGATATTTTCACCTTGAAGCGTTCCAGATAAATCGTTGGGATTTCCTGTGGGAGATAACATCTGAGTTAATCTCACAGAGTCACTCCCTTCCAAGCCTGTCCTGTCTCCAGGTTCATATGCCTGGGGTGGCCAACTGACTGTATATGCGACATTGTACCAGATTTCAGGGCCATGTGCTGTTTTCCCCTGGAACTCTTCCTAAGTCGGTATTCAACTAGGTCAGATGCTGCCAAATAACTGTTGGTAATGTACAGTTCCTCCTTCCCCGCCTGGCTGCAACATGTCCTATAGTCTCCAAACTCACATCTGGCAGCTCTGCTTGTACTTAGCAACTTGCAGATTTCCCTGCGTTGATTTACACAAGGGCTTAAAAAAAAAAGAAAAAGAAAAACAACCCAAGATTCATTTATCAAACGTTTATCAGATACCTACTCTACAAAAGGCTCTGTGCCAGTTTGCAGGACCATACAAAACATATGAGATATGGTTCAAATATTTCACATGAGAAGCAATGTATGGCTCTCAGAGGTTTCATATGGTTCAACCTAAAATTATAAGCCTGCAGTGAGAAGACATAGGCTGAAACCCTGGCTCCTCCATTTACTGGTTGTGTTACTTTGAGCAGGTTTTCTGACTTCCCTGTTCTTTTCAGTAAAAGGAGGAGATGGCCTGGATGACCCTGAGGTCCTCCTTTCAAGACCTTAGGATTGTAAATTGACCATCCGGGAAAGAGAATTTTATTGCCAGGAAGCCAGTTCAGTGGGAGATATGGAGAAGATAAATGGTAACAGATCTTTGTGTTTAGTAGTGATTTCAGAGGACATGGCAAAGTTTTAAAAATAAAATTAATCTTAATCCTGCCTAATTTAAAAATAAGTATGTAGCATCGCACCACAAACCATCGCCATTTAGGCTTTATTTATATAGTGATTTATAATTTTCAAAGCACTTTTCACATACATTTTCTGATCTGTTGCTCACAACAATCCAGTAAGCCAGGGTGTATTATTTTTCATCCGCTTTTTAGGAAACTAAGGCTTAGAGAGCTTAAATGACTTACTCAAGACCGCCAGCTAACAAGCCAAGCCAGAATTTTAGCCCAGTTCTCTAGTTATTCCTATATTGTTTCCAAACTCCGCAAACGGCAAACCAAAGAGGGGGCAAATCTGGGGAGGAAAAGAAATGCTACAGAGATAACTGGAAGCAGATTGCAGGATTTTTGTGTGGAGCAGTTCTTTAACCATTCTTTCTCATTGGGACAGAGCTAAGGTGGGCAAAACCCCACCCTGGTCACTGAGGCATACAACTATGGCCACTCAAAGGGTTTCCCCTGGGCTGGAAGTGCAGTGCCCTTTGTGTACCCCACCCCATACTTAACATTATCTTCTCATGGAGGAGAGCATCTTCATCCCTTCTTTGAGCTTGGGGCTGTTGTGTCATCCTGGAAATTCCCGCTCCTATAGCTGCTATGGTTACGGTGGTATCGTGGATTCCTTCACTGTTGCTTCAGGAATTCCTTAGGAGATTGTGCTAGAAACAATTAATGTCAGATGCTCAAGAGGAGATGCTTCTAGTGGTTCTGCTGCTGACAAGGCGCTAGGAGGAGGCTTTCAGGACTCAGCAGCAACATGATGTTTTATTAGGCCCCTGCGTTATGGCCTCCTAAGATCCCAGTCTGATGGTAGTATATGCAAGAAACCTCAGATCTTAAAGGCATCTTCCTTAAGACTGACGTGTGGTATAGTCAGTCACTTGGTACATGAGGGAGGTGACCTAGAAAAAAAAGGCTACGACAGTGCTGTCCGCATTTGGCTACACATTAGAATCACCTGGAGAGCTTTTACAATCCCAGTGCCCAAGTCACACCCCATACAAATTAAATCACAATGTCTGGAGTGAGAGCCAGGTACCACTAATTTTTTAAAGACCCCTAGCTGATTTCAGCGTGCAGTAAATTTTGCAGTCAATAGGCTAGCTAATGATTTGTCCAAGATCACACAGCTGGGGACAGGAACTTACCATGGTTCAACTCCACTGTTTTTAGCTAAAACCGACCCTTGCCCTAAAAATGAAGGATGAGTAGACATAGTATCTTTCACAACTGCCCTTCAAGGTGAATATGTAGCCCCAGTTCATTAGTGAAGAATATGAGTGTGTTTCCAGTTGGCCTTGTTACATGTGGAAGGAGGCCTTCCAGTAATGCTCACACCAGCTGTTGGACATGTAATGACATTCATTCAACAAGTGTCTATGGAGGGCCTACTGTGTACCAGGCTTGTCCTAGGCTGTATCAATAAACGGTGAACAAGGAACGTAAGGGTTTTCCCTCCCAGAGCTTATCAGCTAATGAAGGACCCAACGGCATAATTCAGTGATTCCAACACTTTAGGGTTAAGAGTGTAAAGGGAACTTATTTTATTCATTTGCACTGGGCCTTGTTTCTTCAAGAGGATTTGTGGCAGCAAACACACATAATGAAGTTGTTAGAATATAAATAAGAAACAGAAATCAAGACTAGGGAAAATATAAATAAGAGTAGAGAGTCAAGAACAGAAGAAGAAAAATTTTAAATTATGCAAGTCATAAGGATCCACTTGGGCTGAACCTCAAATTTGGCATTAAGTGTCCTGGCAGGCATATTAAAAAGGAAACTATGGTTAGTTATAAAGTTCTTGTTGACAGAAAGAAAAAAAAAATACCATTTCCTCGGGGAAGGAAAGGCTTTCCTAACAACTTGGCTCTTGAGGGGATGTCTAATGTGGAGCTTCATACAGTCTCCTATAGTGACTGCGAAAAATGGATTTTATAACAGTGCCTTGCAGACCCTGCAATAAAAGTGAGGATATAAAACTAAAATGCGATTTAATAAATCTGTTCCTGTCATGAGTAGGTGATCAGAAGTAAGTTGATTTGGGCCAAATATATGTCCAGATGAACCTATGACTGGAAGGTGAAGTGCCTGGGGGATACCCTTATAACAGTCTTCATAGTTTCTCTCTACTGGGATTTCCATAGGCATACGGTTATATTTTTCATTTTCTGGGGTAGAGTTGAAGGGTAAGTGTTCCATGTTGTGGATAATGGAATCGTTTTTACCAGGGATCAGCAAACATTTTCTGTAAAGGGCCAGATAGTAAATATTTTAGCCCTTGTGGGCCAGACGATCTCTGTCATAGCAATTCAGTGCTGCAGTTGTAACACAAGAGCAGCCACAGACAACACATAAGTGCACGGGCATGTCTGTGTTCCAGTAAAGCCTGATTTATAAAAACAGGCGGCAGGTCAAATTTGGCTGACAAACTATATTGCCAACCCCTGGTTTAACCTAAAAAATTTTCTAAAGCCAAGTATATTATTGGTATTCTTTTGTTGGAATTATGGAACATTTCGAAACTTGGCAAGTCGTGGTCAGTGGTTACTTTGGCCTTATTATTTAGTTGATAGCAGGTGATGATACATGCTGGAGAGAACATGGTTCATGCTGAGGCTACAAATTCATTAAGCTCATTGGCACAACAAGCAGACCCCAAAGCAATCCAGCACAACTATTCACACATCCAAGTGACGCTCAGCAGACATGGAACTAGGGTCGTTGCAGAAGAGAGCTGGGCTGGGTCTAAACATTTTTTGTTCCATGTGGAGAAGGAGAATTGTTATGGTTTTCATTGGGAGGTCTCCAAAGCAACATGGATTCTCTATTAAGATCTCATGGTTCCTTAGGACAGAGAGAAGACACTGGATTATTTCCAGCAGGCTGATGTGTGCTATTCACTCCCTTATCATCTTTTCGAGTGTAAAATCTATTCCAGGCTACCCGATACAGATTCTAACCAACCTTCCATGAGTACAGCCAAAGATATGGCTACACTTAGTGAAAAAACAAAACAAAACAAAACATGATTTCACTGTAAAAGGGGCTTAGCTATGAGCAGATAATACATGTTGAAGGTTTATCACGGCCTGAATTCTTAAGTACCCCCCACTGGCCATAAACTAATCTGGGAAGTTAATTGTGTAATGGAGCTACTTTAAAGGGTTAAGTCTGGGAAGTCCTCAGAAGAGGTGGCTTCAAGTGATTTAGTATCTGCAACAACAGGTGCTTTAGGGCTTCGGCCTTAAAATCTGTAAAAACATGGCTGTGGGGCTTCCCTAGGGGCACAGTGGTTGAGAGTCTGCCTGCCAATGCAGGGGACACGGGTTCAAGCCCTGGTCTGGGAAGATCCCACATGCCGCGGAGCCACTAGGCCCCTGAGCCACAACTACTGAGCCTGCACGTCTGGAGCTTGTGCTCCGCAACAGGAGAGGCCACGATAGTGAGCGGCCCGCGCACCGCGATGAAGAGTGGTCCCTGCTTGCCGCAACTAGAGAAAGCCCTCGCACAGAAACGAGGACCCAACACAGCCAAAAATAAATAAATAAATTAATTAATTAAAAAATTAAAAAAATATATATATATAAAAAAACATGGCTGTGAATACAATGGTGGAACCAACCTTTGGGGCTTCATTGTCAGTCTGAACAGAATTTGGTATACCATACTTTCTGGATAGCAGGGAATTGTTTTGTTTGCTCTGTTGGGAATTTCCTAACTATTCACTTCTCCAGCAGCATAAGGTGGTTAAGAAAATAATTTTGCTCATTGTGATAGAATATTTCAGGCTTATGGAGAGCAAATACTGTCTTTATCTTCATATACCCAGGGCTTAGCCCTGTACCAGATCCCTAAGGGTTGCTGTAAAATGTGTGCCTAATGAATGAATCCCAGACAAAATCAACCTGTTTGCATAGCTAGTGTCACAGAGTGATGGGCTGCCAGGAAAGGACATGGCTCCTTTTTATTACACAAATTGTGGCAGACATTGAACCCTCCAAAAGAGACTAAGCTTTTTGTTTGGGCATTGGAACAAACCATGCCTACACAACTTAAAAAGCAGAAAACCACACAGATGGAATCGTAGTGTTTCCCAGCAGATATCACCAGATGGGGGAGGGAGTAAGAGATTAGCGATCAAGTTCATGTGGCATGTATGAATATTTTTAATAATGCTATTCTTAACAAGCAGGATTTGAGGCCAGAGACGTTTCCAGGGTAAATTTCTTAGGGAAAATGACTGGTATCAAAGTTGCCTGAGACTTCTATTTTTTTCAGAAGTAACAAGTGACCAGACATATTATTTTGTTCCCGGCTCTCTTTCTTCTCGCCCCTGCCAGTATGCTTATTTATAACAATAACTTTCACAGTTGCCTTAAGAAAACCAATTTCCTTCAACAGAAGTCACAACATGATCTTACAGTCATACTTTTTTTTTTTTTTTTTTTTTTTGCGGTACGCGGGCCTGTCACTGTTGTGGCCTCTCCCGTTGCGGAGCACAGGCTCCGGACGCGCAGGCTCAGCGGCCATGGCTCACGGGCGCAGCCGCTCCGCGGCATGTGGGATCTTCCTGGACGGGGCACGAACTCGCGTGCCCTGCATCGGCAGGCGGACTCTCAACCACTGCGCCACCAGGGAAGCCCCAGTCATACTTTTTAAAATGTTGCTGCCACTAATGAGAAGAGATGCATAGAGAATAGTGACGTTCCGAGGCAAAAATCAAATCCTGGGCAGCAGTGTGAGGTGCTGCCACAGCTCTGCCCCGACCCCACCCTGGTGGCCAGGTCTTACCAGTAGGAAGGAAGGAGAGAACCAAGAGGATGAGGACGTACACAGAAACCCTCAGAACCTGGCAGATGCTCCTGAGCATTTCATTGTAGGCTTCCATGGCTACCAGAGGAATGTGGGAATGAGGACAGAAACAGAGCGGAACTTAAGCAAAGTCTAACATCATGTGGGGGTAGCTTTAACACGGGTAATTTGTCATACTGTAATAGATAAATTGCCTACCTGACTGCATTCAGCAGGTTCATAAGGGACAAACTTTGGCCCCAGGGACATTTATTTATTTTTTTAAACATCTTTATTGGAGTATAATTGCTTTACAATGTTGTGTTAGTTTCTGCTGTATAACAAAGTGAATCAGCCATATGCACATGTATATCCCCATATCCCTTCCCTCTTACATCTCCCTCCCACCCTCCCTATCCCACCCCTCTAGGTGGGCACAAAGCACCGGCTCATCTCCCTGTGCTGTGCGGCTGCTTCCCACTAGCTATCTATTTTACATTTGGTAGTGTATATATGTCAGTGCCACTCTCTCACTTTCTCCCAGCTTACCCTTCCCCTTCCCCGTGTCCTCAAGTCCATTCTCTACGTCTGCGTCTTTATTCCTGTCCTACCCCTAGGTTCTTCAGAGCCAGTTTTTTGTTTTGAGATTCTATATATATGTGTTAGCATACGGTATTTGTTTTTCTCCTTCTGACTTACTTCACTCTGTATGACAGACTCTAGGTCCATCCAGCTCACTACAAATAACAATTCCATTTCTTTTTATGGCTGAGTAATATTCCATTGTATATATGTACCACATCTTCTTTATCCATTCATCTGTCGATGGGCACTTAGGTTGCTTCCATGTCCTGGCTATTGTAAATAGAGCTGCAATGAACATTTTGGTACATGACTCTTTTTGAATTATGGTTTTCTCAGGGTATATGCCCAGTAGTGGGATTGCTGGGTCATATGGTAGTTCTATTTGTAGTTTTTTAAGGAACCTCCATACTGTTCTCCACAGTGGCTGTATCAATTTACATTCCCACCCACAGTGCAAGAGGGTTCCCTTTTCTCCACACCCTCTCCAGCATTTATTGTTTGTAGATTTTTTGATGATGGCCATTCTGACTGGTGTGAGATGATACCTCACTGTGATTTTGATTTGCATTTCTCTAATGATTAGTGATGTTGAGCATCCTTTCATGTGTTTGTTGGCAATCTGTATATCTTCTTTGGAGAAATGTCTATTTAGGTCTTCCGCCCATTTCTGGATTGGGTTGTTTGTTTTTTACTATTGAGCTGCATTAACTGCTTGTATATTTTGGAGATTACTCCTTTGTCAGCTGCTTCATTTGTAAATATTTTCTTCCATTCTGAGGGTTGTCTTTTCGTCTTGTTTATGGTTTCCTTTGGTGTGCAAAAGCTTTTAAGTTTCATTAGGGCCCATTTGTTTATTTTTGTTTTTATTTCCATTTCTCTAGGAGGTGCGTCAAAAAGGATCTTGCTGTGATTTATGTCATAGAGTGTTCTGCCTGTGTTTTCCTCTAAGAGTTTTATAGTGTGTGGCCTTACATTTAGGTCTTTAATCCATTTTGAGTTTTTTTTTACATTTTTTTCTATTTATTTATTTTTTTACATCTTTATTGGAGTATAATTGCTTTACAATGGTGTGCCAGTTTCTGCTTTATAACAAAGGGAATCAGTTATACACATACATATGTTCCCATATCTCTTCCCTCTTGTGTCTCCCTCCCTCCCACCCTCCCTATCCCACCCCTCCAGGCGGTCACAAAGCACAGAGCTGATCTCCCTGTGCTATGCGGCTGCTTCCCACTAGCTATCTACCTTACGTTTGGTAGTGTATATATGTCCATGCCTCTCTCTCGCTTTGTCACAGCTTACCCTTCCCCCTCCCCATATCCTCAAGTCCATTCTCTAGAAGGTCTGCGTCTTTAGTCCTGTCTTATCCCTAGGTTCTTCATGACATTTTTTTTTTCTTAAATTCCATATATATGTGTTAGCATACGGTATTTGTCTTTCTCTTTCTGACTTACTTCACTCTGTATGACAGACTCTAGGTCTATCCACCTCATTACAAATAACTCAATTTCGTTTCTTTTTATGGCTGAGTAATATTCCATTGTATATATGTGCCACATCTTCTTTATCCATTCATCCGATGATGGACACTTGGGTTGTTTCCATCTCTGGGCTATTGCAGATAGAGCTGCAATGAACATTTTGGTACATGACTCTTTTTGAATTATGGTTTTCTCAGGATATATGCCCAGTAGTGGGATTGCTGGGTCATATGGTAGTTCTATTTGTAGCTTTTTAAGGAACGTCCATACTGTTCTCCATAGTGGCTGTACCAATTCACATTCCCACCAGCAGTGCAAGAGTGTTCCCCTTTCTCCACATCCTCTCCAGCATTTATTGTTTCTATATTTTTTGATGATGGCCATTCTGACTGGTGTGAGATGATATCTCATTGTAGTTTTGATTTGCATTTCCCTAATGATTAATGATGTTGAGCATTCTTTCATGTGTTTGTTGGCCGTCTGTATATCTTCTTTGGAGAAATGTCTATTTAGGTCTTCTGCCCATTTTTGGATTGGGTTGTTTGTTATTGAGCTGCATGAGCTGCTTATAAATTTTGGAGATTACTCCTTTGTCAGTTGCTTCATTTGCAAATATTTTCTCCCATTCTGAGGGTTGTCTTTTGGCCTTGTTTATGGTTTCCTTTGGTGTGCAAAAGCTTTGAAGTTTCATTAGGTCCCATTTGTTTATTTTTGTTTTTAATTTCCATTTCTCTAGGAGGTGGGTCAAAAAGGATCTTGCTGTGATTTATGTCATAGAGTGTTCTGCCTGTGTTTTCCTCTAAGAGTTTGATAGTGTCTGGCCTTACATTTAGGTCTTTAATCCATCTTGAGCTTATTTTTGTGTATGGTGTTAGGGAGTGATCTAATCTCATACTTTTACATGTAACTGTCCAGTTTTCCCAGCACCACTTATTGAAGAGGCTGTCCTTTCTCCACTGTACATTCCTGCCTCCTTTATCAAAGATAAGGTGACCATCGGTGCGTGGGTTTATCTCTGGGATTTCTATCCTGTTCCATTGATCTATCTTTCTGTTTTTGTGCCAGTACCATACTGTCTTGATTACTGTAGCTTTGTAGTATAGTCTGAAGTCAGGAAGCCTGATTCCTCCAGCTCCGTTTTTTGTTCTCAAGATTGCTTTGACTATTCGGGGTCTTTTGTGTTTCCATACAATTTGTGAAATTTTTTGTTCTAGTTCTGTGAAAAATGCCAGTGGTAGTTTGATAGGGATTGCAGTGAATCTGTAGATTGCTTTGGGTAGTATAGTCATTTTCACAATGTTGATTCTTCCAATCCAAGAGCATAGTATATATCTCCATCTGTTTGTATCATCTTTCATTTCTTTCATCAATGTCTTACAGTTTTCTGCATACAGGTCTTTTGTCTCATTATGTAGGTTTATTCCTAGGTATTACCCCTGGGACATTTATTAAATATCACCCCATTCTTGTTACCTTTACCGCTTTCTTATTTCTACATCACCAGACCAAGGGATCTTGAGCATCTGTTCATAGTTTTGCTCCTAACCCTCCCCCAACATGAACCAGAAGGCAACAGAAATAGAATAGAGACAAATAGATAACCTTAAGTAACTTCTAGGTTTACCTCACTGTCCTGTTTGGTGCGTGTAGAGAGCCAATTATAAATTGTCACAATGCCGAGCATCTTTGGATGATAAGAATACGCCAATCTCCAAGGTCAGTATTCGTCATTTTTAGCTGTGTATTCATTTGTTCACTGATCCATCCTTTGATATTCTTGCTCTTAGGGCCTGAGGATCATTTTCTCAGATGCGTCTCGGCTCATCTTCCGGCTCAGTTCCTCCAGTGGTGTGCGGGCCACCATCAGACTGTATGCAGAAAGCTATGAGAGGGATCCCAGTGGTCATGACCAGGAGCCCCAGGTACCTGAACGGAGCTGTGCTCTCAGCACTGTGTGTCTTACTGCTCCTGGAAAACTTAAGGAGCTTTAGTGGGGGTGATTTTACTTTCTAGAGAGGTGTATTGATAGCTCCAGCTATCAAGGACAAACTGCGAGTGACTCTAAGCAGATTTAACTCATTTATTGCAGTGTTTGAAACAGAAAAATTGCTCTCAAGCATCTATGAGTTTAGACCAGCATTTCCGAAACCACTTGCCTCTCTTGACTGTTCTACAGTTTGTTGATTGTGGTAACCTCAAGAGAGGCACCTTGTATACACCAGTTAAGGAAATTTTGAGTTAGAGTCAAGCGGGTCAAACTCTTCAGAGCCTTGTCTATACTCATGTAAATGATGGGTTCCCAAGTGTTCGGAAAACTCTGGGTTGGACCATGTCCGTGAGGTGCCACTATAGATGCTACCCAGGGCTTCCTCTCTGAGGTTGCTGCATGGCCCACTGTGAGAGGAGGGGCCATGGCTGGTCTGAATTTAAAGTGAAGGGAGGACGCTGACACAGCTGGGCTGGCCTGTGTATGGCAGAGCCCCCTCAAGTTTTCAGCACAGAGCTAATTAAAAACTCACTTAGAAAAGCAACAGCGCAACCATATCCTCACCCCCGTATTTGTTAAAGCTCCAGGCAACATTACTGAATACCAGAAAGTACCCATTATAATGTTGGGCACTTCCATCTACACTGCTAGCTGCCCCTTCCTGCCTTGGTCTCTAGTTCAGCCTGGGTTTTGAGGCAGAGTCCTTGAGGAAATGGTTCCTTGAGATGAAACCATTGGTTCCATCTGCAATGCTTCTTTTGTGGAGAAGTAGAGAAACAAAGAAAAACTCACTGCTTCTCAGTGTAGAGTTGCCCAGGATTTTCAGGTATAATTTGCCAATGTTGCACCATGGATGGAATAAGATACCAGGGAGGGTTATCTTTCTTTGTAAGTAATTTAGTGGTTTTTGTTTTTGTTTTTAATGGTATCTTTCTTTGGAGGGTCTCAAAGAACTTGATGAAAATGGTACCATAGAACCTTACACCTGACTCTGTAACCAGTGGATCTATCTGGAGTAAAATTACCCCAGATGGGAAAGAAGAGGCCTGGGATGCCTCTGTTGTCAGGGTCACTGAGAGTGTGAAGGGGCAGAGCACGAAGCCAGCATTGAGACTTTGGCCTTTCCTTCTCAGGATCCCAGGCTCTCCACGCAGGGATGTGCCACGCTCTGCCAGCATAATTCGTTACTGAGTATATTTCACCCAAGATAGTACCAAATCATGCAAGAATTGGAGGCTAACACTGTCTTTCCATATAAAACTCTTCTACATCTCATGTTGGGAAGTGAGATTAAAGCAAGGGCCTGAAAGTCCAGAGCTACGTACAGGGTGAGGAATGATATTCCTGGCCTCACCAACTCTGACTCACTCTGATTCGAGGCTATTTTTTCCTCAACATTCCTTTCCCTATTTGCACGGGGTAAGTGGTTATGATGTTTGCTTATTTTTATTTACCTTTGCACTAACTGCAGAGGTATGTCCAAGCCATTAGACACGTGTAAAAATACCCTATACACATATGAGTCTCTCTCTGAGGTGGTCCCCAAAGGCCAAGTGGTACCACTTTGATTTTAAGGTTTACTTTGAAGTTGAAAACCACCACAGGTCTGCTGCTAGAAGGTTGTGTGGTAAGTATATACTTCAAAGAAACCATAAGTAATGCTGGTTATAATCGCCATTGCTGTGTATTTCCCATCCTGTTGGTTTAAAGTTTGCCACTTTGAATGGTTGGGAAATTCCTTCATTGATAAGGCTCTTCTTCTGATCGCTGGTATTCCTTCCCTTTGTAACCCTAAGTGAGGGTTTTGCCAGACCTAGCTAGGTGGGCCTCAGAATATTTAGCTTATGATCTAGCTAAAAATTTTAGATGAAAATAGAACGCCTTGTTCAAAGACCAGACATCACAGGCTCACCATCTTAAGCCGTACTGTGTAATATATTTCAGTCAAGATACAATTTAGAGTAAGATTTTAAAAGGCATCTAAACCCCTAAGGAAGAGGAAGCAGCATCTCTCAACAGGCCCACCTGTCTCAATTACTGCTGAACTGTCCCTAGGCATCTAAGTTTAACCACTGGGGGGCCTCCTTCCAGCACTGCTTTCCAGGACCACCTGCTTCTGCCTTCCAAGAGCTCTGGAAGGAAAAGTCTGCCGTTAACTGTTAACAGAGATCAAAGATAAGGCCTTCTGCTCAAGCTGCTAATATTATTATTGGTCCAGGGCCTGGCAGGGCAACACCAGCGTGTGGTGCTTTCTTAGCTACAGAGACCTCTTCCACCTTTTTATTATTTTTTTAAATTAATTAATTAACCTATATTTGGCTGCGTTGGGTCTTCGTTGCTGTGCGCGGGCTTTCTCTAGTTGCTGCGAGCAGGGGCTACTTTTTGTTGCGGTGCGCGGGCTGCTCATTGCGGTGGCTTCTCTTGTTGCAGAGCACGAGCTGTAGGCACGCGGGCTCAGTGGTTGTGGCTCACTGGCTCTAGAGCGCAGGCTCAGTAGTTGTGGTGCACAGGCTTAGTTGCTTTGCGGCATGTGGCATCTTCCCGGACCAGGGCTCGAACCCGTGTCCCCTGCATTGGCAGGCGGATTCTCAACCACTGCGCCACCAGGGAAGTCCCTCTTCCACCTTTTTAGCTTGTTCTGACTTAGAGCCCAGAAAGCAGAGAACAGATCCCCCCCCACACACAGTCCCACTTGCACTCAGAAGCCCATAAAAGTACGTCTCTGGTCTGTAGAGATTCCATTGATAATCTTACTCTAATGCAACAGGTATTTTTGGATGTTTTACCCACGCTAACAAGTTATTTAACAAGAAGACTCCCTTATTACTGTTATTTAACAAGAGTTCCCTTTAACTAGCTTATCAGCATCTGGCTCTTCTACTTTGCACATGGATAGTTTCTTTTCCAGACATTTTAGACACATGTGAACAGAACATGTTTTAAACATTTATACTGTGGTTGCCTTGTGGAAGTATTCATAACTATCCTAGTGATGCAACTAGGAAAACTTGTGATACAATCTATATGCACATAAGTCTCTACTCCTGAGTGTAGATTTTCCATTTGAGTCCTTTTGTCTAACAGTGATTATGCTATTTGTCTTAAGCTGATGTAAAATAATTTCTTATCTACATCAGAAAGTATTTTTTAAAAAGTTCTGTTCATGTGCACCTCAGAATTGGCGGTGAGGGGAGGAAGGGGGTGGGGAGGGCTCTGATGAGTTGCAGAAGTGCTTGCCTTGCCCTCACCCTGTGTCCTTGGTAAATTAGGAAGGAAAGCTTCCAAGGCCTATTTCTTGGAGATTACACAGTTTTCAAAATACAAGATTACTTTAATTTTACTGGCAATCAGTAGGCCTTCAATGAGCCCTCACACCCTCTGGGAATAATTTGGAAAAAGGGATGAGCCAAAAGAATTTAAATTCACAGGTCACCAGAAACAGTCCAGTTATTTCCATTTTCTTTCCCACCAAGCTTATTAGCAGGACCGCTAAATTCACTTTTTCTTCACCTTCTTTCCTTGTCCCTTTGAGCCTGAGGGTGGAATAGCTAATAAACAATAAAAGATCCAAAAGGAAAAGGAAAGAGAAGTTTAGCTACAGCCTGGGGTAATCACAGGCTGATAACCAGTTCCCTGCCCATCAGCAGTTGGCTTTGGAACTACAATTGCAGGTTGTGACCGCGCTCCACCCCATCCAGCCCCGGGAAGGAGACTGATCTTCTCTAACCCTCCTTACAAATTGAGGGAATTTATGTATGTATTTCTGATAAGCTGTACATAGAACACCTTAAAAACTAATATCTAAGCACCAGAAGTCTCTCTACACTGGATTCATCTGTCAAACCAAAGGCCATCTGGTGTTTTGTCCTAGCTGTTCTTATTTTGACTTTATAATCCAGCAATATAAAGCCCAGAGCCCTTTTGCACTATGCTGGGAGAGCATATAATTTATCTTCTAAACCACGGTACTTCTGAGAGTGAAAGGGGGCACTGATCCCAGATAAACAGCTGGTTACTCTAGCTACACACCTTCTTGCTCTCTGAGATCTGCACACCTCTTTGGAGACGGGTTTCTAAGAGCGTCAGCAATGTAAACCCAGTAGTACAGAGAGAGAAGGCCAGGAAGGGAAGAGTTAGATCAGTGGTTCTAACCCGGACTGCACGTCAGAATATTTGGGGGCCTTGGTGAGGATAACACGCCTGGGCCCACTCTCGGAGATTGACTTTAATTATTCCGCCTGGACTTATAGTTTTAAAAAGCTACCCAGATGATTCTGATTAGCCGAGTGCCTCAGACTTTAAGGTGTATATGAATCACCTGGAGATCTTATCAAGCTGAAGATTCTGACTCAGGTTTGGGGAAGCCTGGAGGGTCTGCATTTCTAACAAGCCCCAAGGCATATTGTGCTACTGGTACAGGGGCCGCACTTGAACAGCTAAGAGTTAGATGAACTGTGAAGCCCTAAAAACAGGACCTTGAAAAAAAAATTTTAAGGGGGAAATTTGATTTTTATTTAGATACTTTTTCCATTTTCAGAATTAAACTTTTTTTAAAAAAATTAAAGTATATTTGATCGACCTTGAAATCTCTAAAATGGTCGAAGGGGCAACACCTGTTTTTAGTGCCCTTGCAGGCATGGGCCGCTGTCCTCTAGACTTCCCAGTTGCCCGGTGGACTCCATGTGAATGTCTTGTAGGTCTTTCCAACTTGACGCCCGCCAGCGCTCTGCTCCCCTCCCCCACCAAACCCTGCTTCTTTCAGTGTCTTCTTCATCTCAGTAAATGGCAGTTTCATTCTTCCAGTAGGTTCGGCCAGAAATCTAAGATTCATCCTTGACTCCTTTCTTTCTCTCCTACCCCCACATCCAAGAGCAAATCCTATCAACTTGACCTTCAGAACACAACCAGAGTCTGACCCCGACTTACCATCCCCACCATTGCTACCCTGGGCCAAACTACTGTCCTCTCTAGACGATTGCGGTGCTCTCCTCACTGGCCTCCTTCCTTCCAGTCTTGCCCACTCCCTTGCCCACACCCTAGTCTCAGCACAGCAACCAGAAGACTTTTTTAAAAAACATGTTAGATCACCTCATGACTCTGAAATCCTCCAGTGGGTCCCCAGCTCACTCAGAGAAGAGCCAAAACCCTTCCTGTGGTCTCAGACGCAACTGGAAATGGCCCCTTTTCTCCCTCTGACTTCACCTCCTACCTCTCATCCTGTTTCTCTCTCCACTGCAGCCATTGTTTGGTGAACATGCCAAGAATACTCTGCCT
The DNA here is from genome assembly GCF_005190385.1 of Monodon monoceros. NCBI lineage: Eukaryota > Metazoa > Chordata > Mammalia > Artiodactyla > Monodontidae > Monodon > Monodon monoceros. The sequence goes on from NW_021703782.1 coordinate 62,842,392, forward strand.
CAGGGCACTTAACAGTGGCTGTTCCCTCTGCCTGGAATGCTTTTCCCTCTGATATCTGCATGGTCTTCCCCCTCACTCCTCAATGAGGGTTACCCTGGCCACTCTACATAAAATAGCCCTCATACCCGAGTGCGACTTAGCTCCCTTGCCCTGCTTTACTTTTCTCCATAGTACATAGTCCCATCACATATATATTTACTTGTTTATTTGTTTTATTGTCTGTCTCCACCCAGTAGAATAAAACACCAGAAGGCCAGCGCTTAGTTTTTTTTCACTGTATCCCTAATGCACAGAATACCACCTGGCATACGGTAAATGTCCAGTACAATTTTGCCAAATGAACGAAAATACAAACAGTCCCCGACTTACCATGGTTCAACTTGATTTTTCTACTTTTTGATGGTGCGAAAGTAATAAGCATTCAGTAGAAACCGTACTTCTAATTTTGATCTTTTCCTGGGTTAGCGATATGTGGTCCCATACTCTCTGGTGATGCTGGACAGCAGCACTGAGCCACAGCTCCCAGTCAGCCACACAATCTCAAAGGAAAACAACCAGTGGATACACTTACAACCACTCTGTATCCCTACAACCGTTCTGATTTTCACTTCAGTACAGTATTCAATAAATTACATGAGCCATTCAACACTTTATTATGAAATAGTCTTTGTGTTAGATGAATTTGCCCCACTGTAAGCTAATGGAAGTGTTCTGAGCACGTTTAAGGTAGGCTAGGCTAAGCTAAGGTGTTCCGTATGTTAGGTGTGTTAAATGCATTTCTGACTTACGGTATTTTCAGCTTAAGATGGGTTTATCAGGAGGTTACCCATCGTAAATCAAGGAAGATCTGTATTCAGTGTTAATTACTTTGCAATATCTCACGCTGATTATATCACACAGGAAACTGTACTCAGTATGAACCTTGGTGCTACCATCAGGTTTTCTTCTGTGATTGAGGGTTTGAATAAAACCAGTTGTCATTTTTAAGGTCTACAATGTGCCAGGCACCATTCTACATATTGGGTTGGCCAAAAGGTGCATTCTACATATTGGGTTGGCCCAAAGGGCAAAACATTGTATGGAAAAACCCAGACACACTTTTTGGCCAACCCAGTATTTTAGATGTATCCAATATTTTATTAATGGTTCCAGTGGCCTCCAGAGTAGAGTTATCGTCCCGCTTTTGCAAGTGAGTAAACTGAGTCAGGGAACATTCAGTCCCACGGATCAGGTAAGGTCTGGATTGGAGATTCATACTAGGTCTTAATAAAACCCATGTTTTGAGGTCCTGAGGAGGTCCCGAGGAGAGAGAATTTCTTCTTACCTGTGCTTGAACCCAAGGTTGCACCTGGAGCCTCGGTTCAGTGTTACTGAGAGACTTTTTTCTCACACCAACAACCAATTCTCTGATTCTTAGCCACCAACTGGATGTCTAACAGTTCAATTCAGTTGAGATTAACTACGTTGAGTTAGCCCAGACCCACAGGTTAAGGGCTCAGTCCCACAAGATTGCCCCCACTTCAGACACTAGCTGCAAATGGGCACCCAGGCTCCCCACATTTCCGCCCATTTGACTACAAATTCAGGGGTTCCCATGATTTCCCCGTTAGGCTTGATAATTTGCTAGAATGACTCACAGAACCCAGAAAAGCACTTTACTTACTCTCAGTGATTTTTTATAAAGGATGCAACTCGAGGACAGCCCAATGGAAGAGGCAGGGCAAGGTACACAGGGAAGGGTGTTCAGAGTTCCACGCCTTCTTCTGGTATGCTGCTGCCGGAGCGCCCTGAGGTCTTCGCCAGCTCAGAAGCTCTTTGAACCCTGTTGTTTAGGAGTTTTTGGAGGTTTCATTACCTAGGCACAATTGATTAAATCACTGAGTGTTCCTGATTGAACTCAGTCTCCAGCCCCTCCCCCTTCCTGGGACATGGGGGGTTGGGTGGAGGGTTCCAATCCTCTCATCACCTGGTTGGTTCCCTGGGCTACAGTCCTCATCCTGATGCTGTCTGGGCGCTCACCAAGAGTCACCTCCTTAACATAAACTCAGGTGTGGTTGAAACGGGCTTATTATGCTTGACACTCCTGTCACTCAGGAAATTCAAAGGATTTTGGAAGTTCTGTGCCAGGGACAAAGACCGAATCTATTCTTTATTATACTGCACTTACAAATGTTGATAACGGTGAGTGCTTTGAGAACAACCAGTTTTCTCCTCCTTAATTTGAATTAGCAATGAATAGGTTATTAAAAATTATTAAAAGAATAATGTTATAAATACATACCAGTTATGTTTTATAGCTAATAGGGATCTAAAGTAAGTGGTTAAAAAGTTGGAGAATAAAGTTAGATATTGAAATAATGGGCGTGTTGTGGAAAACTTGGAAATAGAATGGAATTCAGAAGTGACACATAGGGCTTCCCTGGTGGCGCAGTGGTTGAGAGTCTGCCTGCTGATGCAGGAGACACGGGTTCATGCCCTGGTCTGGGAAGATACCACATGCCGCAGAACGGCTGGGCCCGTGAGCCATGGCCGCTGAGCCTGCGCGTCCAGAGCCTGTGCTCTGCAACGGGAGAGGCCACAACAGTGAGAGGCCTGTGTACCGCAAAAAAAAAAAAAAAAGAAGTGACACATAAATGGACATTAACTTAGGCATTCAATTTTCATAACAAGATTAAAAAATATATATGTATATGTGTGTGTTTATGTATGTATGTGTTTGTATATTTATATACATATACACACATATATACACATGGTTTTGGAATCATACTACATAAATATATATCAAAAACAGTATGTCGTATTCAAAAAGAAAACCAGCACACAGATGTATTAATAGCCATACATGCAAGGAAAACCATGAAATACTTCATTTTTCTCCTCAGAGTTTAGTCTGTATTGCTGTAGTTTGGAGGTATGGGGGAGGGTGGAGTGATGTAGAGAGAGTTGAGAAGAGCAGCACGTGGTTAAAGGGTTGGGATGTAAACTCTATGGCCAAGTTGAAGAGCTGGCTCGTTTTGCTTGAAAGAGAGGCGTGACCTGGAGGTCTTCAGGAATTTAAAGAATAATGTGATGCAGAGAAAGATGACCAGCTGTTCTCCATAACTGATGAATATGTAATTTGAGGAAATAAATTCAAGCTGAACTGGAAGTGATTCAGATTGCCTGTTAGAACAATTTCCCAACTTAAGATGGCTGGTTTGTGCTTTTCTAGAAGTCTCCATGACCACAAAGATTCAAATAATTTTTAAATATGGGCAAGGGTGGAAGGGACAGAGAAAGGTAACATTTCAACGTATTCTTCAGCCTAAAAATTTTGGTTCTGTGATTATTACTTTTTAAAAAAGAAAGAAAAGAAACAAATTCTGGTGAGGTGGGTTAGATTTCCCTCTAGTGGCCTAGAAAGGAATTTAGTACAACTGTTTTCACCAATCAGAGTCACTTGGAGCTGAATTAAAATTGAGAAAGAAGCAAACATGTATGGGTTTTCTTTATTTCTACTCATTTAGGTGAATTGCCCATTAAAAAAAAGACAGGGCAAACAGTCCTTATTTTTCTCACTTGGTTATTGAAATCTGGACTCACGCTCTGCTATTACTGTGGAATGTTTTCCCTGGAACTGAGAGACCTTTCCTGGGGTGGTCATCTGATGGTGTGTGATAAACTCCCTTGGACTTGGAATTTGGCAGGTGTTTTGAAGGGGCTAGTGACTGTCGCAATCCAGGGCTGTTTAGGGTTTTGACGACAATGCGCCTTTCCCTCGGCCTCTGCTGGGATCACAACTCCCTTTAAGGTACTGAGTGTGTGCTGGCTTGGGGCAGAGACTCACCCTGTCCCCCCACACTGTGGACATTCAGGGACTTGTGGGAAAGCGTGTGCCTTGATGACAGCTGGCTGTCACTCATGTCAATCCCACAAATAGGGCCCATCTTAAATCCTCCTTTTTTTGCAGTATATGCAAAAAAGACCCTTGCTCCAAATCTTGTCAGACTGTCTTGATATTGCTAATTTATCCCAAGAACCTAGTGGTCTTAAGAAGTAGAACAGCTAAAAGTCATGCCTTGATCCTGGCTCTGGGTCAATTTTGAATTAAGGTTTACAGACCCAAAGCTCTGAAAACAAATTAGATTTCCTCTCCCCACGTCCCCGCGTGTCATTCAAAATAAAAACAAAATCAGCTTTAAAAATAAAGGTAAGGAAATCTAACAAAACTTTGGTATTTTTTTCCTTACAAGGCTATTTATTTTGGTGCTTCTGCTTTATTGTGCCCAAAGCACATACTTAACCAGCTATTGGTTAACCTAGAGTCTTGCTGGATCTTGTTCACTCAGCCTGAAAAGGGAGCATGAATGAATTTGCCTTGGTCACACAAGTACAGAGGGTCACTGGCCATAACTCCTCTCGCCAGGTGAATGGGCTTGACAAGCTGTGGCCGGCACAATCTGGCTTTCCCAGCATCCTCTTTGTTCCAGCCCAGACGCACAGCGCAACCAAGTTTCCATGCCTTTCAGCAGAAAGCTACTGAAGGCTCATAGGCTGGCGGTGATTTTCAGGCTTTCTTTGAATCAGTGCCCTTCTTTGGTGGAGCGTAAATCCTTTGCTTTACTCATAAGTTAAGAGTGTACCTTGGCAAATAAACACCGATGGTGAACCTTGAGATTGCCTGTGACATTCAGAAGAAGGCTCAGGACGAGACCATGCATTGAAGCAGCCTGAGAAGGAGGCGGCATTGTCTGGCTTCCCCACCACGGTCACGCTTTTTTCCCATGATGAACGCGGGATCTGGGCAGTAGAGGTGAGGAATGTGGCTGTTTTTAGCTCTTCTGTCTGCTCTTGGCTGATTTTAAGTTTGATGCCCTAATCCCCAAAAGAGAAACCCTATTCAAGATGCAGGTGTGGGGGGGGGTGGCGTTCCGCATCCTTTGTTTTCGCTTCCCAGGAAAGTTGGGAGGTATGATGCAAACTTCGGGAGAGCGGGAGAGCGGCATATCAATAGCAGAATGCTTCAGCCTTAGGCAGGAGGGAAAACAACGAAAGGTTTATGAAACTCTTGTTTCACTGTTTTTCGTTGTTTGTTTTTTAGGGGAGGAGCAGGTGGTTGGTTGCTTGGTTTCATTTCCGAGCACCTTTGTTGGTAGAAGTCATCATGTAAGGCATTGTTTGGTATTCGAAACTTAATTATAGGGGCATGGGAGGTAGATGAGGCTATAAGAGTGTTTTAAAATGTAGGTTTTATTATTATTGGGGTATGGTGAGGCCAGTAGGTGAGGAGAGGATTGTCATTGAAAAGGTAGCTTGTTACTCACCATTCCCAAGAGGTGAGACAAGTCACTCCATGCACTGCCACGGGGGCTGGGGGGGGGGCGGGGAGGAACCAGGGTTGGTTATGAGGCAGAAGGAATAGGGGGAAATGTAGCTAAGAGCTTTTATTGTGGTTTCCATGGAAAGGAAGAAGGAAGGCAGGGTTCGTAGGGTTAGGATTAGCTAGTTTGAACAATTTCAGCAGGCTCTGGGGCATAGGGCTTCCTACGTTCCTAGTTGTCAGGTACTTGGCCCTGGGGTGATTAGGGCAGGTGGCTAGTGGTCTGAGTGTGAGAGCCCAGCAAAGCAGGTGGTTGGGGAGTGAGCTCTGGATCCGTTGCTCTAATTATAAAAGAGGGGGCCCCCAGGAGAGCTCTCTGCTCTCTCTAGAAATTAGCTAATCCTGAAGGAGCTGTCCCTTCCAGTGTCAGCAAGGTCCCAAATGTCAAAGCATCAGAATGGAGACATGCTTAATACAAAGCGGAAGAAAACACAGTGACTTTTTCAGGGGAATGAAACTGTGGAGGCAACAAGATTTTGCTTTTTTCATATACCGTTGAGGCCACGTGGCCCACGTTGAGAGGCTGGGCTTTGGAACCCTACATCCTTGGTCTTGAGCCCTGGGTCTGCCATTTTCCAGTTCTGTAATCTTGGGCAACTTAATTTCTGTAAACTTCAGTTACTTTATCAGTCACATGAGGATAAAAATACTTATTTCATAGGATTATTGTGATGATTACATGAGATAATTCATTTAAAGTGTTTTGGACAATGCCTGGTACATAAAAAATGCTCACTAAATGTTTGCTGTCATTAATAATTTCGTTCTTGCCATTATTTTTATTAATAGCAGTGTAGACCAGAGTTTTGATCATGTGAGGATCAAAAAGTCCCAGACTAACTAGCAATTTGTCTTATAGTGGAATTAACTTGTCTTGTCTTGTCATCTGCCATTAAATTCTCTTGAGGGCCAACTGGATCTATGGGAGACACCCCAAGCAAGCCGGCAGCTTTTAAAGATGTTGGTCTTATAAGAGGGTGCCAGGGCCCTGTGACACAATGTTTTAGTTACATAATACTATATTGAAAGGTTCAAAAATGAAATTCTCTTCCTGTCTGTGCATTCTCCTTTCCTTTTCTCCCTCCTCCCATTATTTAAAATTCTTACATCCATGGAGCTAGTGGAACAAATTTGCTGCCCTCCTGGCTTGAAGCGAGAGGTACTGAGTTGGGGTTGTTCAATAATTCTGTTTTATCCGAGATAATGTGCCATTGGTTGGTTGTTCCCAACTCATTTGCCAGAGAAAAAGTATTTAAAGACTAGGGTAGGTGTGAGATAAAGAGAGGATTTCTGGAGTCTCTGTTGCTTGTTATGAGGCATGTGCTTGCTGGCTTCAAAGCATTAAATGCAAAAAATTAGTCCCATGAGTTGGGAGATTGGGATTGACATATACTATTTTATATTATATATAAAATAGATAGATAGCTAATAAGGACCTAGGGAACTCTACTCCATACTCTGTAATGGCCGATATGGGAAAAGAATATAAGAAAGAGTGGATATATGTATTGATATAGTATAACTGATTCACTTTGCTGTACACCTGAAACTAACACAACATTGTAAATCATCTATACTCCAATAAAAATTTTTTTAAAATTAGTCCCATGGAGTAGGTGTTAGCAAGCTTTTTCTGTAAAAACCAGATAGTAAATACTTTAAGTTTTGCTCGCTGTAATAGTTTGCTAGGGCTGATGTAACAGTCCGACAGACTGGGTGCTTTGACAACAGAAATGTATTGTCTCACAGTTCTGGAGACTAGAAGTTCAAGATCAAGGTGTTGGCAGAGTTGGTTCCTTCTAAGAGCTGTGAGGGAAGGATGTGTTCCAGGCCTCTCTCCCTGGTTTGTAAATAGCTGTCTTCTCCCTCTGTCTCTTTATATCATCTTACCTCTGTGTGTACCTGTGTCCAAATTTCCCCCCTTGTAAGCAGACCAGGCATATTGGAGTAGCGCCCACCCTCATGACCTCATTTTAACTAGATTGCCTCTGTCAAGACCTTACCTCCAAAGGTCACATTCTGAGGTAGTGGGGATTAGGGCTGGAACAGCTGAATGTGGGAGTGGGGGACACGAGTCAACCCATAACACTAGTCATATTGTCCATGTTGCAACTTCTCAACTGCCACTGTAGCATAAAAGCAGCCACAGACAATACATAAATGAATAAGTAAATTTATTTATGGGTATTAAACTTTGAATTTCATGTAACTTTCACACGGCACAAAATATTCTTCTGATTGTTTTTTCAATGATTTAAAAACGTAAAGCTAAGTCTTAGTTCACAGGCTATCCAAAACCAGGTGGTAGACCAGACTTAGCCCGAGGGTTCTAGTGTGCTGACTCTGGCCTTTTTGAACATTAGGCACAATTTCTGATTATATTCAGGGAAGCATACATCCAAATGAGTTTGGCTCAACAATACATTTTGTAAAAGGTACAATTACATTCGTATTCACATGTGTGTCTATATAGAGAGATGAATTTTAATGTTTTCAAAACAAGTATCAAATATCCCTGGAAATCTCCAAAATTGGCCTTCTGAGATTGAATCCCCAGCATTTGATGGCAAGAAAACCTGAAAGGAAAATGTCTTCGAGTGTGTTTGTTTCATGAAATCGAATTCCTTTTTCAGGTGTTTGGTTTCTTATAGGAAGGATTCCTTCTTTTTTCTATTTAAAGCAGTTGCTTACAAATGATTTTCAGATGAGCAGCATTAGAACTATGTTGGAAGACAAAGGAGAACTGTTCAGGAGGAACTTGTGGAAAAATGGTGTGAAAAAAGAAAGGTATGAGAGAGAGTCCTGGACAGTACTTAGAACACATGGGCAGCACGCGTGGGCCACTTCTACTTGTGCAAAGCCAGGAGTGCCCTGACAGTGTGTCCTGGTGTGAATGGGGCTCCCAGGAGTGGCTCACAAGGCATGATTGCATTTCAGATGCTTTCTCAGTGACCCTCAAACCCACCGCCCACAGAAGCCCCACATCCCTTAGGAAGCCAAGTCTATTGTTGCTTTTTGTTCTTGGTTTGCTTTTAGTTACAGCCTCAGGTATCACAATGAGGATGGGCAGTATGGTATTTAACAAAAGCTAAGGTACTTTGATAACTGACTAAGATTTTCCAGCTGTACATTTTGTGCTGTCTTTAACCACCTGGGCATTTCTCTATTGGTGAATCCAACTGCTGACCCCGACTTACATCAACATAGGGTATTTCATTTTGATACTGCTCAGAATTTGCAGTCCTGATGAATTCACCATCCGTGTAATGAATACGATTCACTAAGCAGTTTAAAAGCAGATATAATTTATACTGTTTCTACCAGTACCTGAAACTCTTGCTACCCAAAGAGTAGTCCTTGGTTCAGTAGCATCAGCATCACCTGGTTGCTTCTGAGATGCAGAATCTCAGGCCCCACCCCAGACCTGCCAAATCAGATTCTGCATTTTAAGAAGCTCCCCAGGGGATCTGTGTCCACATTCAAGTCTGAGCGTTCCTGCTCTGGTAACCTTCAGCATCCTTATTTCCACCTCTGTTTGGCAGGATTGACTTTCCCTCCAGACCAGATAAATCCTTCTAAATCCAAACCACTAGGAGGCATTTATAGGGGTAACTGGCCTCTGCTATTCTCTCCTCCTGGAAGATTACAAAAAGTGCAGAAAATAACCCAGACAAATGTCCCAAGACCTTCGAAGACCTGTTTCCACTTCTCAGAAACTTAACAAAACAAGAAAATCAGTTTTACTTTGCATCACCATAGAAGCCGTACCTCAGTATCAACTCCGTAGTGTTAGACTGTGTTTTCTTCACACAATTACACTAGTCAAACTGAGAGATTCAAAATAACCTGGGGATGCAGAAAGTTCTGATTTTACAGAGATAGGAAGCCTTGCCAAAACTGTAGGTAGACAGTCTAGCACTACTTCGATGAAAAGGCCAACAGCATCCTTCAAGGACTTAAGGGCAGTATGGCAGCCACGTCACGGAGGCAAAGTCCACGGAAGAACATATTCTTTTGTCAAAAGTGGAAGAAACTTTCAGTCACTGCACTCGTAAAATGTATATTCATCGCCCATAAATTCCAGGCACGGTGTTTATATCGCAGGGAAGGCTGTACGTAGAGGGCTCGCTGCTGTCGCCTTAGAGCCTGGCGCTGAGCATTCCGCTGTGCTGCCCCTGCTCAGACAGCCTCACAGCCCAAGTTCTCTTTCTTCCCCGGTTGCTTCTGCCCTTTCTCCCTGTGGTGGTCCTCGCTAACTTACTGCTTTAGACACAGACACACCCTGAAGGAATGTGTTCCGAGTGTAGGCACGCCTGTTCCGTCTGTTTTCAGCTTTGTCTTGTCCACCCGCCATCTGACTGTGTTCCCTCTGGCTGGATAGAGGGGTCCCCCCTGCACACAAACAAAAAAGGAAGGGATTTCCTGGGGCCCAGAGCATCTGACTGATACAGAGAGATCTTAGTTCTGACCAGAGTGACTTTGGGTGTCTTTCATTCAAAGAGCTGAGAACACTGGTGATATTCTTAATCTTTTTGTATCTGATCTTCCGTCAGAAAAGATCGTATGAACTTCATTTTATGGACAAGGAAGCACAAGGCAGAGGAGTTGTTGTCTGTCTATCAAAGGTCAACACGCTGGGGCTGGAATGCTGGTCTACTCACTTCCGCCCCCTGCGGTCCTAGCAAGGCAGGCTTCCTGCTTCAAGAATAACAACAACAGTAATAATATATTCATGAGCTTGTGTTACATGCCTGCCTGTATTGGGTTAGGGTAGAATGCTAAGTGTTTTGTGTGAGTTATATCTGATTCTCACCACAGTCCAATGGGATTCGTACTCATCCATTCTTGTTATGCAAATGATAAAACTTTGGCCCTGAGGATTTGAATAACCTACTATTTCTAAATGATATAGTTGGTATTTGAACCTAGGCTCTGGCCGCAGAGCCCGTGGTCTTAGCTAGGGTGCTATGCTATGTGGTATCAAAAAATATAGGGTGGGCTTCCCTGGTGGCGCAGTGGTTGGGAGTCTGCCTGCTGATGCAGGGGACATGGGTTCGTGCCCCGGTCCGGGAAGATCCCACGTGCTGTGGAGTGGCTGGGCCCGTGAGCCATGGCTGCTGAGCCTGCGCATCCGGAGCCTGGGCTCTGCAACAGGAGAGGCCACAATAGTGAGAGGCCCGCGTACCGCAAAAAAAAAAAAAACAGAAAAACATATATATATATATATATATATATGTGTGTGTATATATATATATATATATACACACACACACAGGGATGTGCACCCAGCTATGAAAAAACAGAGTAATCAGGGTGCCCGTCTTCAGTCTGGCATATCACTGTTGCTCCCAATCCATCCTCTAAGAGTATTCTCAGATGCAACCCCTGAGCCCCACAATTCCAGAGCAGTGGGAAGTCTAGTTTCTCCTTTAGACTTTCTACCCCTGTTTATGTCCTCAAATCCTTTCCAAAGAACTAGTCCTCTCTTAGAAGGCTGTACCTTCTAGAGGCTAGAGAATGCCACAATGCTACCTGTGACCAGTTACATCAAGTGGGCTGGGGGGTGGCAGTTATGGGACATGCAAAGAGACTGTTAACTTTTCCCCTGGAGAAGTAGTATCACCACCCCAGGGTGGGCTCCCCAATGGTGGGCCTGAAAGGAGATGATGGGCTAGGCCACTGAAGATCCCCCTAGGCCTCGGTGGTTTCTCAAGGTGGGAGAGGAGAAGAGCCCGTGTTCTCAGAACTGCACTCAGCCAGGGGTTCTCCCTGCCAAAGTGGACCTAGAGTCTCCTCATGTCTCTCTGTAGCTTCCTTTGCACGCTGCTTTGCCAGCCTCAGGAGTGCCCCTGGGAGGGCTGGGCTGAGAGAAGACAGCTCAGTCCACGTGGAGAATCTGAATCTCAGAGACCGCGGGCTGGGAATGACCTCAGCCCCTTCATTCCCCAAAACTGTTCTGGCTCCTCGTGCAAATCTGCCGGCCCTCACTCACAGCCTTCAAGCCCCTCACAGTGAGACTGCCTATTTCAGAAAAAGAAAACATGTAAGTTAGAATGTCCTAGATTCCTGGATATAGAACTATCCAGGTAAGATGTACTCTCATTAATATTGAAATCATCTAATTGCTTCTATTTCATTACTGCTTATTCAGTGGTGGCCAATTCAGATGCCTATCAAGACAGGCAGCCAATTCTAGACTGGGGCTAGTTTAAGACCATAGAGCACAGTGGGAACTCTGGTGACACTCAGCTCTCTCCAGTTACTGCCTTGTTAATCTGTGAGCCCAGGGTTGCCAGATCCCCCGAATTTTCAGAATCTAGATTTCATATGAAATTTAATATTGGCAGGAAAGTGATCACCAAAACCAAAACAAAACCCTGTCTGTGTGAAGGACTTCTAGTATGGGTGGGCTAGATGATTCAAACTAACCTTCCCTCTGAAAAGAGAAAAGCTGAAAGAAATCTGTAAAAGTATCTTTGGAAAAGCATCAATGACCAATGACCTAATAAGATAGCAACATGAATAGGAAGGAGGTTGGGGCTCAGGGAAATGAGCCAGAGTTCTCTCTATCCCAGGGCATCTGCCTACCCAGGCGAAGGGCTAAGAAGAGCTGCTTTTGGCAAATTACACAAGGTGTCGGTGACAGGCATCAGGTCCAAGGCAGAACCTGGTCTATTTCCACCTGCCTCTGCCACTCAAAGGACAAACCAAAGGAGGCTAAGAGGCAGACCTGTGTGGCACATTCCTGTGGCCAAAGGAAAAATAGTTAGAGCTAAGAACTCGCCAAAGGCAGAGATCTTGGTACAGTAACCCCTGTTCTAGACTGTAAATTTGAAGGGAATCATTCCAAAGGTAGACTACAGACTGTAATCCAGAGGTTATAAAGCCACGGCACTGAACTACTAGTGCCCTCAGGCATCACACAGGAGGTGATGAAGGATGCTAGCGATATCCTAGGTCTCAAGTTATTTCTATAATAACTTTTTCAAACAAAATGGCCAGCAAACGGTAAAAGGTTACAAAGCACCTGAAGAGACAAAGCAGTGTGCACCAGAATCAATAGACAATATAGAATAGAGGGTAAGACACGTGGAGGATACATTGAGGTCCAGCATAATTTAATTGGAGTCTCAAAAGGAGAGGAGAGAGACTGGCGTATAGGTAAAACTTGAAAAGGTAATAGCTGAGGATTTCCCAGAACGAGTGAAGGAAAGCAATCCACTGGTGCTAGAAGCCTGAGCAGAGTAAATAAAAATAAATTCACATCTAGACACATCAGACTAAAACTGCAGAAGATCAAAGACAAGTTGTTTGACTGACAACTAATTTTTCAACAGCAACATTGACAATCAGAAGGCTGAAATAAAATAACTGACAGTCTAAAACGATCTTTCTAAAATGAAAGCAAAATGAAGACGTTTTTAGACAGACAAAAAATGAGAGAACGAGCTATCAGCAGCCCCATACAGAAGGAAATTCTCTAAGATATTCTTCAGTTAGGAGGAAAATTATCCCCCATGAACCTCAGAGATGCAGCAAGGAATAAAAAGCAAAGAAAAATTAAAAATAAGGGTTGGTTTATGTGAACATTAGCTATATAAAACATTAATAGTAATGTCTTATGGTGCTGAAAATTTTTATCATATTAATACTATAAAGAACTAAAATAGACAACCATAATAGCTCTAAGAACTGTGAGAGTAATCATACTTAAGATATACTAAGATCCTTGCATATTTTGGAAGAAAGTAAATTTATGGATCATTATTAGACTTTGATAGGTCAAGGATTCATGTTGTAGTTTCTAGGTGACCATCACAGACATACACACAAAAATAGAAAGAATATAACTTCCAACCTAAGAGAGGAAAACAGGGAATAACTTAAAAAAATCAATCCAAGAGAAGAAAGAAAAACAGGTTGGTCAAATAAAAAGCATATAAGATGGTAGATTTAAACACAGATGTATTTGTTATTACTTTAAATATAGATGAACTAAGTGCTCCAGGGAAAAGACAAAGTTTGGATTTTTTTAAAAAGACAAATACAAGCTCATTATAAGAGACACATTTTACATAAAAATACAGAAAATTTGAAAGTTAAAAAAATGGAAAAATATATACAACTAACAACCAAAAATCTGACTCTGTTAGTTTCAGATAAAGGTCAAAAGTATTGCTTAATATAAAGAGGGACTCTTCAAAATGATCAAAACTTTAACTCCTCCCAGGAAGACCTAATAATTTTAAATTTATAAAGCAAAAAATTGGTAAAACTATAAGAAGAAATAGAGAAACTGACAATAGCCCTGGGATATTTTAACAGCCCTCTCAGGAATTATTAGAACAAGGAGATAGAAAAATTAATAAGGCTGTAGAATATTTGAACAACATTGTCAACATGCCTTATTTAATGGACATATAGATACTACAGCAAACAATATCAACATATAAATTGTTTTCATGACACAGGGAACATGTATGAAAATTCACTATAAAAATTAACTATGGGGCTTCCCTGGTGGCGCAGTGGTTGAGGGTCCGCCTGCCGATGCAGGGGACACGGGTTCGTGCCCCGGTCCGGGAAGATCCCACATGCCGCGGAGCAGCTGGGCCCGTGAGCCGTGGCCGCTGAGCCTGCGCGTCCGGAGCCTGTGCTCCGCAACGGGAGAGACCACAGCAGTGAGAGGCCCGGGTACCGCAAAAAAACAAAAAAAAAAACAAAAATTAACTATGTATAAAAATTAACTAGGCATTGAAACAATGCAGAGTATTATCACAAGGGCAATTAAGTTAGAAAGTATCAATAATAACAAAATGGATACAGAAAAGCATTTGATAAAATGCTTTCCTAAATCATCTATTCATGATAAAAACTCTGCAGATAGAAATCAAAAGGAAGTCCTTTAATCTCATAAAGAACACTGCTAAAGAAAAATCTTGGACATGGGCTATATGTGCTGACAGTATGTCATGCTAACTAGGGAAAAAATTTGATGAGTTCATGTAGAACTCAAACGCTCAAGGGCCTCAGAAGTACAAGCATCAGCTTTACATGTAATTCAAGTATGTAACGTTTATGCACTTCCCTGTGATCGCTGCATTTCACAGTTCTTAAAAAGGTAGTTTTCAAATAGCGTACCTGAAACAGAGAAACCTTTTACAGTAAAGGCATGAATACAAATATTTTAAATATTCAGAAAATGGAAACTTTTCCCTCAGTAGAAGGGCAGTCTAGGGTAGTGAGATACAGCCCAGCTTTGCTGTTAAAATCATGGCACCAACTGGGTTCAGAGCTCAGCTCTGCCACTTACCAGCTGTGTGTCTTTGAGCAAGCGATGTAACGCCTCTGAGCCTCAGTTTTCTCATCTGTAAAATGGGGATAATACTACCTACCTCACGTGATAGATATATCTGTTAGAGATTACATAAAATATAACCATCTATTATAAAGATTAACTCAATGCATGAATTTGGAATAGTGCTTGGCACATGGTACATATTCAGTGTCAGCTATTAAAAACTGCTGAGGAAGAATTAAAACTTCAGAACCCGAGGCACAAACTATAGATGAGAGCAAGGAAAGGAATTTCCTTTTCCCAAGACTGTTGCAAGCCAGTAAATCAATTCTCTGTCTTCTTGTGTAGCCAGTTCTATTGCCTGTGACCTAAACCCAGCCAGGAAACATAACATCTTCTGGCTTCCAAGACTGCTTAGGCAAGAGCGGGAATTATCTGATGTTCATATGTGCAAGCTGCATATTTAGCAGAGTGAGGCCTCCTGGCAGCCTTCAGTGACAGAGTCACAAGTGCAGGGCTGGGGATGCTGCTGAGGGCCACACTGTATCTCATTTCATGTTTATCACCCTGTGGAGCAGGAACGATTATTAGCGTCCCAGTTTCAAAATTGATGCGCAGTAAAATACAATGATGCACAGAGAGATTAAGAACCTTATCTAGTGAGGGCTGGAGATGGAATTAAGCCCAAGCCTAATGGATCCACGCATTTAACCAACATACTATAAGTTCTCTCACTGTACTTAAGCCTTAACTTCTTTCCGCACCTCATGAATGGTCAAGCAATGTATCAGCCTAAAGTTCTGTTTAGACGGCTCACCTTTCACTCTGGTTGCCTATTGTTGCTTCACAAATCACCTTAACACTTGGTGGCACCCTACGACAATGATTTCTGCCCGCTCATGGACGCTGTAGGCTAGGAATATTTGGACGTGGCACAGTGGGATAGCTTGCCTCTGCTCCCTGATGTCTGGGGTCTCTGATGGGAAAACTAGAAAAACTGGGAGTGACTCAAATGGCTGGGAGCTGGAGTCTTCTGGAGCCCTGTTTACCTTTTTGGCCTCGAGATGGTAAGTCTTCTTGCATATAACATTGCTGAGAGCAATATGGGGAAGCTGCCGGGCTTCGTGACCCAGGCTCACGAGTCACAGAACAGCACTTCTGTCAAACTGTATTGGTTGAATAAGGCTGCCAAGTTTCAAGGGAGGAGGGACTAGACCCACCTCTTAATGGAAAGAATCCCAAAGAATTTGCAGCCATGTTTGAAAACTAATTCATCATTCTTATCCTTTTAGTTGGCTTCAGAATATCCAATATAATAAAGATGGCCTAAGGCCTAAAGGCAAACAATAGTTCAGCAGTATAGAGTTTCCAAGACATACTCTCTTTCTTCACACCTGCTGATTTGGAAAATGTTTTTGAAATGGCATTTCCCACTTCGTTTTAGTGAGTAATATTTTCATTAGTCCAGATGGGCTAGACCAGTGCCATAGTAACCAACAACTCCAAAATCTCACTGGCTTAAAACCACCACTGAAGATAAGGTTTACTTCTAATTCCTATTATATATTCAGCACAGCTTGGCTGGGTGCTTGCCTCTGTGTTCTTACTCCAGGGTCCAAGTGTACAGAACAGGTGTCTAGAACATCGCTGTGTTAGGGAGGGAGAAATTGTCCTCTACCCTCTAGGTTCTTCTGGCTGGTCTAACTGACGTGAGACAGATTAACAGGAGAAAATCAGACAAAATTTTAATAACATGTCTACAATTGGGGAGACCCAGAAAAACTGAGTAACTTGCCCAAATGGCTGAAACCTTCACCTTAAATACCATCTTCAGCTAAAGATAAAAGAAGATGTTGTAAGGGCTTGGGACTTCAAAAAGGGGGAAGGCAGTTGACCTGGAGATGGAAAAGCAAAGGTTTGGTAAATAAATGTTTTCTGGGCTGTGCAGAAACAATGGGACTTAGAGTGGATGCATCTCTAGGCCCTGTTTCTCCCCCGACACCAAGCCCATATTCTTTGCAGATGTCTCTGGTAAAAGCTCTATTCTGGGAACAGGCCCTCTATCTAATTTATTTTTTAGGCAGTTAGGGGGAAAGTCAAAATTTCTTCCTGAGTCTTTCGGGCCTTCATTGTTTTCAGCTCGAAATAACCTACGTGCTAAAGAGACACTTTGGAGTGGCAGATTTGCTCCCCAACAGCTGGTTACCGTAAGGAGAGGAAGAGCTTTGGCTGAAAGTGACCACCCACTGCCTGGAAATTGTCAAAGGGCCCCGCCTTACCATGAGAAGGCCTGGAAGCTCAGCCTTCCGTGGCAGGGAGGAGAGAAACAGTAGGTATCGGTGTGATGACACCACAGTGATCCAGTAATGCCATGAAAGAAAGGAAGCTTAAATGTATTATTTGGAATAGTCTTTCTGAGCCTAGACCTATGAGGGCTTTGGAACCAAATATTTGTAACTGGTCTTCTGGAAGTGTGGAAAGGTGAGTTAGTTTGGTTGAATATGAACAGTGTGCAAACGTATTCAATTTCTGTTAAATGAACCAAATTCAAAAGTCCAGTGGAGGGGGCTTCCCTGGTGGCACAGTGGTTGAGAATCTGCCTGCCAGTGCAGGGGACGCGGGTTCGAGCCCTGGTCTGGGAGGATCCCACATGCCGCGGAGCAACTGGGCCCGTGAGCCACAATTGCTGAGCCTGCGCGTCTGGAGCCTGTGCTCTGCAACAAGAGAGGCCGCCATAGTGAGAGGCCCGCGCACCGCGATGAAGAGTGGCCCGCACTTGCCACAACTAGAGAAAGCCCTTGCACAGAAACGAAGACGCAACACAGCAAAAATAAATTAATTAATTAATAAACTCCTACCCCCAACATCTTCTTTAAAAAAAAAAAAGTCCAGTGGACACTGCAGATTGAGGAAGATAAAGGGAAGTTGGCTGAGGTTCCAAGCTTGGTTTCATGATCCTAAAGTGCACCTTGAGGAAAAACCTATGACCACCTATGTCTAAGAATCACAGGTCTCCAGGGATACCCTATAGTCCTGATAGACGTTCCATTTTGGGCCTCAAGTTGTACAGCCACTAAACCCAGGCTGGCTGCAGGTGCTCTTCCAGGGTGGAGAGGGTGTAAGATCTGGGGTCAGGACACCTCGAAACTCAGTCAGGAGCTTTTTGGTACTGTATCCATAGGTCTCTTCTTCCCCATTCTAAGCCACCCTCAGGAGCAGCCCTGGGGGCGTGCACCATCCTCTCACCAACACACCCACCACCCACATTGCTGACAAGAGCCAGCTTCCTGTGACAGGGATGGGTGACTACGGGGTATGCACCCCATGGCAAACCCTGGGGTCAGAAATTCAAATGACAGGCAGATAACTCACCAATGTGAATAGGGCAGCAGGACATAGAACAGTAGGAAGTTGTTAGTTAGAACTGGTATGCCATCTAAAGGCATTCAGTTCATATTTTTTAAAGTATATATTAAGTTTGTGCCAGCAAAAATAAGAGATGGTTGAGTGGATCTGGTGGCCATGGATCTCCAGTTTGCATGCCCCAGTCTAGCCCCATCACAATAGGTAAGTGCTCCCTCTTTCATGGAAAGAGAATGAAGGTTCAGGGAGGTTAAGGCGCGTGCCCAAGCTTGCACAGCTCATAAGGGGTAGAGCCAGGCAGTTTGGCTTCAGAGTCCATGCTTATAACCACCATTCTTCACTGCAGATTCTAGAATAAGTGTGCTTTCAAGACATGGGTATGCACCAGAATCACTGTGGGAGCTTGTAGAGCTACACATTCCATTCCTGGTCCCTAGATTCGCTGAAACAGCATCTCCATGACGGGAGCCCACAACAGCATCCCCAGGTGATTCTTACGTCGTCCTCAGGTAGCAGTCTGCTGACCAGTCTTTGGGAGACTTCTGTTGATGATTTTAATCCATCTCCATGGAGCCAGGCTTTCTGGGATCTATACGCAGAAAGCCAAGCTGAATCACATTATTGTTCCAACCCTAGGAACCTAGTTTTTAAAAACTGACGACTACTAATAACCTAGACCTTGGCTTCGAAAGAGGAGGCAAATGGCTACAAGGAGAGTCCTTTGAGAACTTGAACTGGAGAGTAGTTCTTTTTTTTCTAAACCTCTGCTTTCAGTCTTGCAGTTATATTTCTGGTAACAGTTTTGCAAGTGGCAGTAGGGAGGTGGGCAACTCTAGGTTCCCTCTAAACTGGAAAGTGCATTCTACATCAGGGAAACCTTTGAAGTCTGCTGTGGAGTCGAAACGTGAAGACACGATAGGGACATTGGAGGAGGAAAGCAGAAATTGTGACGATCTGAACCATTTAGCCATTTCCCACCTTTTTGCAGTGTTTTTCATGGCAGATGAGGGGATAGAAAGAGAGAAGAGAGGAAAGAGGAAAAGGGAAAGAGTGACCAGGGGAGCGGTTCTATAAAATGGAAGCTGTGAACTCTCGCAGGTTGGTCTGTGTTTGCGTGACAGGACAATGAAAGGCCACCAAGATTCTGCTTAGTGCCTTTTGGCTGTGCCCCCAAATGCTGGCCAGCATGTTTGTTTTCTCTCCTTCTCCAGCCCAACACGATACTTCTGAGTAGAGACCGAATGCAGCTCCAATTTATAGGAATAAATAGGAAAAATGGCTTCATGACCCCTCTGATTTATTTTGGATTTGCAGCCTAAGCACTGCCTTTTGCTTCCTGAAGTCCCAAGTCAGTTGCAAAGGTGGGGAGGGCCATGGAGAAGGAGGCCCAGCTGGCCTGGTCAGTGTGGTTTCTGTTAGGCTCGTCACTGCATTCCCAGAACGCTAGCTTAGTTCTTGCTTTGATTGAACTTCTTTGGGAGTATCTCATCGCTTATATCCTGGAATGGCTTTCTCCCCCTCAGAAGAGAGCTTTTATGGAGGCCTGTTTTCTGACATTCACAAAATAGATGGGTTCCCTCAGGGTTGGGCTCGGAATTCAGATTTATCTATAGTCATTTTTCATATCCTCTATTTTGGTTAATTTTAGGTCCATTTTGGATCAAGATGGATAGATAGATTTATTACATGAAAAGGGGATTAAAGTTAGGACCATGGTTGTATGTATTATATTAAAGAGCAAAATGTTTGCAGTGTTTAGCATTTTCACTTAACTTTTTGTTTTTTTAAGGACTAATCTTCGTTTTAAAATTCATTTATTTTATTTATTTTTATTTTTGGCTGCATTGGGTCTTCGTTACTGAGCGCGGGCCTTCTCTAGTTGCAGCCAGAGGGGGCTTCTCTTGTTGTGGAGCACGGGCTCTAGGCGTGTGGGCTTCAGTAGTTGTGGTGCACAGGCTCAGTAGTTGTGGCTCACGGGCTCTAGAGGGCAGGCTCAGTAGTTGTGGCTCAAGGGCTTAGTTGCTCCGCGGCATGTGGGATCTTCCTGGACCAGAGTTCGAAACTGTGTCCCCTGCATTGGCGGGCACATTCTTAACCACTGTGCCACCAGGGAAGCCCTCACTTAACTTTTATTAGCAACAAATGTATTTGATTTTTTTTGTTACAGTTTCTCTTCTAGACACTTCTCAGGTGGATTTGAAATAGCTAGTCATCTTTGTTACCCAAAATCTGGGCTTCTGTAAACAGGGCAGCATCTCGCCCCTAGGGCTCCTTTGTGCAAATTAGAAAAAGGCTCCCTCAGCGCGGGAATGCACAAGGTGGTGAGGCTAGGGGATGGCATCTTTGTGGAAAGACAAAGGCACCCTTCCTCTGGGAAAATGCAGCCCCTTGCCAGGATGCCTGGCTTGCTGAGAGAAGCCGGCATAGATTTCCACCCCTGCTTGCCTCTTTGGGCAGGGCCCTTATAAATTTGCCCTGACAGTTAGTTACAGATTCCTATACTTGGCTCTCTCTGTTACATTGTGTAAGTGTTCAAGATTTGAAGGGCAATGTAATCAGAAACTTTCTCCCTACTGTATACAGAGAACTCTACTCAATATTTTGTAATAACTTATAAGGGAAAAGAATCTGTAAAAGAATATATATATATATATAAAACTGAATTATATATGTATAACTGAATATATAACTGAATCACTTTGCTGTACACCTGAAACTAACATAACATTGTACATCAACTATACTTCAATTACAAAAAGACTTCAGAAAAAAAAAGAAAAGAAAGAAACTTTCTCCAATGCTGAGATGTATTGGAAACAAAGCCAGAGGATGCCTCCAAGTTTATAATTATAGCAGGTATGGATATTTCCACGACTCCTGTGATGCAAGGAATGTCACATTTCTGTATTGTATGGATCTCTAACTCCCGTCTGAATTGGCAAGAAGCTCAGCAGTAGCCATTTGGGGCTCCTTCCCTTTTCCAGATCATATAAAACAGCTCAGAGGGGATGGAGCAGGGGGAGGGCACATGCCGTCCTGAGGGAGAGCGCAGGTCTCTGTGGTTGCCTTCACCTCTGCTGTTGTCCTGTCCTCTGTCTGGGGCACTGCTCTGGGCAGGGGCACAGAGTCTTTTCCCTAATAGTCCTTTCCACTGCCACAGGCCATCCTTTTCTCAGAGTTCTTTTCCCTTTCCTGCTTCCTCGGATTGGACAGCTTTCCTTTTCTTTGAACTCTGAATTGTGAAGGTTTCATTCAACCCTATCTCCACATTAGCAGTTAGTGCTAATTAGAACCACCCAAGCACCTGCTAACCCTTCACAGGCAGAGCAGTTCCTGGCTTCCCCTTGGGCTGAGGAAGAGGCAGGAGGGAGACTGGATGGACAGTCTCATCTCGTCCTGGTGAACCTTCCTGATGAAGGGGGTGCAAAGCACAAGTTAGTTTCTCAGTATACCGCCCACTGCACTAAGCACTCGAAACAATATCCCAAGGCCACCATTTCTTTCAGCATCTCTTATGGGCAAGACACATAGTATAGGGAGGGAAACAGACACACTTAAGAAAAATTTTGCCTTCTAGTAACTTAGAGTTTAGTTGAAATGTGATAGAGGAAAGAAAAGAAAACCCTTACAAATTCCTGTAAATCAAGATAAAAAGGAATCATCAGAGAAGCAAGTGAAGGGGTCAGAGAATGCAGAGATCCTTCCTGGGACTATCAGAGAGATTTCATGAAAAAGGACTTGAGGGATGGCTGAGATTTCAGCATCGGTCCAAAATGAAAGAACAACACATGTAAAAGTGGAGAAGAGCGTGGGCTGAGAGGTCACTGTTCAAGGGGTGCAGTGGGGTGAGACAAGGAGCAGGCAGAAGACTGGGGAGGAATGGTGGAAAGGAAGGGTGTGTTCATTTCCTCTGGCTGCTGTGTAACAAATTACCACAAACTGGGTTACTTAAAACAATAGAAATGTATTCCCTCAGAGTTCAAGAGGCCAGAATTCTGAAATCGAGGTGTCGGCAGGCACACACTCCCTTTGGAGCCTCTGGGAGAGGATCTTTTCCTCCCTCTTCCATCTTCTGGTGGCTGCAGGCGTTCTTTGGCTGGTGACCACCATCTCTGTCCCCATCGCCACATCACTTTCTCCTCTGTGTGTGCATATGATCTCCCTCTGACCCTCTCCTCTAAGGACCCTTGTGATTGCATTTAGGGCCCAGCTGGAAAATCAGGATAATCTTGTCATCTCAAAATCTTTCACTTAACCACATCTGCAAAGACCCTTTTTCCAAATAAGGTCACATTCACAGATTGCAGGGGATAGGACCTGATATCTTTGGGGGTTGAGGCATAGTATTCTGCCTACCACAGAGGGTAAGACCCAACTGTCAAGAAGCTGACAGCCATACTGCGAGGGCAGACCTTAGGCTGAGGAAACCATCCAGGACTTTTACATTAGGGTTCCTAAAAGCGCACTCTGGTGAGCCTGAGAAGAGTTAGCAGACTCCTGCAAGCCAGGGGTAATAGGGGACTGTGTTAAAGGGAGGAGCCATGGGATGAGAAGGAGTGTGTGACCGCTTAGATGTGGGGAAAAGAGAGAAAGACTCACCAAAGTGCACTTCCAGCCCAGCTGGTGGAGAGATTGGTGGGATCTGCTAGTAGCAGAAAGGGGAAGGTGGTGCCATGAGCTGATTTGGTGAGGAAGTTAATTTCAATTTGCAAGAGCTTGAGTTTTAGGAGGAAAAAACGCTTTTTCTCACTGGTGGTAGAAAGC
The DNA here is from genome assembly GCF_005190385.1 of Monodon monoceros. Lineage (NCBI taxonomy): Eukaryota > Metazoa > Chordata > Mammalia > Artiodactyla > Monodontidae > Monodon > Monodon monoceros. The sequence goes on from NW_021703782.1 coordinate 62,865,179, forward strand.
TGGATAGTGATGGTACCTCAAAATGATCCAAGAAAAACATACTCGGAGTTTGTTTATTAGTGTGATTTTGTTGTTTTAAAATTTTGATTTATTTTAGTGCACAAACAGACCAAAGGTAACTCAAGAAATCCAAGAGTAGGGCCAGGTCTCAGACACTAGACCTCGAGCAAGTTATTGATTCAGGCCCGCCTGGCAGGAGTTAGTGGATCTTTACTTTCGAGATTATTGCGACGTACGCCATCCTTTTCTCTCTACCAACTCTTTGTTATTTCCCTCTGCTCTGTTTAATTTTTATTTCTCCAAGATCTTTTCTAAATTTCTTAGAATTCTTCATATTTCTCAGAATCTCTGCTTTCTCGTAATCCTGGATTACCCTGGTGCCTTATGCCCTCGTGATTAGTGAATTATAACCTCATGGTTAATTTAGCTCCCACTGCTGGCTGGCTTATTCTTTCATTACTTACCAGTTTAAAAAAATTGATCAGAAAAAATCTGATCAGCTGCCTCGGGCTATTGCTCAGTCACTGGCCAGCCTATGGGTCAGCTGCCTGTAGGTAAGGCACCTACTCCTGGTCCAGTCAGCTGTGGCCAAGGAGTGGGATCCTGTGAACAAACAAGGCAACCTAGGCTCTAGCTGGAGCAAGGAATTTGACAGGCACATTCATGGGCGTTCCTTAGGACAGTGGTTCTCAAAGTGTGGTTCCTGGACCAGCATATCAGCATCACCTGGAATTTGTTAGACATGCAGATTCTTGGGCCCCAGCCCAGATGTCCTAAATGAGCAACTCCAGGGGAGGAGTCCAGCAATCTGCATTTTATCAGGCCCTCCAGGTGATTCTGCTACACACTCAAGTTTGAGAACCACTGCCTTAGACTAAGACTGCACACGGACTAAAAATGAATGTTTGGATGAAATCATGAGAGAAAGGTGGTTCATCTTTAACCCAAGAAGGAGTGTTCATGCAAGTTGCCTCTAAGCATCAGGCAAACGTGGCATTTGTTGTAAATCCCTATTTTATGGATGTTGGAATGTCAGTGTTTTATGTTGTTGAATGATCTGCATTCTCCAGGTTTTATTACCTGCCTCAGACCATGAACTAGGATAAGTACTGTCTTCCCCATGCCCTCCTTCCCACATGGATACTTCTCTGACTCTCCTAATGCACAGTCCTCATTGGCACCAGCCAAACCCTGGGCTCCCTCCACAGATTCGAACAAATTTTACTTAATAAGTGATTGTGTTTCTGGTTAGCATTTGTTTTTCTCCAAAAAAAATCAGTTAACTATTTACTTTGAGTCTTGTGACATTCAGATCATTTACACCTCTCCTGTCTATTGCCGGTCAGGGTAAGAAGTTCATTTGTTAGGGGCTTGTTTTTATGGCTCCAGTTTACATGAATGTGAATAAAAACAACAACAATATAGAACAAGAGAGAAGATGAAAAAGAAAGGGAAAGAAGAAACCTCTTTCCTTCCGGGGTGTATGAACAGGTTAAAGCCTAACACAGGGCTAGGACGAGGCTGAGGTTAGCAGGGTGTAGAATTTAAGGGGGTGCCAAAAAATTCAGTACTCAAGATAAATATTGTAATGCAATACTTTAAAAAATCAAAACCAATGCAAAAAAATCCATGATGAGCTAAGTATCAGAATTTGAAATAGAGACAGACTCCATTTCCCTCACTAGGCATATTAACTTGAGATGACAGCAAAAGCCACCCAAACCTCCAAGGTTGAATGGAGCCGCGGTGTGAGTACCCTCGAATGGAGGCATTGCCGATGCCATTTGCTGCAGGATGAGCACTCTCTGTGTCCTACTCTTGAGTGTAGAAAAGCTATGTCAAGCGCTCTAAGAAGCACTGGAATTAGAAAAAAGATGCTATATTTCTAATAGATTATAGTCTCTATTAGTTTATTTGCTTCATTCACCAAGAGTCATCTTGGAACGTCTAATACATTCACAAAACCGGAAATGCTCTTCTCCCCACTGTCCACCTGTTCTTGGTCAGTGGGGATGGCTAATCAGTCCTATCTGACCCCTCATCTGATGTGGGACTGGTCTAGTACAGTGGGATGACGATCCTGCTTTTTCTTTCTCTCTCCTCTTAGGCTCATCTTATCCGCTCTGTTTTTCCTTGTCATTCATGGGTCTCGTGTTCAGAATTGTGTCATGGAAAGAGCAGTAGAGGAAGAATCACTATGTTCTTATCCCAGCTCAACCACCAAACAGATGTGTGACCCTGGGCCAATCGCATCTCCTCTCTGGGCTCAGTTTCCTCATCTGTCACGTGAAAGAATCAAATTACATCATCCCGTGCTCCTCTCTGTTTCTTAAGCTCTGTGTCCAGCTTCTTCTCAGAAATTTCACATCCGCAGCCTTCTAATTTTTCACCCCTCTTCTCACTCCCCAGTCTGAGGGCCTTTCCAATTGCTTCAGAAAAATGAATCTCCCTCTCTCTCCTTTCCATGATGAATGGTTGATGAAATGAGAAAAGTATCTGGGAGTCACACGTACCAAAGCTGTGATTTCTAAAGAAAAACGTGACAGTAAAAATTCGGTACTACTGACCCTCTGGCTCACCCAGAGTGCCCTTCGTGAATGGCCACAGAAGTCTCTATCAGCCTCATCATTTTCTTTTCATCAAACTGACATAGCATCCTTTTATTCCACCAATATTTATTCAATGCCTCCGAAGTAGCAGCACTTTTCTAGCCCTAAATTAGACAAAGCTCGTGCTCTCATGGTGTAACCATTCATTCTAGGCCATGCATTCTGTGTGCACACACACATTCACATGCACACTCAAGCAAGAAAAACAAATACTTTATGATCCTTAAATTATGACTTGAAGCTCCCATTTCACAAGGCTGGCAAAAAATTCAAACTTGGGCACTTTTAGGGATCTCTCCCAGAATTCCCTAGGATCCTACAAGCATCTGAAGACTTTCTGGGTTCCTGAAAAATGTGTGAAAGGACCTCAGTAGTATTCAGTCCATGGTGATCATCACTGATGTTTTTCTTCCCAAACCCTCACGGTCTCTTGAGGGCAGATTGTTCCACAGCTTCTGTGTCAGGCTGGCCTGGAACTCTGCTCAGGGTGGGAGTTCCCATGTTCAAGGTCTTCCTCATAGAGAATTTCCAAAAATGTGTTTCCTTCCTTTCAGTTTGCATAATTACCATGGAAGCCTTCTTCTCTGACATGGTCAGGATAAGGGACAGGTACTTAATTCACTACTCCAAAAAGAGAGTTAAAAGGGGTAATTAAATGTACACATATCTTGACCATTCTATTTTTTAGCACAAAACATATAAATGTATGTTTGTTTGTCAATCTTTTAATTTTGGTCCAACACCTTTTCTTTGAATATGAGCATACTCTTTGGTGTTGTGATTATCTTTCTACAAAAGATTCCCACTCATAATTCATCCTCTGTAATGTTCACCTTTAATTTCTTTATTGTCAGTGGGAACTTAAGGCCACTTGTGAGGCAATCTGCAAAAAGAACTTTCTATACTTTAAAAAATTCTCCCCAGTACTTTACAGCATCTCACTCACATCTAATTGGACAGGCATGGCTAATCACCATTATCTAACTCTTTCCAAAACATTCAACTTAATTTTCATAGAAAGAACTCTTCCTATTTATTCTCACATTTCCGTGGTTTACATATAATTTAATAAATTCATAGTTTCAATAACAAGTACAACAGGCATTAACATATTTAGGAACAAACGTAACTGACTCCTAATAAGCACGTAACTGCTAGAGGCAGAAGTAGGTGAGCATGTTAGAGAGTCATCTGTTGGTCACAGACGTCCAGTGTGCAGTGGACCTCAGTCAGGATGGTTTACAGAAGAAATGGGCACCATAGGTTCATCTGTAGCGTTCAGCAGAGATCAGTTAACAGAACACCTGCAGTGTTTACAGTATCGGTTACAACTGTGCTCCCTTACCCTCTTGCCAATAGGTACCACCACTTAAAGGTAAGGAGTAGAAAATCCTTAATCTTGAAACTTACAATGCTGTCAAACAAAATAGGTCTTAATTTTCGGTTTTAAAAAAAGTGAGGGTTAGGGTTAGGGTTTCAAATTCAGTTTCACTGCATTTTCTTAAATTGATAGGATATTTTAGCTTTATTCATCCTCCAGGGCCTCAAAGTGATTGATTTTAGCTTTATTCTCTTCCTCTGTCCTCACTTTACCTCTCTTATAGGTGTTATGTAGACTTAGATAGCCGAAAAGGGGGGAAGAAGGAAAGAGGGGAGAGAAGACAGGAAGAGGAGGAAAGCTAATACTCTGACATCTATACAAAGTGGGTGCTTGGCCCTTAAAGAATCCAGATGCTGCCCTGTGGGCATCCTGTGGAACAGGGCCTGGCAAAATGTGCCAGTGGAAAAGTTTTCTGGGCACCGGTTGGGTTATTAAAAGGAAAAGAAATGCTTCTGTTTCTGTGTATCAAGTTTATGGACGTGGAACCAGAAGGAAGCAGCATTTGCTTGTGTAGTTGTGAAAAGGCTCTAGATTTTCATCTCTCTTCTGGCTTCCAAGATTACATCTGTGCTGCTTCACCTCGTCATCTTTATAGAGTGAGATAATGTAATACATTTAGCCATAAATGTATTAAACTATGAGACTTGCTGCTAGAGGATTCTTTCCAAAGCACAGTTCTGACAGTGTCATCTTTTAGCTCAGAAACCTCCAACATCTCCCCTTACCTAATGAATTAAAACCTTACACTTGGCCCTGGTGGTTAGGTCTCTCCAAACAAGTCTTGCTCACTTATGGCTCAGGAATGCCCTGTGTCCACACTCCACTCAGGACAACTGGGCTACTTGTGCTTCTGGAGCCCTGGGTGTTTGCTTGGGCCCTTGCTGTCTGATTAGAATGCATGCATTCCCTCCGTCCCTCTATCTGTTAGGAATACGTGAAGGTTGCAAGTAATAGAATCTTTGTCTCCCCTCCAGAAATACAGGTTTTATTTTCCTCAATATGATATCTTTTTTCCCCTTATGCCAGTATTTCCCAAACTTCTTTTCTGCCAGTACCCCTATATTAGTATTCGTCTTTAAATGGACTTAAGTTTGTTTTTAGTTAAATCTATTTTTTTATTCTAGAAAGCTTACATCAGTGCTCTCCATGGAAAAAACAGTATCCCTAGGTAAACTCCCTTGACAAATAAAACAGCATCCCTTGATAAATAAAATTCATCATAAAAAATAAATGCAATAAAAAATACAATGATATTACCTTCTATCTAGGTAACTCTTGCCTGAGGCATGCCCTGTCCTGGTAAAAGTGTTAAAGATTGGCAGCAAATAGATTTTCTCTTTGATGAAATTAGGAGGATTGAAGAAGAATGGAAAATAGACTGACTTTCTCAGTGTTCCGGTGCCATGCCCATGCACCATCTAAAATCATCTCCTGCACCACCTAAAATCAGCTTGAGTGGTGTGTGCTCTCACTTTGGGAAACGCTGTCTGAGTCTCATGAAATGATGAGCAGCTAAAGGGCAAGACGTGATTCTCACTCCCCTTCATGTCCTTCACCTTTCCAAGAATCTATTCCCTAGGCCTCCAAACCTCCCCACCTCCTTCTAGGGGACGCTGAGGTGCCCCATGAGCCACTGTGTTATGTGATGGGAAGAAATGAGCAGTTATTCTCTGCAGTGCTAGCTGATGGATTGGTCTGTCTTCTCCAAAACATCAGGAGAGTAGGTTCATCAGGTCCATGGACTTAGGATGTAGAATGAGTGTTTCTCCTCAAGTTCACGCACGTGTGTGTGGCAGGGGGGGTGGGGGGGGGCGGGGGGCGGGGCGGGTATGTGTTGGGGAGGGAATGTAGCAGAGGAAGACTGTGGGGTTTTCTGAACTTCCTTGATTCACGGCGCTCTGTTCCCGAAATGCTTCAATACTCTCGTAGTTGGGTTGTGCAGGTTCCTGTCTTAGAGCAGTGTGTTTGGGAGCCAGGTAAGACTTTGGAGATCAACTGCTGCCTCTCCTCTCCCTAATCCCCCCGCCCACTGAGTCTCCTCTTGCGGAAGAGGAAACCAGGGACCAGCGAACAGCTGTCCAGATCCACAAACCAGAACTGAATCCAGATGCTTGGAATAGCAACCCATCCCTGCGGCCCTCCTGTGACTGACTCGAGTTGTTCACAGACTTTCTTCCTCCTTTTCCAGGCAGTGCTAAGCCCTCTCATAGCCATCGCGCTGAAAATATCCCAGATTCACGAGAGAACCGGCCGGAGGGGCCCTACTGTCATCACCTGAACGGAGGACAGATCACTTACCACAGCCAAAAGAACGCGCTCGGCGGGGGACGCTTCACTCATGCCTTCTTGCTACCTGTTTGTGCCTCTTATGACTTTGAAAAAAAAACAAAGGTTGATTTGGTGGTGGGCGGGGTAGGTGGGGAAAGAAACAAATGTCTGTTTTGTTTGGGTTTTAGTCAGTTTCTGCAAATGCAACAGGGTCTTCCGTTGTCTCTGAAAGCTGCACTGTCATCTGATATCTTGCTTTATCACACAAGGGAACCTGCCCTTTTGAGAGAGAATCAGTGGGCTGGGAATAGTCAGGGCATCTGTGCATCATTGGTGTCAGGTGAGAGAAGGTTCTGGAATAGCGGAGGAGCGTGCAATGCCAGAAGTCAGCTGACCCTGAGCCCCAGGTGCTCCCGGACAGACCTAAGAAGGATCTCCTCAGCAGCGGGAGGATTTAACTTTTCATCCCAGGTCAGGTCTCCCATGGGTGAAAGTTGTAGAACTCCTAATAGCCCACCTCATGCCCACCAACCACCTGATGGCCACTCACCCTCCTTCCCATCTCCAAAGTCCCCATGCCACCCCCTTCACATCTTCAAGAGCTTTCTACAAACCACAATGACACACTTTCAACAAAACATATCAAAGGGTGTTTTTCTCTCTTATTTTGTAAATAATATCAATACTAGCTATTAAGCAGGCTGCATTCCTTCAAATTCAGCCATTCATTACACAGGTGGGAGGTCATTTCTTAGCAGGACTCTGAGAATGAATGCTGAACATTTTCGGGCCCCGCCTTGATTATATCACGTGGGTTGGTACATGAGTTGATACTAATTCCTGCTGAGAAGGCAAAATACCACCATGTTGGCTGTCTCTCTGACTTTCTCACTCTGCTAACTTATCTCCCAATAAGGGCCTGTTTTCATGCACTTGTTTGGACACAGTTCAGATCTTACTGGTCATGGCTGTAAAAGGAGACAGTGAAATGCTGTAAAAGTAGGAGATGAAGTGGATGCTGGAAGAGAACCTTGCTGGTGGCACAGTGATGGGCCTGATGAGATGGCAGGGAGGGTGGGGTCCCCTGCTGGAAAGCAGAGGGTCACAGCTGGCTTTATTTGCCCAGAAAAAAGATATTGTGTTCCTGGCAGCCTCCGTCAGTCCTCAGCCAGAACCCTGGGCGCACAGGACCTGTTTGCATATGTTTTGCTTCCTTGGGAACGCACCCACTTATCATGTCATTGGCACAGATAACATGGTGCGCTTTGACCGTTCAGAAATGCATTATTGCTGTAGTCAAGATTAGGGCAAGCAGGGAGACATTCCCAGCAAGGTATTTGTTTCCATTTTCTATCTATGCTTCTGTCAGAAACTTGCTAGGACCTTTAGCAGCTAATAAAAAAGAAATTTCTGATTTCAACCTTACACAAGAATTGTGGATTTTTGCTTAGTTGTTTGTCTTGCCATTTGAGAAACTCCAGTAGTGGTCACTCTTCTGATAAGTCTGCCTTGCAGAACACTTGCAAGGTGTTCATCATTATGAACATTATGATCTCGGGAATTTAGTAAATAAATGGAACAGAGAAGGCAAAGTGCTCAAAACTGCCTTTGGGCGTCAGAAGAAACGAACGTGGCATCTAATCTTTCATCACAAGTGTCTTGATTTAAAAATAATAGTAGGGTGGCTTTGAGCTGAGATTCTAAGGAACGAGTTATGAAGTTTATCAGCAATGGAATACAACTTGCCTTGTGGCTTTGGTTCTCATCATCTTTAAAGTGGAGATCCATGGGACTTCCCTGGTAGCGCAGTGGTTAAGAATCTGCCTGCCAGTGCGGATTCGAGCCCTGGTCCGGGAAGATCCCGCATACTGCGGAGCAACTAAGCCCGTGTGCCACAACTACTAAGCCCGCGTGCCACAACTACTGAAGCCCACATGCCTAGAGCCCGTGCTCTGCAACAAGAGAAGCCATCGCAATGAGAAGCCTGCGCACCACAGCGAAGAGTAGCCCCCGCTCACTGCAACTAGAGAGAGCCCACGCTCAGCAACGAAGACCCAACCCAGCCAAAAATAAATAAACACATGTATTAAAAAAAAAAAAAAAAAAGAAAGTGGAGGTTGATGACAGCACAACTAGATACACTCAGGCTTAGACAGCTAAGCCTATTTTTCAATATTTTTTCTCAAGTTGCTGAACTTTTCATCATGTCGAACTTTGAAGTTCAAATGTAAATTAATCGTCATTTTAAAATCCTGTTTCTTTATTTCAGTATGGAGTCATGTGTGTCCAGCAACACAAATATAATTCATTCATTCAGCAAACAACAGTTGAACGACTGCTGTGTGCAGAGTCCTGGGTTTCTTCGGTGCAGCAAACGGATGCATAAAATATTATCCCTGCTTCTGTGAGTTTGTAGTTTGGGAACGGGAGGCTATGGCAAACGTGCACAATGAATCAGGTAGACATGAAGGTTACAGCAGCGGCAGAAGCTGTGGGAACACACAGAGAGACTGACTCAGAGATGGAAGGCACTAGCACCTAAGGGATTTCCCAGAGAGTGGAGTTTCCTGGGCCTGGTAACCATTTCTATAATTTCACCAAGGGTGAATGTAGCAAGAACAAAGACTAGAAGTGGAGGGGTAGGATGGCTGGAGAAGAGGCTTGCTTTGGGTCTAGTGAGAGGTTGGCTTGCATGAGTGGGGCTGAAGCAGACACAACGTTACAAATATCAGACGAAGCAAATTCTTGGGCCCAGCTGCGGAAAGAAGCAGCTGCACAGCCACCTATTTTTACGGAGCTTTTTCTCAGCGAGGTTGCAAAAGGGAAGGTCCTCTAGTGGCTCAGGACACAGCCTGCCTCTGGAACCTGCTTCAGATCACACTGCCAAGGTATGAATTCTGCTTTACATAAAAGTCAAGCTTCTCTTGCTGAGCTATACATGCACATCCTCTTGCCTTACCCTCGGGAGAAGTGAAAGACAGGAAGTCACCCTTCTGCACATAATGTTCTTTGGTTCTTAAAGACAGAGCTTCAGCCACCAGTCTCTCTTAGGAGTAGATGACTGGAGAGGTCCACGAATGTCGTGGGGACCACAGGAGAGAATCGTGGGAGGGACTGTGGATAGAGTATGGCAGCTGTCAGGCCACTCCTGTGACCGGCTAGGATTGAGGTGTCCACTCACTGCACCACGTGCTTCCAGAGCAATGACAAGCACCAGTGTATATAATGCAGTGATTCCCAAAGAGGGCAGTGCCGCTACCCTCCCAGGGAGTGTTTGGAAATGTGTGTGTATGTGTGCCAGGGAGGCGCTTAGTGGGAGGGGACCGAGGATGTGAAATCTGCTGTGTTAGCCAGTCCCCTAGATCAAAAAGTTGTTTTGCCTCATCTATGATTCTTGAGTTTATTGACTGACCTTGGAAATGGATAGACAGCCATTATGAAAATGAGATCCTTTATCAATCTTACTGATCCAAGGTGCAGCCTACATCTACCGTATTCTTGGTGCAAATAGTGCCGCGTGATGTTGCAGGCTGAAGGGCTTGCACAAGACATGAAGGCTTTCTGCACAGGAAGCTTCAGATGGATGGCCAATCCCATGGTGGCACAATGGGCTGACGGTTGGCCACACTGAGCCAGTGTTCTCTGCGGGTAATACAGGCAATGACAGGGTTAATGGCATGGCGACTTCTGATTGGCCAGCGTGGCTCAGTGTGAGGCACAGGATTTACCTTGGCAACACATCCATCAGCCACGGCCTGTGGCGGGTGTGGGGAATTTGAAATGCACCTGCGGGAACTGGTAGTGATATAACAGATGACTCCATTTTATTGCTTGATTACCCACCGGCTACTCGCCAAACACGTGGACCCTGATATCCCAGACACCTGCCTTGAAGAGATTTCCATTCCTGAGTGGTGAAGGGGCTGAGACATCACGCGCCTTTGGAAATGAGGTAACTCCCAGTAAATCAGTCTTTGGCCCTTCAGAAGTTACAAACAGCAAGAGATTATCCGAGGCGGCAGAGCTTAGCAGAATCCCTGCTCCACTCCGACCAGCTGGAAACGTCGTCAGTGGACGGTTCATGCGGCTGCCGACCCACTTGGTACGTGCATCAGCCTAAGTTGTCATGTCACGGAGCATAGAATATGGTGAAGGGATGCGGTATAAACCCATGTCTTTATCATCTTCCCATGTCTTTAAGCACCTAGTGTGTGCCTTACAAAACAGGTGGGCTGGGGAGGTACCTCACCAAAGACAGTGTGCTTAAGTAGAATCTTAAAGGATGGATACGAGTGGGAGATTTTGAGTGGAGGGGCCCAAAGTATACACTCTACATTTCAGGTGTGCAAAAGATGCGGCACAGTGGGTTCTGTAACTGACCTTGTCATGCTCATCTTCTGGGGGTGGAGGTGGCTTCTTAGACGGGATAAGATAAAACACTGGACAGTCATCACCTCTGAGAATTTCCCTTCCCTTGTTGACATGTGAGCCCCCCACCCCGCCGTTCACATTTCAGAGGAGGCAACGGGTAAAGACTGCACTTTCTCATAGTCTAAGTGCCCGGCCTGCCATTCACAGAATTGTGGTTCTCAATTCATAACCATTAAATTGATCGTAAACTTCAGGAGGAAGAGGGGATACAATGTCTACTTCCCCTGAGTGAATCTTCCAGGGGTGGCCAATGAATTTTCATTAATCACAACAGGACACTTTTTGTTTTTTTTTACTTTTCATTTTATATTGTATAGCCGATTAACAATGTCATGATAATTTCAGGTGCAGAGCAAAGCGACTCCACCATACATATACATGTATCATTCTCCCCCAGATTCCCCTCCCATCCAGGCTGCCACATAACATTGAGCAGAGTTCCCTGTGCTATACAGCAAGTATTTGTTGGTTATCCTTTTTAAATATAACAGTGTGTACATGTCAATCCCAAACTCCCTAACTATCCCTCCCCTCCACCCTTCCCCCCACCCCGTAACCGTAAGTTCATTCTCTAAGTCTGTGAGTCCGTTTCTTTTTGTAAATATGTTCATTTGTATCACTTCTTCTTAGATTCTGCATATAAACGATATCATACGATACTTCTCTTTCTCTGTCTGAGTTACTTAACTCAGTATGACATCTCTAGGTCCATCCATGTTGCTGCACATGGCATTATTTCATTCTTTTTTATGGTCGAGTAATATTCCATCGTATATATGTACCACTTCTTCTTTATCCATTCCTTTGTCAATGGACAATTTGGTGGCTTCCATGTCTTGGCTGTTGTAAACAGTGTTGCAATGAACGTTGGGGTGCACGTATCTTTTCGTACCATGTTTTTCTCCGGATATATGCCCAAGAGTGGGATTGCAGGGTCATATGGTAGTTCTATTCTTAGTTTTTTAAGGAATCTCCATACTGTTCTCCATAGTGGCTGTACCAATTTACATTCCCACCAACAGTGTAGGAGGGATCCCTTCTCTCCACACCCTCTCCAGCACTTATCGTTTGTGGATTTTCTGATGATGGCCATTTTGACTTGTGTGAGGTGATCATCTCATTGTAGTTTTGATTTGCATTTCTCTAATCCTTAGCGACGTTGAACACCTTTTCGTGTGCCTCTTGGCCATCCGTATGTGTTCCTTGGAAAAATGTCTATTTAGGTCTTCTCCCCATTTTTTGACTGGGTTGTTTGTTTTGATGATATTAAGCCACATGAGCTGTTTGTAGATTTTGGAGACTAATCCCTTGTCGGTCACATCATTTGCAAATATTTTCTCCCAATCTGTGGGCAACAGGACACTTTTGTCTGACTCGCCCAGTGGGTTTTAATTGGTAGGCCTCTCAAAGGCAGGATTTGTTGTGGGTAGTAACCATGTTTCTGATGCTTGCTTCAGAGTACATTTGTTTTTTTTAAAAAAAAGGCAATAAATGTCTCTTAGTCGTATTTCTTTGTGAAAGGCACATGGCTCATTTTCTGACTCAATAGTTGATGTTCAATGATGTTAGGCTCTGCAAAAAGATTAACTCATCTGGATGCTGTGTTCCACATGGAGAATAAAATTTTGACTTACGCTCCTCTATTGATTTTTTTTCTGATACAAAACAGCAAAAAAGGGGAAAGTTTAAGTACAAAATTTATTGCAGGAAAGAGATTAAAACAATTTTCTTATGTAAACCAAAATTACATTTGTCTCACATGACTACCAGTAGTTGGAAAAACCATCTATTACAGATTCAAACTCTGGACGATAGCCCGGTTATAGAGCTTGTTCAGGTCAGTGAATGTGCTCAGACCCCAAGGAAAATTTCAGGATAACCATCTAAGTAGAGGAATAGAAAGAGATGACAAGAGAGAAATAATAAATCGCCTTGCTAATAAATGACCGCCTTCCTGTTGGACAACCACGAGTGACCTTCATGTCCAGTTATGTTCTTGATGTCAAGGATTCAAATCACAGATGCCCAAAGTCCTGCTTTGTGTAAAGGAACCAGGATTTCCTTTTATGGCTTCCTGTGTATTTGTCAGGACATGCTTCATCTGAGCACTCAGCAATAACAGGGAAGCACTCAGGCTACAGAGGCCCCATCCTATCTCTACAACCCTTATCCTCTTGAAAGCTCTCCATCCTTCCCACCGCTGTCCAAAGCCCTCCTGTGCCCGTTCACCAAGGCTGTCTGTTATCATTAGGAACCATCTTTCATCAACAGTATAAGAATCAGATGAAAGGAAATTACACCAGGAGGTGAGGGCCAAGCTCCTAGGCAGAAAACGGAGAGCTTATTTACATTTTAAAAGAGCAGCCAGACTGTTAACCCTAAAGCAACCTTTGCTGCCTCTCTTTAAGATAGTGCTGCAACCCTGGGGCTCCACTTCCTGTTAGGGCCCACTTCCTCAAGTGGGAGACAAGTCCAAACTGTTCCCTGGGAGGAGGAAGTAGGACAGGATTAGCACAACCTAGCACAAAAGTGTGAAGTCAATATGTCTTCCCATGCCCCCTAGGAACCTTTCTTCACCCTCCTGGAAATAACTGTATGTTGTTGGAAAGGTTTCTTAACTTCTCAAAGTCTCGATTTATGCATCTGTAAAATGGGAATAACCATAGCACTTATCTCTGAAGGCTATAGTGAGGGCTAAATAAAAAGCGTAAAAAGTTCATAACACAGTGCCTGTGATATAAAAGGCATTCCCCAATTGTTAGATATTAATCCCAACATAAAGTCCTCACTTGATGGGGGAGGAAACCGAGGCCCAGAGAGATGAAGGTTTTTGCTCAAGCTCTAAAGCATCAGGCTGCATCTCCTCCCACCATTCTGCCACCTGATTTGTCCTCTTGTATTGAAACTTATAATAAGATATAATGAAGCTGACGAGGAATCACTGGGCTTTAAAATAAATGTCCTAAGTCTAAAAGTGCCTGGATCTGTATCTTGAGACACAAAGAATTTTCTGTTAATGATTAAGGTACTACAATATAGTCTCCTTTCTTTCAAATCCTAGAGATTTACAGGGGAGTTCTCTGAAATATATGTGTATTTTAAAACTTTTCAAGATTTATGTCCAATTCTGTATTAATACAACCTATGGCTAGTACAAATTCTTTTTTTCCTGAATCCTGTGTATGATGAATTTTTAAGTATTCTCTTTATTCAACTTGAGTCTCTAAGAAATCTTATCATATATGCTTGTACAACCATCCGTTCTTAAAATACTCATTTAAGATTTTGTACTTGAACCATTTTGAAAGCAAATAGTGAAATCACTTTCCTTTCACATAGAAATAGAATACACATATTTAAAATAAAGTCATTCAAAATAACATTCATGGGTTCCAGAGGCAAATCTCTTACAGTGTGAATTACTGTGTCACTCTGGTAATACGGTAAATGAGGATAACTTCAAAGCCAGCCAGCAGAACCCACAATTTAAATGATAATGCCCCTTCATTGCCAGCATGCTTTCCCTTTGTGATTATTGGTAATGCAGTACATGAAGGTACGTGGTGTCCAAGCAGCATCTATTCCACCCTTTTGGGGGTCTAGGTGATGGGAGAGGAGTTGAGAGAGCAGAAAAGCTCTCCGTGGAGCAGAGCTCTCACAACACTTTTGCAGTCCAAAAGTTCACCTGGGTTGAGATCCTTTAAAACGTTTGCCTGGTGCCGACCACACCCTTCCAGGGCTCCGCTCTGCCCTTGCAGGCCAAGCACGTGTGCGGAATTGCATTGCTGTCACACGCAGCATCCCCTCTGCAGACTCTCATGTGGGATCACTGATGTGGCTTTTCCTCCCACAGTCCCTGCCTGGGTTTATTACTAGCAGCTGCATCCCATGAGGGTGCGTCATGAGGGCTGGAGAGCTTCCCCTGCTTCAGCACTCTTGGTTTTGCCTTTCAGCATCCTGCAGTGGCGTTGCTGCCTCCACCCTGTCTGCTACAGACTCGTCATAGGATGGTGGGGCCTCCGGGTGGGCATCGCCTTCATCCTCAAATTCGAGGCCCATCTCTGTATACGGAGGTGGAGGAACACCCGAGGTCTCTTGCTCTGCAGGACAGCCTTGCTTTTCAGCATCAAGACTCTCTTCATAAGCAGGAGGGTAAAAATCTGGCCTGGGGGACAAAATGCCACAAACATACATGTGTTATTTAAGCGGTTCATGCCAAAGAGGCATATGTCTGCCTCTCTTAAATCACATCGTGTGAAGTTAAACTGTTAAGAAACATTGATTCTGAAACAGATGTTCTTCCCTGGCATCACCAGTTTTTTAAAAATGTGCTGCTCTTCCAGCAAAACCCTCTTTATCAGCCGTTGGACGTGTGCCTCTATACTCATCTTTTTCCAGACTATTCCCTCTCTCTTACTCATTGGAACCAGGGACTTTCAGTGTGAGATCCTTGGCAGGGGTAGGGGACATGGGGGCCTTGACTGTGGAGCATCTCTCTATCCAGTTATTTAGTTCATTCACATTTTTGTCCCCATTCACACACATCCTCTTCTACTCGATTGCACTCACTGTCTCAGATCCTCACAACCAACAAAATGGTGAATGAAAACCAGCTCCATGAAGATTCCAGAACTATATCAGATGCTTCTCTCTTTCCTATCACTCTTTGAATCAGCTAGGCCGCCCTTCCGCCGCCATACTTATTTCTCAAACTATTTCAACTGACAACTTTATGTAGATTTCAGTCGTGGTCCTTTCCATGCCAACAGGCCAATGGCTAAAGGAGCCGTTCATGCCAGAGCTGATGTACACTCATTGGTAATTTTGCCCAGTGTTGCTAATTGCTAAATCCTCTGGCCTCTCCGTCGTGAATGGGATTGGGGGTGGCGTGGAGGTGAAGAAGCGGGAGGGTGAGCTTGATTTAGTTGTGTATTTATAGAGTGAGTCTTTCCAGTGCCTACAGGGAGTGTTTGTGGTATGTAACCACAACAGAACAGGGACTGCCATTTGTAGCCACAGCTCTATTCCAATGTTACCAGGCCCAAAACCAAACAGCTGAAGGAGCTATTTACTGTACAGCATAAATCTCAGCCTTCACTCAGAATAGCCAAGGCTGTGCCATGGGGCACATGTGTAAAGGCACTGAAGACAGAAAGTTGAGCTGTTCCCTGGAGTGATTTGAGAGGCTCCAGGATGACTGCTGCCTGCCCCCATGTCCCATCTACTTCTCCCATCCCCCAGCCTCCCCACACTGCTTCGCTTTCCCAGTGTCCTGAATTCCACCATTGCAGACCCCTTTGGGTACCCATTTTGAATGCAAATCCTTCTGAGAAATGTAACTTAACCATTTACTGACTTACTAGCCATTCTGAGTGGGCTGGGCATCTATTAGATGCAGCAGAGAGAGGCAGTAAAAGGGAGGTGTCGTGATACCATAGTTTAAAGTATTTCAGCACAGACAGTGCAATATTATGCATGTGTTAGTAAATTAAGCTACATCCTAAAGGCAATCAGTTATTCTTATCAGGAATTCACACTCTGGAGGCAATCATCTAACATTTATACCAAAAGAAAGAAAGAAAGAAAGAAAACCATCACTCTAGAAGCATCTTCTACAATCACTTCAGTTATCTTTAATTTTTTATCAAACCCAGAGACCTTGCAGTTAGTGTAAGAAACATTGGAAATGGGTTTTGGTCATTGTAATTAGTATCTTATTAATTAGCATAATCATGTCAAAAATCAACTGTCATGGGTAAAAATCACTTATATTCAAGGTACATGGAGTAGCTAAAATATTGTTTGGTTAAAAAGTTCGTTCGGGGTTTTCCATAAGATGTTACAGAAAAACCTGAACAAACTTTTTGGCCGACCCAATATTTTAGATGAAGAGAATAAAAGAATTTATGGAGTCTTGCAGACTATACCTTAAGGATGATGCCTGAGGTTTTATCCCTAAATGATTCCATGTTCAGCCAAAAATTAGGAGATTTTTGGTTGTCCAATACTTACCATAAGGTTAACTGAAATTTTTTTATTGTGGTAAAGTACATATAACATAAAATTTACCACTTTAGCAATTTTAAGTGTACAGTTCAATGGTATTAAATACATTCACATCGTTTTGCAGCCATCACCATTATCCATCTTCAGAACTTTTTCATCATTCCAGACTGAAACTCTGTACTCATTAAACAGTAACTCTCCATTCCCTCCTCCCGTGGCACCTGGTAACCACTGCTGTACATTCTGTCTATGAATCTGACTGCTCTAGGTACCTCATATAAGTGGAATCATATAATATTTGTCTTTTGGGCTTATTTCTGGCCTATTTCACTTAGCGTATTGTCTTCAAGGTTCATTCATGTTATAGCTGCATCAGTATTTCCTTTCTTTTTAAGGATGAATAATATTCCATCTTTTGTACGTACCATATCTTGTTTATCCATTCATCCACTGATGGATATACGGGTTGTTTCCACAGTTTGGCTGTTGTGAAGAATGCTGCTACGAACACTGGTGTACAAATATCTGTTCAAGTCCCTGCTTTCAGTTATTTTGTCTATATACCCAGAAGTGGAATTGTTAGATCAAGTGGTAATTTTATATTTAATATTTTTAGGATCCTCCGTACCACAGAGCAGCTGCACTATTTTGCATTCCCACCAGCAGTGCACAAGTTTTCCAGTTTTTCCACATCCTTGCTAACCTTGTTGTTTTCTGCTTTTTTGATAATAGCCATCCTAATGGGTATGAGGTAGTAAGGTTAACCAATTATTACCTCTGGAATATGAGTGCCTTGTCTCAGGGAAATCTTTCATGCAATGTGTGATCAGAACACCTAAGAGTACAGAAAGCTGGGTCTTCACTGAGTTCACGAAGAGATTATATGGCTGATTTTATGCTTGCTTGCTCATTTGTTGCGTGACAGAATTTGGTCTGGGACTTGCTTTCCTTACAACCTGGTAGCCAGGTTATGAGGAATGACTAACCATCACCTGCCTGTAAGGACAGCTCCCATGATACAACAAAAGAAAATGAGTTTGGCCTCTTAAATTGGCTTTGGTGTGTTTTTCAGTGGTGATGGGAGAAGGGTGGTTATTCTCTGGCATAAACTCCCTCTACTTCATAGTTTTCCCCAGAGGCAGCACCATTCTTCCTAATGTCTAATCCCAGAGTAATTCCCTGACAATAAAGCTTCAGTTGTAGACACATAGCCCCATGGGACGTGTAAGTTGCTCGCCAGTGGATTAGAAGTCATTGACCTTTTCCGGAACTCAGCCCCACCTCAGTGCTCCCCAGTCCTCTGGCTTCTCAGCACGTACCTGTCCACTGTGGCCAGGGGCAGGGCCCCCTGAGCACCGTACTGTCTGAGCACACGGCTGAACACCCCTTTGCTTTCACTGGCCTGGTGGTAGGTGCTCCAGAAAATTCCACTCAGAAGGATCACAAACCCCAGAGGCAGAAGCAAATAGGCCAGGATCAGGTTCCCCTGGCAGTTGAACAGGGAGCCCGAGGAAATGAAGAAGGCCCCCAGGCAGATCATCAGGAAGCCCGTCAGAAGGGCAAAGGCACAGAGAACTAGACAGGTTCTGTTCTGCATCCCTGCTCCTTTGGAACCCAGCTTCCTGACCCTGCCACTCCCCTGCTTCCCCTGCTCAGAGAGAATGCTCTCATTAGCCAGCTGTCAGCTTTATATGCTCTGGGACCAACTGGCCTTTGGACAATTAAATGAAGCAGGCACTTAGAAGCTATTCATTAACTATTGAAAGTAACTGTAATATCCTTGGATGATTAACCTAAAAACGCAGCATTGTGTACTGCAGGAAGGCGTGGCATAGCTCTCTTGCTCTTCTGAGCTGAATGGGACCCTAGGCTGACCCCAGTTATTTGAGGGAAGGTCTCCCATCCTTTGATTAAAAGGGTCTCTTGATTCCCCTGCGGGTGATTCCAAACTAATGCTAGAGAAATTAGCATTCCTTGCTGAACCCTTTTCTTTGTGGTTTGGCAGGGAGTCCTTTCCTAATTGCTTCTTCCTTTTTCTGTCCTAAAAAGATAATTGTTAAGCCTCTTACCATATTTGTCTTGCTTCTCTCAGTGATTCTCCCTTTATTGCCCTCACTTTATAATGTTGGAAAGATTCCATGAAAAAAGCCGAGGGGTGAACTCCCTGATTCAAAGGGGAGTGTCAGCAGGAGGGGGAAGAAAGTGCTATGGAGAAGGATTGTAATTGACAGATCTTCAGGAATGTGAGGGGATTTCTGAGGATGGTTGTAAACGGTAATAATCTGGTGACTTCTGCTCTGAGTCTGATTTTGTATCTTTCCCATCTTTCCCATTGTCCCATTGTATCTTTTCCCATTTCCCCGGTCCCAGTGCTGAAATAATCCTAGGGCCATTTCTTGTTCATACATAGGTGTTAGATACAGTTTTTTGCTTATTGCTCAACCACCCGCTACCACACTTGGCTCAGTAGAAGTATTTAAACCAGATCTCACCGTTCCTGCTCTCAAAAAAGCCACAGGTATTTGATGAAAGAGGATTCCCTAAACATGTGT
Organism: Monodon monoceros; assembly: GCF_005190385.1. Lineage (NCBI taxonomy): Eukaryota > Metazoa > Chordata > Mammalia > Artiodactyla > Monodontidae > Monodon > Monodon monoceros. Next base: position 62,884,426 of record NW_021703782.1, read on the forward strand.
AGCATGTTTCCACCTCCATGAAAAACAAATACGTATGAGAAGTGCTGCCTGTTCAACCCTTACCCTCCCCCCAACATATCTTAGGCTTTCACAGAGCACACTAAGATACTGAAGGCTCTGAAAAGTCCTACAATTTTTTCCCTCACAAAATACATATTAAATGAAATTTGTTTTGGTAGATGCTGCTAAAAATTGTTCCCTGTCTTCTCCTCTGTACCATTGCTCTACGTAGCACTGCCTTACAAATTTTTCCAGGGCTTCCCTGGTGGCGCAGTGGTTGAGAGTCTGCCTGCCGATGCAGGGGACACGGGTTCGTGCCACGGTCCGGGAAGATCCCACATGCCGCGGAGCGGCTGGGCCCGTGAGCCATGGCCGCTGGGCCTGCGCATCCGGAGCCTGTGCTCCACAACGGAGAGGCCACAACAGTGAGAGGCCTGCGTACAGCAAAAAAAAAAAACCAGAAACAAAAATCTTTCCAGAACCAGCCTTCTGTTTTCTGTTTGGAATTGGTTTCTTCCATCTTGTCTGTCTTTGGTTTAGACACCCTACTCCAGAGCAGGTTCATGCTCTGATTCCTTCCTTTTTTATTTGATGCTTTGACATGTCCCTGCCAAAAGTCTGCTCCCAGAGGGACTCTGGATCACTTTTGTCCAGAAAGGTTATCTTCAGTTCCTCTTTGATACTCCATTACTGCATTACTATTCTTTTCCATTTACTATCCCAATGGAAAAAGCAGTTCTTTGTGCAGTGCCCTAGTAGAAGTTCCATGTATACCCTTTCGCCTCATACCCACCACCTCCTCAGCTCTACTTTCATGTTACGGGCTAGGAGAAAGAGAGAAAGTCACCGGATAAAAAAGAATATACAGGGTTTCCCTGGTGGCGCAGTGGCTGAGAGTCCGCCTGCCGATGCGGGGGACACGGGTTCGTGCCGCGGTCCGGGAAGATCCCACATGCCGCGGAGCGGCTGGGCCCGTGAGCCATGGCCGCTGGGCCTGCGTGTCCGGAGCCTGTGCTCCGCAACGGGAGAGGCCATAACAGTGAGAGGCCCGCGTACCGCAAAAAAATAAAAAAATAATATACAGTCCTTCCTCATTTCACCTCGTAACCTTTATCTTTATTAGCTTCAATCCTTATCCTCACCTACTTTCATCTTCTAATCTTGATATTATCCTTGTAGCCTTAAAGCAACCCCTTCTCCCTTTTTCTCCAACTGTTTCTTTTTTTTGCCATATTCAAAATTTTAATCAAATGTATGTTTACTTCCAGTGTCTAACGTGTCAATTTATATATATGTTTATTTTTTAATTTTTTTAACAAATCTTTATTGGAGTATAATTGCTTCATAATACTGTGTTAGTTTCTGTTGTACAACAAAGTGAACCAGCCATATGCATACATATGTCCGCATATGCCTTCCCTCTTGAGCCTCCCTCCCACCCTCCCTCTCCCACCCCTTTAGGTCATAGCAAAGCACCGAGCTGATCTTCCTGTGCTATGCGTCTGCTTCCCACTAGCTAACTGTTTTACATTCGGTAGTGTGTATATGTCGATGCTACTCTGACTTCGCCCCAGCTTCTCCCTCGCACTCTGTGTCCTCAAGTCCATCCTCTATGTCTACATCTTTATTCCTGCCCTGCCACTAGATTCATCCGTACCATTTTTTTTTTAAGATTCCATATATATGTGTTAGCACATGGTATTTGTTTTTCTCTTTCTGACTTACTTCACTCTGTAGGACAGACTCTAGGTCCATCCACCTCACTACAAATAACTCAATTTCATTTCTTTTTATGGCTGAGTAATATTCCATTTTATATATGTGCCACATCTTCTTTATCCATTCATCTGTCGATGGACATTTAGGTTGATTCTGTGTCCTGGCTATTGTAAATAGAGCTGCAATGAACATTTTGGTACATGTCTCTTTTTGAATTATGGTTTTCTCAGGGTATATGCCCAGTAGTGGGATTGCTGGGTCGTATGGTAGTTCTATTTTTAGTTTTCTAAGGAACCTCCATATTGTTTTCCATAGTGGTATCAATTTACGTTCCCAGCAGCAATGCAGCAGGTTTCCCTTTTCACCACACCCTTTTCAGGATTTACTGTTTCTAGTTTTTTTGATAATGGCCATTCTGACTGGTGTGAGGTGTTATCTCATTGTAGTTTTGATTTGCATTTCTCTAATAATTAGTGATGTTGAGTATCTTTTCATGGGCCTCTTGGCCATCTGTATATCTTCCTTGGTGAAATGTCTATTTAGGTCTTCTGCCCATTTTTTAACTGGACTGGTTGTCTTTTTGACATTGAGCTGTTTGTATATTTTGGAGATTAATCCTTTGTCCAATATATTTATTATTAGCATAAAGAATGTTGTACATCCCTCAATGTGCAATTCTTTGAGCACTTTCAGGTAAACTTACAGAGGAGTTCTTAGATTCAAGTGGTCTTGAGGTTGACAGATTTCTAAAATGACCCCTGGAGATCCCTCCCTCCTGCTATCCATGTCCTCTTGAGTGTGGGCTGGACATAATGACCTGACTCTAACCAATAGAATATGGCAAAGGTGATGGGATGGTACTTTTAAAAATTTATTTATTTATTTATTTATATTTTTGCTGTGTTGGGTCTTAATTTCTGTGCGAGGGCTTTCTCTAGTTGCGGCAAGCGGGGGCCACTCTTCATCGTGGTGCGCGGGCCTCTCACTATCGCGGCCTCTCTTATTGCGGAGCACAGGCTCCAGACGCGCAGGCTCAGTAGTTGTGGCTCACGGGCCTAGTTGCTCCGCGGCATGTGGGATCTTCCCAGACCAGGGCTCGAACCCGTGTCCCCTACATTAGCAGGCAGATTCTCAACCACTGCGCCACCCGGGATGGTACTTCTGTGATTAGGTTACAAAAGGTTGTGACCTCTGTCTTGCTAGCAGACTCTCTCTATTGCCCTCATGGCTTGCTCTGTTTGAGAAGGAAGCCACCATATTGGAGAAGCCCACATGACAAGGCAGCTTCTGGCCGACAGTCAGTAAAGAACTGAGGCTCTTAGTCCCCCAGCCAGTGAGGAGCTGCATCCTGCCAGTGACATGAAAGCCTTGCCCAGATGAGCCTTGAAATGACCAGACCCTAAGCAACACCTTGATTGAGAGAACTTGAACCCGAGGACCCAGCTAAGTCATGGCCAAATTCCAGACCCACAGAAACTGTGAGATGATAAGTGTGTGTTGCTTTAAGCTGCTAAGTTTTGGGGCAATTTGTTAGGCAACAATGGGTAACTAAAACAGTTCTTTAGGACTTGGAAACCAGAGGAGACAATCGGTTTTATGTGTTTACCCAGTACCGAGCACATAGAAAGTGTCCTATCAAAGTCAGCTATAATCACCCTCACCATTATTATTACTGTCATCACTGCTGTAAATCCAAGAAGCTGGGAAAGACCCAGGATTTCCAACTGAAAGGTCTGCACTAGGACTTGGGTCCCAAGAACAGGTAAATGGTAGAGCCCCCGAGCTACAATTAAGTATTAGAGTAAGGAGGGATAACATTCTCATTGAGAACTGCCCATAAAAGCGCATAGGCTTGGGCTTCTTTGTTTTAAACCAAAACTTGAGGATTAGTCAGGCTGGGCCTTATGACAGGTCAGGCCTATAGTTCCTGGGATCACATGAATATCTGAGTAAGGAGGTATCTCTATGTTTTCTCTCCTCCAGTTCCAATAAAGGGTAACTAGTGCCTTATAGCTTGTCAAATAGGTTCTTCCTCTCCAACACCCTTTAAGGAGGTGTGTGTCATTCCAGAGCAGTGTATTTTGTTGTGGTGGTTGGTTTTTTGCTTCTTTGTTTTGGTGAGAAATTGAATAGGAAAGAGCAAGATCCAGGAAGTGGCAGAAGGGTGGAAGATCTTAGTTATTTTATATAAAATTTATATAAAATAAAGAGTGAGTCCCTGGGCTCAGAGTATTTAAGGAGTTTATCTGGGATGAGATGGGGCCCCAAAGAGGAAGTATAGGAGAATCTGTAGTATATGAAGAAAGTAGATGAGAAAGGGGGGGTGAGGCAAAAATCAGTATAGAAATATGAAGTATTAGGACTTCCCTGGTGGCACAGTGGTTATGAATCTGCCTGCCAGTGCAGGGGACATGGGTTCGATCCCTGGTCTGGGAAGATCCCACATGCCACAGAGCAGCTAAGCCTGTGAGCCACAAGTACTGAGCCCGTGTGTCACAACTACTGAAGCCTGTGCACCTAGAGCCTGAGCTCTGCAACAAGAGAAGCCAACACAATGAGAAGCCTGTGCACCGCAACGAAGAGTAGCCCCCACTCGCCGCAACTAGATAAAGCCCGCACGCAGCAACAAAGACCCAACGCAGCCAAAAATAAATAAATTAACTAATTAACTTTTTAAAAAAAGAAAGAAAGAAATACGAAGTATTTCTGAGAACGTGTGTGTCTCCTTCATGGTTCTTGAGACACACTAGTGAAGGATTTATGTGGAAGTTATTTTTGCATGATTGTGTTTATTATAATTAAATATATAAATTATTAAAAATTTTTTTTTTTTACTGTGATTCTGCTTCAATTCTGAACCACAGGCATCACTGCTCTATGAGCATTATTCCCCTCTGATATCTCAAAAATGACCAAGGATAACTAAAACCAGTGATCTGTAGTTTTAAACAATCCTAATTACTTGTGGTTTCCCTGTTTCTTTGTGCTGTGGTATATGCCCTCTTTCCCCACAATCACTAGCAGTGGAAACAGTTTTGAAAAGTGAAAAATGAAAGGAGGTGTGTGCTTGCTTGTGTGATACTAAAGTAGCACAAACATTGAGAGGAAGCCTTCTGGTCTTCCTCAGTCTTGAAGGGGCAGAAACCCCAGCAGAAGAGCAGTTGTAATGATAGAGAGGGGAAAAAAAAGCAGGCCAGATCCTCAGAACTGGGGAAAAAATGAAAAGAGTCCAATAAACAGCCAAACACCAAAAATATCACCTTAAAGAGTCAGTTTCAGGAGACCTTTGGGCCTCTGGCTGGCCTTCCTTAGGCTGGGCCCTGTCTTCCGGCTCTGCCTTCACTCCTAGGCCTCCTTTCCTGTGCTCGCCCGCCTTGCCACTTAGCCAGCACTCAGTGTGAGAGGAAGAGGCCAATGATACTGACTCCATTTCAGGCAGAGAAACTGCAAGAGGGAGAGATGGATGACTCATCTAAGTTAAGATGGTCAGCATGGGATTGATGAGAAAATGGATACTCTGGGAGGAGTGTGGACAGAGGCCCACCTTCTATAAAGAAACGTTCTGGGACCCAGTGGAAGCCAAGATCCCCCATCCCAATTCCCGTCCCCTCCACAAGAGATTCACCTAAGAAATGATGTCTTCCTTCTAAACCAGTTTATTTATTATTATCATTCATTAAAATTCACCAATCAACAGTAGTGCCTGACTTGGCAGTAGACAGTAACATGTTATTTGGTGGACAGCCCAACTATCTTAAAACGTAATCACTCTTTCAACACTCTGTTCCTTTGAGCATGACTGACCCACCAGTGCCATCCTGAACATTGAGTGCAGCTGAGTTCCAAGCACTGTTCTGCCTTCTACGTCCGAGCCTCCAAAACCTCACCCTTTTTTCAAACTCTCCAGTGTAAGATGTGTCTTGGAACTTCTAACAGCCCTCTGCACGCCCGTCTTTGTTGACTGAGCACACGGGCCAGCACCCTTCTCTTGAAAGCCAGAAAAGCATGTTGCCCTGGATGAGAAGTAGATGGGGACTTTGGAAAGAAGCTAATGGTGTGTAAAGGGTGTTGCGTAGGAGGGACATGGGGCCGAGAGCTGGGACAGAGTGGCCAGATTTCAGAAGGTCACTTGGGTTTAGGAAGTGAGGCTCTGTGGGAGGTGGGGAAGGTGAGTATCTGCGCAGTGAGCGATGTCACCTGGTCTGATTTCATGGTGGTGATTACTGAGTGATTTCTGGATTAGCCTTTCACACGTGTGGGTTCACTGGGCACTGGCCACTTCCTCCTCCAGCTCCTTGTTTTTTTTTCTTCTGACCCTTTCCCCCACCTCTCTTTTCTCCCCTCACTCACTCAGGAAGATTTAAATGAAGGCATTTTTAGGTCAGCAGAGGACAAACAGCTTCAGAGAACAAGTGTGGTGTAGTGAGGTAAGGAGCTATGAGACCAGCACGCAGGACTCATGCTGCCCCTGCAGGGTGAGGCCCATGAGGCACTCAACTAGAGTACAGACTTCTGGGGGCACCAAAAAACTCAGTACTCAAGATAAATCAAAATTTCAAACAATGTTTAAAAAATCAAATTGGCAAATATGGCTTATGAGCTGCCCCCTGTTTCTGTAAGTAAAGTTTTGGTGAGGAAATTGGGTCATGTCTGTGGACCAAACAAGACAAATTCTGCTCTAGAGAGAGCTCAGCTTCCAATTTAATCCAGAAACAAGCCAGAATAGATTTAATTTCTTTATGGATCCTTAGAAAACTGAAAGGAGGCCATACTTCTGTGCCCACTTTGGATCAGAGCAGAAGCCTCAAGCCAGGGCAGCTTTGACTGCCTAGGTTACACCAATTGGTGTGATGGCCAGTGACTTGTAAATATGAAGTGGGTTCTGTATCCCACCTCATGAAATTTTCTTTAATATTGATCTTCTATTTCCTACCTCCCTGGTTTTTAATACTCTTGGATGACTTAAATGATAGCATAATTATATGTTCCTCAAAGATTTGGTAGAACTCACTCATAAAACCACAGGATCCAAGACATTTTTTTCTCACTTTTTTATATCTTACAGTTTGGTGTTTTTTTTAATTGAATGCCAGATGGTATGCATATGACACTAGAGTCTAAGGTAAGTAGTATTTATGCCATGCCTGGAAATGGGAACACCTCCTTCTGTGCTCACCTATCAGTGGACTGGGTCGAGTGAATCTAGTCAAGATTTGAACTGAGTTTGGGTTTCATTGTCACTATGGTTACCTTCAGTGCACTACTGGTTTCCAATTCTTCATGTATTAACTGGTGCTTGGGGTGAGGGTTGGGTTGCTGGAGGGTTTTTTTTCAGTGTTTCTCCTCTGCTGTCAACTGCAGAGCTTCACTGTGGGCCCACAAGGGGTCTTCACACTCACCTATTCCCTCAGCAGTAGACTGCTGTTGCTTGAGACTGGTGCTTGCTAGCTGCGTGGTGGGGTCAGGGGCTTTCTCTGTTCTCCTGTCCACCTCAGTCTTAGGCAGACTCTGTGGTCCTGGGTCTTGGGGGTGAGGGCTTTCTCAGTGGTCCCACGATTTCTCCAACATTAGTCTTCTCTAAAGATCTGGCCTCAGGATGGTTCCCTGACCCTCCTCTTGAGGTAGAGGGTTTTTTTCCTTTTCGTTGACCCCAGCTACATGGGTTTCAGCTCTGTCCTGGGGGAAGAGGTTCTGCTGCCCTTCTCTCCCCAAGCTGCAGCTTAACAACGTCAGGTAGGGTTTTGACATTCATGTAGCAGCTTGGTGAAGGTCCATGGAAAAGAACCTAGAAAAGTAGGTGCAGACTCCCCTTGTGCCCGCAGCTCCCAGTGGTTCTGTTCTCTCAAGTTAGCCCACATTTAACGTTTAACAATTCACTAAAAATGTTAACTGGATTCTTCCTACCAGCTTGTGTGACCTACCACAAGTGAGCCAGGGTTCATGTCTCAGCTTCCCTTGGAGGCTCCTGTCTTTCCTTGGTCTTCAGGCTGTTTTCCCTTTAACTTCAGCTCTTTGATGGATTCAAGAAAAATTATGGTTTTGTAGGTTATCAGACATTTCATTGTTGGGAGAGTGAGAACAAAGCTCTTTCCAGCTTTCTACATTCTAGGCAGAAGCAGACCATCCTTGGCACAATCTTTTTAAATGGGGCAATTTTAATTACTTTTTCAAAGTTTCCTAGGGATTAATATAGTGTTATCTCCTTTTCTTGAATCAGTTTTTGCAATGTACAGTTTCCTAGAAAATGCACGTAGAATATATATATATATGTTTCACTCATAATTTTAAAATCTCCTCTGATTCTGTAGGTATGTCACCTTTCCATTTCTTTAACATTGCTATTTGTGTCTTTACACTTTTTCCTTGATGAGACAAGAAAGCTATTTTACTAGCTTAGTTCAAAGATACTTGTTCATGTACTGATCTTTTCCAAGAGTCAGCACATTTGGTTTTATTATTCAGGCCTTTTTAAAAAGGCCTTTGTGTGGGCTTCCCCGGTGGCACAGTGGTTGAGAGTCCGCCTGTCAATGCAGGGGACACGGGTTCATGCCCCAGTCCGGGAAGATCCCACATGCCGCGGAGCCTGCGCGTCCGGAGCCTGTGCTCTGCAACGGGAGAGGCCACAGCAGTGAGAGGCCCGCGTACGGCAAAAAAAAAAAAGAGCAAAATATATAAACATAAAAATGATAGGAAAAGAAATGAAAATAGCCCTTAAATAATGAAAAAATACTCAACCTTACTTGTAATAGGAAAAACACTAAAATACAATGTCTCACCAATCAGATTGGTAAATCTCAAAGTCTGACAACACATTCTGTTGGTAAGACTTAGGAAAAGGCACTCACTCTCATATGTTATTTGTGGGAACACAAAATCTAGCAAAATTACATTTGTATTTTTCTTCTGACCCAGAAATCATACTTCTGGAGATTCGTTCCAAAGATACACTGGCAAAAACCCAAAAGTATAAATGCATACATCCACTCGTTACGGCAGCACTGTTTATAGTTACATAAGACTGGAAACACCCAAATGGCTATGAATAATGGGTCAGAAAAAAAACTAAGGTACATCCACATAATAGTGTTATACAGTTGTAAAGGAATGAGTAATATTTTTATATTACTATAGAATGATATCCAGGATATATTGATAAGATAAAAAGTCAAAGTAAACAACAGAGTTTAGAGTATAAAAAAAGGAGTAATTGATAAAACAATGGTAGATACATGCCAGTATAAATTTGTCCAAACCCATAGAATGTACAACATCAAGACTGAATCCTAATATAAACTATGGGCTCTAGGTGATAATAATCTATCACTATAGGTTCATCAGTTGTGGGGTTTGATAATGGAGGAGGCTATGCATGTGAGTGTGGCATGGGATATATGGGAAATCTCTGCACTTCCGTTCAATCTTGCTGTGAACCTAAAATTGTTCTAAAAAATAAAATCTATTAAATAAAGTCATTTTTATAAAAGAATGGGATAAAAAATATATATGCATCAATGCCTGTATATTTTCAAAAAGAAACAATGAAAGTATCAAACAAAATTAATTTTTAAAAAAATGATTACCTTTAGGAAGAGGGAGGTAAAAGTGTAGGAGGGACAAGATTGGAAAACAGACTTGTCCGAATGTACCTTTTAAAAATAGTTTTGACATTGGAACTGTACACACGCTTTATATCATTAAAACAAAATTAAATTAAAACTGAAAGACAGGGCAATCCCTAAATATTTTCTTTTTTAAATGAAGGACTTAAGGTTTCTGGTTCTGATGTAAGGAACTTGGAAGTTGCCACACCATCCTAACAAGTAAGGACCTAAATAGACTGAAAAATCAACAATTTTCTTGGATCCATGAGAGCAGGGAGGACACAAGGCAAACCACTGCCTCCAAGATTAGAAAGACTGACAGGTGAATACAGGGAGTCATGGCTTCCTGGAGCCCCTCGAGACCAGGAACCATGGTAGGGACTAGTGCCAGTGCAGGAAGGCACTGCACTGAAAATTGAATTGAAAATCGCTGGAGACTCCCTGTGGACAGCTCTGAGAGTTAACAGCTCCAGAGGGGCCCCGTCAGAGGTGGACCCCTGCACAGTATTGTGAGATTTACTTCTAGGAGCTCAACCAAGTTCCCACAGTAAATACTGGGGGGAAATCCCCTCATGCTTCTGGCAGGGGGAGGGGAAAAGGAACTATTCTGAAATATCCCTGAGCACTCTGTTCTTCTTAATGAGGCCTGCCCTCAGGAGAAACTAGTTAAGAGGAGCCTAACCAACATGGGAGAATGGAAATACCCAACTCTAGCTGGCTCTAGCCTTTGATATGGAGGAAGATAAATACCCAAATTCATCCCGTCTAGCCATCCTGTCCCACTTAAGGGGGGAGAAACAAAACAAAACCGAGAACACTTGTGAAGTTCACAGTCCAGAGGGCACAAAAAACCTGAGACACAAACATTCTCATTCTATAGCGCTCCAGAATACTTCTCCTCCCTGCCGCCTCTCCACCACATTACTAAGGGCCTGTTTACTGCTATTCCTCTTACCTGGTACATCGTGTCCAGCTGTCAACAAAGAAACAAACAACCAAGCAAAAACAAGGCCTACCAAAGGGCAAAAGACAGCATTTGAAAGATTAGAACCAGACATTGTAGGGATGTCGGAGTTATCAGACCAGGAATTTAAAACAACTGTGATTAGTATGCTAAGGACTCTGATGGATAAAGCAGACAGCGTGCAAGAACAGTCGACAATATAAGCAGGTAGAAATCCTAAGAAATAACCAAAAAGTAATGCTAGAGATAAGAAACGCTGCAAGTAGAAATGAAGAATGACTTTGATGGCTTGTGTAGGCTAGACACAACTGAAGAAAGACTCTGAGCTAGAGAATCTATCAATAGAATCCTCAAAATAGAAAAGTAAAGGGAACAAAAGACTGGAAAAAAAAAAACAACAGAAGAGACTATCCAAGGACTGTGGGACAACTACAAAAGGTGTGGTATGTGTAATGGGAATACCAGAAGGAGAAGAGAGAAAGGAACAGAAGGAATATTTGAAACAATAAGGACTGAGAATTTCTCCAAATGTCAGACACCGAATCAGAGATCCAGGAAGCTCAGAGAACACCAAGCAGGAAAATGCCAACAAACAAACAAATACATCTGGGCATATTTTCTGGCTACAGATAAAAAAAAAGAATTAGGAAACAAATAAAGCTAACTCCTGATCAGGTTGATAACAAACCATAATGAAAATAATTATTTTAAGTAAATTGAGAATGCAGTATTTTCACTTAGTGGAAAAGACTTTAATGAAAAACAAAACAAAAGCAAAACCTAGGAATAAATCCTACTATGTATTAAGTAGTCTTATTGTTAGTAAGAATATAAAGTATTATTTTCAAATTTTTATATGTGTATGGTAGGATAAGCCAAACAGGTTAATGTCAGTATGGACAAAAATTTCAGCATAAGATACACATAAAAATCAAAGTTAAATAAGATCTGCATAGTCTTAAATTTTAGCTTGAAAAAGCACTTATGAGTTCATGATTTATTTTGCTATTTATGAAAATTGCATATCATCTGGCACTGAAAAGGCTTTTAGAAGCAAACAAACCCAACAGCAAAGAGCATCCATAGCACTCAGATTGTGGTCTCTCACCAAAATAAACAAACAAAACAAAACAAAACAAAACAAAACCAACCATCTTTGTAAAAAAATGGTTGATTCTAGGCCTCGGGCAGAAGAACTAGGAGATATAATAGTGACCCCCAAAACAAGGAAACTAACAAAAACTGCAGGAGTTATGCCTAAGAGGTGTAGGAGCAAACCTGAAGGGGCCCTTACTAGCCTGCACTCATCCTCTGTGCTACATATTGACATTTTGAACCAAATGATCCTTTGCAGTGGGGGCCTACCTGTGCCCTGTTGTACAGGGTTTAATAGCAGCCCTGACCTCTATCCACTAGGTACTCAGTCATGGCAATCAAAAATGTCTCCAGGCATTGGTGAATGTCTCCTGGGGATCAAAATTGTCCCTAGTTGAGGACCACTGCACTAGCCCAAGATGGGGCAACCTGGGACCCAAAGTTTCAAAAACTGTAATGAATAGAAACAAATAAATTACCTAAAAACCCATGGCTTCATAATATTTCTTCAGCTCTGAAAAATCGTCCTCTCTGACTTTTGAATGCCCTTCTATCTATTGCCTTTGTTCCCTCCATTACAAAACTCTCTAGACAGATGTAGTAGCTTCTGGAAATATCGTTATATCTTTGCACTGTTTTGAAAGAGCTCCTCGGCCCAGTGTTGCAGCTCATTAAAATAATATTCACCTGTGCCCATGTATGGTCAGGCCACCCAAGGCGGCTGTTCTCTTGGTCTCTGTACATCCGCTGCCTGACCAGTGCCAGCTTCACCTACACGCTACTCACCTGACTGACCTCCTTTTTACATACTTGCCTCAGGCCCCAGCTGGGGATTGTTCTTATCAAGGGGGCAGTGAGGGGCGTGCCCTCTGCCGGTTTCCCTGGTAACCAGCGAGCGCACCTGCTGTCAGTCCCCCTATAACTGGCAATCTCCCCTCCCCCGGGAGCGAAGCCTGCCATGTTGTCCTGCCCGCCGTTGGCCGCACACAGTGGGGTGTCGCTCCAGGACCTTGCTTCAGACAAGTAAGCTCCCTCATCGGTTAAACCACTGATGTCTCTGTTGCTGACCCCGGGCTCTTTCTTCGGTCTGGAAGCTGGGCGAGTACAGGCCTTGTAGGCCTGAGGGGTGCCGCTCAACAGCCCGTTTGAATATTCAGCTCAATTTTTTTTGCGGTACGCGGGCCTCTCCCTGTTGTGGCCTCTCCCGTTGTGGAGCACAGGCTCCAGACGCGCAGGCCCAGCGGCCATGGCTCACGGGCCCAGCCGCTCCGCGGCATGTGGGATCTTCCCGGACCGGGGCACGAACCCGTGTCCCCCGCATCGGCAGGCAGACTCTCAACCACTGCGCCACCAGGGAAGCCCTCAGCCCAATTTTGAGTAATGGTGATTCTATTTTCAGTAATCCAGAAGTCTGTGTATTTCTTTCACAAGGCTGCTTTTCTATGTTATGGCTGCAATAATCATCCCAGTGAATGAAGGTTCTGACAAGAGCCACCTTCTAGGGTGTGTAGAGTAGAATGTTGCAGATATGCAGGTAGATTATCTTCGTGTGGGAGATGCCTCTCCCCAGTGTAAGAGGTCTGGGAACCTCTTATATCAGCAGCATCTTGTGGTTTCTTTTCCTTGTCACCTCTCCCCACTCTAATTCTTGTTGTTATACGGGTAGGCTTGTCAAGTTCTGCCCTACTTCTCTGTCCAGAGTCAGCCCTTCTGATAGGAGACCACGAAGCTTCACTGGCTGAAGCAGTTGCTGAGGCTTTAACGTAGGAGCCGACGTCATTCGTGCCAGAACTTCAGCATGTGATATACATGCGTGGATCATGATAAGCCCCTCAGTTCATAATACAGTCTTTTAGTTTATTTACCAGATAATTATTGACAAGGCCTCTCCCTACACTGTACTGTTAACGCTGAGCTTGAAGTTCCTCTAGAAAGTTAGTGCACGAAACAGCTGTTACCTTTGCAGTGTCCTTCTGCTGGCTTTTTCCCCTGCTTTTATTGCTCTTTCAATCCAATTCTATCTTTCCTCTGTTTTCCAGGATAATATCTTCACGTTATCTGATCTTTGATTGTAACTTTCCTTGTTTGGTATTTCAGTGGAATTTAGTGGGGAAGGAAAAGCAGACAGGAGTGCTCAGCCTGCCAATCTGATCCCCATATTTTTTCTGAGTGTATGAGTAGAACAACATATGTTTTCGAAAACATTATTTTTAATGAATGAGCCTTCATAGTTCATCATACTGGAGTGTATGTACTAATTTTCTTCTCTTTCTTCACCACTAAATCATAAGGTCCTTGAGGAGAGAGAAGAATGTCAGCTTTGTAGATCCTTAAGACTAATTGAAATATCTGGCATGTAGCAGTTCATAAGCATTCCTGATTCAATCTGATTTTTTTTTTTTCAGTTGAACAGGTGAGAACAAATGTAGACACTTGGGGTAGCAGGTGGAGAGAGAAAGCAGGGAGGAAGGTTGATTTGGGAACAGAGGACACTAACTGTGTGCGTTCCTGTGTTTCTATGTGATTCCCCCTCTCCTACATTTCTGTGCTATTGTAGAAGTTGATCATTGTGCAGCCACTATGGAAAATAGTATGGCGATTCCTCAGAAAATTAAAAATAGAACAACCATATGATCCAGCTATTCAACTTCTGGGAATATATCCAAAGGGAAAAAAAAACCCCACTAATTTGAAAACATATATGCACTCCTAGGCTCATTGTAGCATTAAGTACTGTAGCTAAGATATGGAAGCAACCTAAGTGTCCACTGACGGATGAATGAATAAAGAGTATGTGAGATATATACACACACAGACACATACACACATGGAATACTACCCAGCCACAAAAAGAAGGAAATCTTGTGACAAGATGGATGGACCTTGAGGGTATTATGCTAAGTGAAATAAGTCAGGCAGTGACAGATAAATACTGTGTGATTTCACTTGCATGTGGAATCTAAAAAACAGAACAAAACCAACACCCAGATACAGAAAACAGGTTGGTAGTTATCAGAGGGGGGAAGTGGGTGGGTAAGGGGTGGGTAAAATTGGTGAAGGGTGTCACTTGAATAGTGATGAATGGCAACTAGACTTATGTGTTGATCACTTTGTAGTATTTACAGAGATTGAATTATTATGCTGTACACCTGAAACTAACAAAATGTTATACACCAATTTTACCTCAATGAAAGAAAAAGAAGTTGATCCTTAGTTGGACTGGGAAATATGGATGTTGAGATTTTCCTCTCTCTTTCTAAAGCCCTAGAAATAAGAACTTATCTTTGGAGCACAATGTTTCTTTCAGCACATATCACAGTATGTATAAAATACTCCAGAAGGGATGTGTTTCTAAGTTACAGGTGTAGTAAGAAATATAAAGATGGTGTTGATCTACCCAAGTTGCTCTTTACTGCCTCAGAAGGGTGAGTCATTCTGTTTATGTTGAGAGACTGAAGTCAAGACTCCTCACAGCCAGGAGTGTAATCAAGTCGTGAAAATGCTATGATAGGAACTGTAAACTCTCATGGGATTGTGACATTCAGATTGTTAGAAACCTTTATGGAAGCGTATTGGGATGAATAGCTCACTACACTTGAACAAGTATTGGAAATCAAACCAAGAAGGCATAAGACAACATTATACTCACATATCATCAAACCTAGAATTATTTTTTCAAATTTTATAAATATAACTGGGAGCCTCAAAATCTGATGATTCCGATTTTCTATCCACAAAAACTGAAAAACAAATCCAGTCTTATTTTTTTTCTCTTTCACCCCCTGCCCTTTTTTTTTTTTTTTTGACCATGCCATGAGGCATATGGGATCTTAGTTCCCTGACCAGGGATCGAACCCGTGCCCCCTGCAATGGAAGTGTGGAGTCTTAACCACTGGACTGCCAGGGAAGTCCCTCTTTTCCTTTTTTCAATGCATCTATTTATTTACTGTGAGTCACTGGTGTCTAGCAAGCATAAAGTTGAATAATTTATTAAAATGTTCCTTTCTCTAAATGAGAAGTGATGTTTATAAGTAAACTGTCATCTCTTCACATATAATAGTTTCATAGATCTTTTTTAATCAATAGGGGCCCAAATTTATTTCTTTTTTGAAAGATGAGTGAAAGAAGATCGGTGAGGACAACTTGCTCCTGATGAATAGGAAAGAGTTAGCAGTGAATACCTTGGTTTAAATTGAAATATGTATAGTTTCTCACATCTCATGATCCAACGTGGAAAACACCTAAAACAATTGTGATAACAATTTGTTGAGTACCACCATGTACCAGGTACCACTCATTTACTGTTTCTAATTCTTGCATCAATACCACAAGGTAAATATCATAAGCTCCATTCAAGATCGGAGGATGCTGAGTTCTGAGAGAATCAGTGACCAAGGTCATTTAGAGCCTGTCTGCAAACCCTCATGGGCTCTATATCCTACACTCTTCATTGTATATCACAGTGCCTCTCTTGACAGCTCCGTTTAAGTCTGGTGATTTTACTTGATTAATTTACAAGTGATCGACATTGATTGCTGCTTCTAATGGGTTTTGTAAAAATTCTAGACTCACAGAATTACCATTTACAAGTGTATCAATCAGGACGGGGTAGGCTTTGCTTTGTGGCAACCTCCAGATCTCAGTGACTTTCAATAACAAAAGTTTATTTCTTGTTCAATCACCATGGCCGTCATAGATCAGCTGGGGCTCTGTTATAAGTTGACATTATCCCACCTGAGGGAGGAATTATTCTCTAGAGCATGAACAGTCACAACAGCCAAGAAGAAAGATGACCTAAAGGGTCTTGCATTGGTGATTAAATTTTGTCCCAGATGTGTCACACATCACTTTACTTACAACTCATTGGTGCTAATTGGCCACATGTCCCCAACCAACCATAGGGGACCAAGAAGTGAAAACCTGTTATAGACCCAGAAGACTCTAATAGCCAGAAATATTTGGTGAGTGGCATTAACTCTTAGCAGGTTTGCCCCTCGGTGCTGGGGGGAGCACAGAGAGTAAGGCATGGTCTTTGTCTTTAGAAAACTTAGTGTGAGACATGCAAAAAATCAACCGTAAGGCAAAGGAAAATAAGTTCTAAACTAGTATAAGCATCGCATTAGAGGAACACGGAGGAAAGAATGATTAATTTTAAATGGTGAGACTACAGAAGCCTTTGCAGAGAAGAATACAAATGAGCTTTAAAAGCTTGAAGGATTTCAAAGCATTGAAGGATTCTATAGACCCTCTTTTCTTCTCATCATGTGTTCTCTAAATTAGAGTATTCAAACCGTGGGTAGTAACCCATTGTAAGGCCATTAAATCAACATAAAAGTTTTGACCAGCACAGAGAAAAAGAATAGAGAATCACCGCACATCAGGCGTGGCACAGGTGAGAATTGTTCAGGGTAATTTGTTTCTGGGATGTGTGTGTGTGTGTGTGATGTAAAATACATTTCTTACTGTAGATCCTCATCAAAAAAGTTTGAGAGGGACTTCCTTGGTGACACAGTGGTTGAGAGTCCGCCTGCTGGTGCAGGGGACACGGGTTCGTGCCCCGGTCCAGGAAGATCCCACATGCCGCGGAGCGGCTGGGCCCGTGAGCCATGGCTGCTGAGCCTGCGCGTCCGGAGCCTGTGTTCCACAACGGGAGAGGCCACAACAGTGAGAGGCCTGCGTACCGCAAAAAAAAAAAAAAAAAAGTTTGAGAGCCACAGGTGTATATGGTCTCATTATTTCTTTGACTCCCAAACCTTTGTCTTTACCTGCCTATCTATATCAATTCCAAACCCATATCTTCAACTGCCTGCTTAACATGTCCGCTCAGAAAGCACAGAGCAGTTCACAGTCAGAGCTCCTTTTGCCATCATCCCTTCCAGACCTGCTCCCATCCCTACCCCACTGCCAGCTCCAGACCTCCCTTGTTTCTTTCATCAGCCATCTACCCATCTTTCATGACCATCTACCCACTAGGCAAACTGGAACCCTGGGAGTCATTCTTGGCCCTTCACACACTACATTCTCTGTCTCTCAATTTTATTTCATGCCTATATAGTTTTCAAAAAGGTATTTTTGCAATAACTTTCACCCCTCTCCCTTACATGCTACCATCCTGATGCAAACTACTGTCATCTCCCTTCTGGACAAGGGCATTTGCTTCCTAACTTGCCTCTCCACAGCATCTCTTGGCCCTTTCCAATCCATTCTTCACTCTGCAGACAGAGGGATCTATTAACCATGTCACTGCCCTACTAAAATCGAAAGGTAGAGCCACAAATCAATCTGGCTTGAAAGGTGCTCCGTAACTAGTCCCTGACCATCTCCCCTGTCTCTCCCTCATAGCTTCCCATCTGGGGCTGCTCTCAGCCTTTCATACGTATCATACCATCTCATGTCTGGGTCTCTGGAGATGCTTTTCTTTCCAGGAGCCCTCTTCTCCCCCCATCTCTTAATGTATCCAAGCTTCCCTTATTCCTTGAAGTCTCAGAAGGCTGTCACCTCCTTAGGGAGGCCTTCCTTGGCTCCTGAGTAAGATTAGGTCCTTCCAACATAACACATAGCACAATTGTAATTATTTACTTGTTCTAAGGTCTATATTCACCATGTGAATATAGCTGAGGACGGAGAGACCTCAGCTCCGTCAAGGCCAAGAATGCATCTGCTGTGCTTCTTCGCCTTGGAACCACAGTGCCATGCCCAGGGTCTGGTATACAGCAGTGGCTCAATCATTCTTTTTGAATAGATTGAAGAAGACTGTGTTTAAGACATTTCTTTAAATAATTACCGTGGCCAATTGTGATGTTACATCCTCGAGAGAACACCTGATTGCCTGAAAGTGGAACGTTGCCATGTGACCTTTTCTGGGAGGTTTGGACTTCTTTGATATTCCACATAAGGGCTGTCAACTCCAGCTCAACTTCATCTGTCTAACAGAAGCGTGTGTTCACCAGGTGTCTGACTGTGCTACTCATCTGGTAGTAAGTTGCTGGCTAATCAGACCCCTACAATGAAATCGTTCATCCCCGTGGGACTTCTCTGTGTCGTTAATGATCAGAACACACATTCAGAGATGTGACTTAGCGATACCTGAAGTGGCGTGATTCTCTCTCTGCCTTCTACGGCCTATCATCCTTTTTCTGTCTCTTCTGCTCCCCTGCCAACCTCGGGCCTACAGACAGAGAGGCGCCAGCAAGGCCACTGACTCCTGATAACGGAGGCCTCACTTACTTTACTTTTCATGCCCTTCAACATGTTATGCCTCAACCAGTCCCCAGGGGATACTAAAATCATTCGCTTGGCCTTGGCCTCTCTTTGAAGTTGAAAATTAAAATGAGTTTTCTCCAGTTGCTTTAAGTAATATAGTTAAATATTACAGTGTGGTTGACCCCTGCCTCCCGACATCTCCCCTTTGACGTGATTCTGACCAGCCTGCTGATCAGACAAATATGGGTGAGCTACAGAAGGGAGTTAGCAGGGAAAGGGACATGTTATACTTTAATTAAAAAAAAAAAAAAAAAAAAAGCAGCCATTTCACGTTCCCAAGAAAGTTATCTTGGGACAGGCCATGGAGGCGCCCATACTGCATTCTGTAGAAACTACAAAGGCCAGGCCTCACTCAGGGTCCATCTTCCCTTCTGCACCAACCAGTGCAGGAGATGTGAAAGGGGCGGCTCCTTCCTACTGTTGGTGACGAGCCTACACACGTGTGGGGACTCTGCCGGTGTCTCCATCACTTGTAGCCCCAGCACTGCTCAACAGAGAGGAAGCACAGGCCTTTTCCTACCTTTCCAAGCCACTGGTCAGATGCAAAACACCCACTTGTTCCCCCATTAGGCTATGGGGAGACCTCTGCTGGTGGAGCGAGTTCAAATTTTGTCTAAATAAAGTCCCTGGTAGTGTTTCCCCTTCTCTGTCCGTTCAGAGACAGAAAAGGCTGAGGTGGCTGCTGTGTCTTTTTGGCTTTGGGGAAGGATGTCTGCTATGGTTCCCAAAGAAGCTCCAGGGAAGTCATCACACTCTTAATGACCATTCTGCCTCTGGGGACTATTCGCCTTGAATTCACTCATGCGAGAGTCCACATCTTATTTTATGTGGACTCTTCTAATTATTTTCTCTCTCTACTTTGTCCTCTTCCCAGTGGAATATGTCTTGGCGAATTGTTTTTCTTTCTTCACATGCTCCCTGTGTGAGTGCAATGCTCTGTACACCAAACTAATGCAGCCTTGGCTCAGCTTCGGTTCCCTGGAAATAGGCTCTGTGATAGAGAGCTGCATGCAGGTTCATTAGGGGGTGCTCTAGGGGGCTGTACAAGTAAGGATGTGAAAAAGCCAGAATTGGGCAAGGGGAAAAGCTGTCCCACGATGGGGCTGCAACCCAAAGGCCTTAGCCAATCGTGCAGGGATCTCTGCAGCTGAATGGCCCTCCAGAGGTGTCCCAAAAGGAAGCGAGGGGCCAGGCCTTTGTTTCCCTATATCAGCCAGTCACTGGCCACAGGCTGTCCTTGGGAAGGGGTTTATTCTTGGACCAGGTCAGGTAGTTCCCTTCAGTGGAGGGGAGTTCCTGGGGACGGGGACGGCAGTGAGCTGCCCATAGCTGATAATCCCAGCAACTGGCAAGGGATGTGGCAACCCTCATCTCAGGGAATACCGCTGCGTTGGCTCCAAGGCTGAATTTGGTCTTCAGATACATGTTTTTCTTTCCACAGTATTTTAAAAAATGAGTGATTCCACAAAATAATCTAGATACTTAGCTTCTCCTAAAGTCAAAAGAACTGGTGAATCAGTCAGAGTCCAGGCAGGCAAAGAAAACCCACACTGGGTATTTCAACAGAGATTGAATGTCGTGGGGTCATTAAGCAAGTGTAGGGGAGGCTGAAAAGTAAAAATGGGGGACATCGTGGTACCCACATGTAGTAACTACAGGAGGGAGCCACCGCTCCTGGGGTTGGTGGAATGAAGGGAATAAACAGGGGTTATCAAAACCCAGGGGCTCAGAGAAATGGGGTCTGTGGAGCTGGGTAGGAGAAGCCCCCTGTGAAGAGGTGGGAGCCCCTGGGGCAGCTGCTGGTTCCTTTGTGGGGACAGGCTGATTCTGGGAGTGGGAAAGAAAGCTGGCATCTGAAACCAGATGTTGCTGCTGGCGTGAAGGTAACTGCCGGGGTGAGGCTGGTGCCTCCAACAAGCAAACAGGCACAAGGGACTTTTGCTCCCTCCTGTCTCCCGCCGTCCAGGCTCCCTCTACTGCCCTCTGCTGGCAGAACCTACCAGGAAGGCAGTTGACAAAAGAGAAAGGCCCCAGCATCGCTAAACTGAATGTAGAAGAATAGATAATAGCTTAACAACCGACACGTCACGGCGATTCTGCATCCGTGATCCTGCATGATAACAATCAAGGAGCTGCACCTCAGCTGCCTTTTTTAAAAAAATTGAAGTATAGTCGATTTAAAATGTTTCCAAGGTACAGCAAAGTGATTCCTTTATACATATATATTTTTTCATATTCTTTTTCGTTATGGCTTATTACAAAATGTTGAATATAGTTCCCTGTGCTATACAGTAGGACCTTGCTGTTTCTCTATTTTATATATAGTCGTTTGTATCTGCTAATCCCAAACTCCTAATTTATCCCTCCTCGCCACCTTTCCCCTTTGATAACCATACATTTGTTTTCTATGTCTGTGAGTCTGTTTCTATTTTGTATATAAGTTCATTTGTATCATATACTAGATTCCTTCTAAAGAAGCTTGCTTCACTTAGTACGATTATTTCTAGGTCCATCCATGTTGCTGCAAATGACATTATTTCATTCTTTTTTTTATGTCTGAGTGATATTCCATTGTGTATGTGTGTATATATATATATACCACATCTTCTTTATCCATTCATCTGTCGATGGACATTTAGGTTGCTTCCATGTCCTGGCTATTGTGAATAACGCCCTCAGCTGCCATTTTAAAGAGACAGGTGAGGTGCCCTCCAGTTCACTGATCCCACCTGGCCAGTGTCTCACTCATTTACCTTCCCAGCCGGGCCCTTGTGGGCTTCTGTTTGCTACCCCTGTATGAAAAAACTATTGCCCCCAAAGGATCCACATCTTCTTGAGGAGTTCCAGGAGGAGTTCCAGGAATGAGTATGGGCATGGGATTTAATGCCCCATGCATTAATCACAGCCAGTACCACTACATTTCCTGGGCCTAAATTCTCCTCCTCTGTCTTCTCCCCGAGTCCATAGGCACCCTCACCCAGCCCCTCTGGCTGAGAGAAGGTTGGGGACTTCCCATTCCTGATTTTTCTGGAACCTGGTTGTACCACCAGGCGCTGGATTTGTAACCTGTCTGTCCGTCACCCTTCTCTTTTGTTTTCCCTCACTATCTTTGTCCATTGAAGAGGGAGCTGTGTGTAAGGCCAGGCTGTTTTTCACAGCATGGGACTCGGCAAATGCTGTCTTGAGGGAATCAAAATTGTCTTGAGAGAGACCAAAGCCCCAGGTGGAACTATTTATTTCCCCCTGATATGGATCTGTTTTGTTTTGTTTGAAAATTGATGTGATCAGGAATGGGCAAAAAAGTCACGTTTTTCTGGCTTTCTAAGAAAGGCCACAAATGTTTTAGCAAATTAGTAGACAGCATTGGAGCCAATGATCATTTTGGAAATCAAGACCCTGGGACCCAGACTATGGAAATATGGGTCATAGATCTTCAGAGCCTTCCAGCTTTCAGAGCCTGGAGCCACCGATTGGTTCAGGAGAAGGAGGCCGATGGGGCATCAGGTGGGAAGAGCACAGTGTCTGGAGGGGCCTAGGTCTGGCTGCCCCTCACTGCTTAGGGTCCATGGGCAGGGTCCTGCAACGCAAAGGCTCAGTGTCCTGACCCATGACCCGAAGGGGAAGTGGATTCTGTGATCTCCCTTGTTTTCCAACAGTTTTAAGATATTCAGAATTGAACTTTCCCATCTATCCTTACCATCTACTCCTTAGGACCCCTAGCAGATAAGCAGATTCCTCAGATCAGTAGCCCTCCAAGCATCTTTACCCTGCCTCTGCTGAATGTGAATTGTCACACCCACCTGAGGCTTAGCCCACCCCTGCTCTGCTGAAGCAAGGACAAGTGAGATCCCACACCTGTGCTTTATTTCAAGCACAGAACTATAGTCTTTTTAAGAAGTGACCATTGATCACAGTGACTTATTGAGTGCCTACTGTGTGCCTGGCTTTGTGTACATGGGATGCCTACACCTCTGAGGTTGTTCTCATTTCCAAATAGAAACCTGAGGCTCAGGGCAGTCAGATGACACAGGGCAAGGAAGGGACAAAATCAGATTTGGAATCCAGAGCACATAGTAAGAAAATGATGTTTGAGAGTCTTTTATTCATTATCATTACGTTAAGGAGAAAGTCAAGTTCAGTTTTATTCTGGCATTAATGCATACTTTAAATTTTACTTTTTTTTTTAAATTAATTTATTTATTTTTGGCTGTGTTGGGTCTTCATTTCTGTGCGAGGGCTTTCTCTAGTTGTGGCAAGCAAGGGCCACTCTTCATTGCGGTGCGCGGGCCTCTCACTATCGCGGCCTCTCTTGTTGCGGAGCACAGGCTCCAGACGCGCAGGCTCAGTAGTTGTGGCTCACGGGCCTAGTTGCTCCGTGGCATGTGGGCTCCTCCCAGACCAGGGCTCGAACCCGTGTCCCCTGCATTAGTGGGCAGATTCTCAACCACTGCACCACCAGGGAAGCCCTAAATTTTACTTTTTGTTATTTGTTTTGTCTTATGTTTTGGTTTTAATATATTTTTAACACCTCAGTAACATCTGCTTCTCTCCACCCCCCTGCTCCTTCTTCACAAAGAGAAAGCAAATCTCTGATCTTGGCAGGCAGGAGAATCAAGCTAGAAGTTAATAACATTGTTTTGCATGAATTCTATCCGTTTTCATAGTTACCTCCTATTTATGGCAAGTGATACTGATTTTCCACCTACAGTTAGAGACATGAAGTTTCCTTTTGAAATACACTTAAGTTTTAAAAAAACTTTATCAAGTTAAAAAAAAAATCAGTACCTAATAGCTGAGGTGTATTGGCTGTAGCAAATATCATGCGGGCATAACCTTGCATAATGTTTCTGACCATCTCTGTGCCTCAGTTTCACCAGGATATGAATAACACCTACCTCCCAAAGTTGTTGTGAGGATTAAATGTGTTAACCTATGTCAAGGGCATAAAACAGCACCTGGGATACAGTAAGCTCTACATAGGTGATATCCAGTGTTATTATAATGCAAATGTGTGACATTTAGAGACGATTTCCATTTGGTTCTTGTGTGTGTCCTGAGGAAATGCAGGCTGATGAAGCAATGACAACCAGGGGCATCCAACTTTTAAACACAGATTTATTGGTAAAAGCCATACCTAGTTCCACACTATTCTGTAAATTTTGCAGAGTGTGGGGAAAATTTTACTGTAATTTATTGTAATCAGCATGCAATTTACCTTTTAAAAATTCATACTGTGTTTATGACTATAAGGAACTTACAGCTTTCGAAGCGCTTTATTTTTAACATGCTCTCCCTGCCACCCCTCTTATCCACACACCCACAAAAAATTGAGAACAGTAGTCAAGCTGTGGAGATTGCTTCAGTAATCATTTACCAAGTACTAAGCTTATTAAGAAAAGTCCAGGGACTTTTAGCACGTATTTCACTCACATGGGACATCATTATGATGAGGTAAAACTTTAGCATCTTCTCAAACAACCAAATATCTGGAAATACAAAGTGGCATCTGTGTGTAGAGGTGAACTTTTAAAAGAGCTCGTGGGGCATATTTTAGTGTTACCACAGAGTTTCAGCAGGAATTAGCTTTCAACAACCCGCCACGTAATTTTGGAGATTAAAGGCTGGTGTGAGGTGTTGGTCATGGGAGACTGAAATGAAGCTTACCTGGGCTCTCAGGTGTGAGATATTTAGTAGTCAGCAACAATTAGGCCCTCAGGGTTGAAAGTAAAGGAGCATACTCCATGATATTTAAGGTACAAGGATTCTAAAGGAATACACTGTCGACTGAAGAAAAATTCACAACCTAAAGGACGTAAGTTAAGTTTTATTTGGGGACCTTACTGAGGACTATAGCCTGGGAGACGGCCTCTCAGATATTCCAAGGAACTGCTCCAAAGAGGTTAGGGAAGAACCAGGATATATAGGAGTTTTTGCTTGGAGAGAAAAACAAAAACAAAAACCAAAGACAACTCATAGAATTGAACATCAAAAGATTACTGCTAATCACAAAAACAGACATCTCACGTTAATGATTTCAGAGCCTGTCTGTGTATGGGAGGGTGCAAGAGTCTGGGGTCATTGACGTTATTCCTTAGATATGCATCTTAACTGTCTAGGGCCAGTCTCCTGTTTTTCTCCACAGTGAATTCTCCTCAGTGCGCCCAGTTAGGGGCAGCTGCAGTGGGTGATGGCTTGATGGCGGGCAACATTCTTTGTTTACCGAAGCGGCAGCCGACATTCTTTTGTGCGCACTTGCTTTGGAGAGGGTGTTGCAAAGAGCCCAGAGCTGGACGCCTCCTCAGTTTAGTCATGGTTCTCTCGCCCTTCGTGAATCTGCAGCCTGTTCGTTA
This sequence comes from Monodon monoceros, assembly GCF_005190385.1. Classification (NCBI taxonomy): domain Eukaryota; kingdom Metazoa; phylum Chordata; class Mammalia; order Artiodactyla; family Monodontidae; genus Monodon; species Monodon monoceros. The sequence goes on from NW_021703782.1 coordinate 62,909,418, forward strand.
GATGAAACTCGCCTTGTCGCTTTGCGCCTCTGGGTCTCAATAAAATAAAAACAACAAAGAGCATGGTGATTTTAGCTTAATCCCACAAAGGCAAGGGAACCTTCCTTTCTCGTTCACCAGTGTCTCTAGGGCCTGGAACACTGCCTGCTGTGGAGGTGATAAACATTTGAAAAAAATCAGTGAGGCTGGTGGTAGTTTGTTATCAAGATGAAAGATGGGGCAGGGTTTTCTCCCTTAGACAACCAGGCAGGAAAAAGCCAAAGGGTGACACTCCTTATGGAGTAACTTGGTCAGTCCAAAGGAAGGAACAGGGATGAAAACTGGACAGAGTCAGTGGTCAGGAGGTGGGCAGAACTGAACTTAAATGGGATCAAGGGAAGGAAATGAGGTAAGGATAGCCCTGGTATCCATCAACTGCCTGGTACATGAGTAGGTTAGGTTGGCTTAAAGTTAACGTTAACTAATATTTGACAAGTATTAAGTCCCTACTATGTGCCAGGTACTAGTCTAAGAGGCACTTGTGATTTTGCAGTAAAGAAACAAAAATCCCTGCAATCATGGAGCAGATAGCAACTGGCTATAGAGGGAACATTAATAATAGCTACTTAATGATTTGATAATAGCAATTAATGATTGTTTACCATGTGTCAGGCATTGTCCCCTACTAGCTCACTTAACCCTCGTAAATGGCTGATGAAGTAATTTCTATGCTTATTCTGAGTCTTACTTTTCCAAGGGTCATCCTTCTTTAGACCAGCACCTTGTGGGACACAGCCTTAGGAGTAAGTAAGGTCAGAACTTATGGCCTGGAATGTTGCATTTCAACTCTGTTACTAACATGGAGGCAGGCAAGTCACTTTACCTCATATCACTCTTTACGAAAGACCAAATAACATGGTTGTACTTAATGGAATAATATGAGGCTTTGGTGGAATGTTTATATGAATAATAAGTAAAGGAAATGTTTTAAAACAATGAGTATCAAATGTTTTTATCCCATGGCATGTTGTCAGAAGAACATTAATAATGAACTCTTCTATAAATTCTCTCAACAATGATTTTATTAAAAAAATAATACTGCCCAATCGATAGGAGTTTGGTTAAAAATTCCAGCCAGATGGTGATTACTTGAAAAAAAAATCCTGATAAGTTAAACATACACACATTACGCTCTGTGTAAAAATTATGAAAAACTAGATAGAGATACCAGCCCAAAGTGCCTGTAGGACAATAGTACTCCTGGATATCAAATAAGTTTTTGAGAAATTTTCAGCTTTATCAAGGGGTTCTCATTGTTTATCTCATACCTTCTACACATGGAGTTTGCTTATGTTAAACTAACTTCATTTATTTATTTAACTGACGAATGATTATGAAGCATCTACAGTGTCCTCGGTGTAACAAGACAGACAAGGCGATTACCATCCAGTGGGAAGAAATATCCTGGACAAGTAAAGCTCGGGTGTTGACAGTTGTTACAAGAGGGGAAACCCAGGATACTATTGTGGACTTTTGCTGGGTCCGGAGAGACAGGGATCGGCTTCACATGAGTCTTGGAGGAAGTCTTGCTTCCTAGCAGGGGACCTAGCCTTTTGCCATGTATACTTCTCCACGTATTTCTGGGAATGCACCTGGTGAATGCTTCTGTGTGTGAGAGAAGAAAGTATAGCGTTTAAGGACCCAGCCTCAGTAGCCAAGCCACTTAGGTTCAATTCCTGGCACTGCCACTTACTAGCTATCTGATCATTAGGCAAGTTATTTAACTTCTCCATGTCTCATTTTCTCCATCTGTAAGATGGGATGGTAATAATACATCAGGGGGTGATTAGGAGGCTTGAGTGTGTTCATAAAGATAAAGTGTTCAGCGTGGAGGGCATCTGTGGAATGCACTGATAGTATAATTCTCTTTTGCAAATCTGCTGGGCTGTCCCTGGCCCATTCAGCAGACCCTAGACTGCCCTTTCCTCTGAAGGTCTCCGTCTTCCATCCAGATCCTCTTTCTTCACACTGCTGCTGCTGTCTCTTCCACCCAGTATCACCCGTAATTCCGCACAGCCCAGAAGAACCGAGCAATACCATTAGTATAGGTAAAAAAGAGAGAGGGCACAGAGGGAATGTTCCCTCTCCAGCAGGGGCCCATAAGCATCTTAGTGTTGATTCCTGAGCTGGCTCAGGGCTTAGTCCTGGCCTTTTCCATGTGACCAGAGACAGTTCTGTGCAACGACCCACTCCAGGCTTCCCCACACCTCAGAATTTGCCCCCAGAAAATAGAACCATATTTTCCCCTCCCCCTAGTCTAAGGTCCACCACCAGAGCATCCTGCCCCTGGATCAACCCCTCTCTAGGATGGCTGAGAGTTGGATCATCCCTTCCCTTCAGGGCAAGCCCCATCCCACCCACAGGGATGTGAGACAGCCCTGAGGCCCCAAAAGACAATCCCATCAGGGTTTGATTTAGAGAGTCTCAAGAAGTGTGACCATAATTGCATACGGGCCCCCAGCCCGCCACACCATGCTGTTCAGCTCCCATTCCGCCAGTTCCTCCAAATCAAGACTCCAGAAGTCTTAGGGTCCAGTCTCACCCGGGGTTGCCTTGACCTGGGAGAGCTTGGGGTTCTGAGAGGCCCACATGCCTAGGATTCAGCGTTCCCTGCTCTATCAAGGACTATTTTAGTTATATTATAGTTTAGGAAGAATTTGAGCATCCCTCTGGAGACTTAACTCTATTTTTAACATTGTTTCTATGGGAAAAGTGTTCCAAGTGACAATTTAAAACAGAATTCTTAGAATACAGCCTTTTCGTTGCTAGAGACTGCAAGTAATTTTTTTTTCACATGTAGCGATGCTGTTGAAGCTTTCTTTTTAAAAATGCATCTAGTGTAAACAAATAGAACAAGGAAAAACAGGTGTTGCTTCTTGCGTTTTCTGGCAAGTTTTAAAAATTGAGGTTTTTTTTAAAAACAAACTATTTTAATTTCAAAAATTAACATTTATTGAGTATTTATTGTTTCCCGGACATTGAGTTAAAGGCTGTTTGTGTATAATCTCATTTAATCCTCACAACAACACTCTAGGGTGGTATAATAAAGAATCTGACCCCATTTTTGATGTTTAGCTGCTGACAGCGGACAAGCCCCCCCAGGCCCCTTGCCCTTCTCCCCCACATCTTGGCAAGTTTATTAAAAAAAAACCTCAAGTGCTCCCTACTTTGGTGCTATTGGGAAATTTGAACCATTTAAACCCCAGCTGCAAGGGGGAGCCTTCACTCCCTCATTATAGAACCTCAAATCCAATGTCCTTTCCTTGCTTCCCTAAACCGTTCTTGGACCTGCTTGGGGACCCACCTTACTCTCCCCAGAAAGCCTCCTTATGTGAGTTATAAACCTTTTCAGACCCTCTTGGCATCTCTGTGGCATAAATTTTGGTTGAGGCGTCCATTTCATTTCCGCAAGGTGACCACAGCAGGTGACTACAGCATTCTCTAGTTTACAGATGAGGGAAATGCGGCTCAGGGACATCGTTTGCCAAAGGTCATAGAGCCAGTTAATAATATCATCTTAACTACTCTACTATTTCCCTACTTCAGGCCAGATGAGCTTGGCCTAAAAATTAGTGAATACATTTGCAAATCAGTGAATACATTTGCTTATACCTCTTGCTAATATTTAACATGTGTGGAACACCTACCTTGTTCCAAGCCCTTTTTGTGAGTTAACGGTATCCTCTTAACAACTCTTTGAGTTACATGCCATTATTATTCCTATTTTTATAGATGAGGAAACTGAGAAACAGCAAACTTAAATAACTTATGGAGGGTCAACCAACTAAGAAACAGCAGTGCTTGGATATGAACGCAGGCAGTCTGGCTCAGAACCCAGACTTTGAGTCACAGGGCTACAAGGCCTCATACCTGGTGTACAAATAAAGAAGCTGCTGTTAACCCAGGTTACAAGGATTGTATTCTTGCCACTGCTTAAGTGGACAACACCTGTTTAAAGAAAACCTTATATTAATGACAAATTCATTGATTTCATTAGTGCTCTTATATTATCCATACATATGTCACTCAATATTGTGTACTTCTAAAGGGAAAAGCCAATAATGTGTTGTCTTTGACATTCCCCTCTCTTCCCCCAACAACTAGGAGATTGCTTTTGAGACAAGAGGGGTTCAACAAGTGCCCTTTGAATAGCTTAAAGTCCATGGGTGTTGCAGAATGAATCCCTGCGATTTTACCTTCACCCTAGATACTGCACAACACATCACCGCAAACAGGCCACGGCTCTTCTGCAATTGCCATGGAAACTCTCTAGAATTCTTGTTCTCTGTCTTGTGCTGTCTGTCTGACTAAAGGTATAACAAGGAAAATAATGATCTGTAATTTCTTATAGGAAAGCACCCCAAATTCGCCAGGAAAGATTCTTTTTTTTTAAAAAAAAAATCATGTGCTTTCCCTCTAGGCTTTCCAGAAACCTCTCTGCAGCCTAATAAATAAAACTATGGAAGTTTTCATGGCCGGTTCACCATACATGGCTACGGGCTCTAGAAAGCCAGTTATTTGGAAGATTAGGATTAAACAAAAACGCCTGAATCAAAGAAAATCTGCATGAATTACGGCACTAATAGTTGGAACAATTGTTAAAGCTAGTCTCTTATTCAGTCTGGGTACCAGAGGCAAGGCTTGCTGCTTTTAAATATTGGCCCTGACCTTGTCTCCCTCAAAACCCTTGGGCAAATAAGATTTATAATTTGCCCATGAACAAAGCTAGCTAAATAATGGCTTCCATGCAGAGCTGTTAGAAGATAAAGGAGGCTATGAAGGATTATGAGGCATAAAAATTTACATAATTAAGTGTCAAATATAGTCATTCCCCTGAGGAAATAGTTCAAAGCTAGAGAGTAAAGTGTTTGAGTTGGAAGGCACTTAGTTCAGTGGTTTTCAATCTGTGTTCCAAGGAACCCCTGGATTGTCTCCGATTTCCCTCCGGAGCTGCCAGAGTTAAGAAGTGAGTGTAGTCACCTCTCGACTCACCTACCAAACTTCCCCAAAGCAACTCTACATTTACTTGATTTTCATTGAGGATTCTCATAAAACTGATCTTAACAAATAGTTAGTTTGAGAAACCCCTGATATAATCCAGCTCCCTCATTTTATAGATGAGGACATAGAGCTAGCTAGGACTAGAGCAGTTCTAGTGATTCCCCAATCTGCTCTTCTCTCCATGGTCTTTTGGCTGGAAATATAACACGAGTGCACAGCTGCCACTCAGAGACAGTTCTGAACCATTCTTCCCCACCTCCGTCCTGAACTTCATTCTCTTGTCTACTAACTTCTTGCTTCTCTAATTTTATTTTCACCTGGCCAGTGGGGTTTGATGGCTGGCATAGCTTTTTCCAACATTAACCTATTTGCTCTTCAGGTAGATAACTAAGTAAATGTTTATTTCCTAAAAATTCTCAGTGCACTCTGTCTTGGGAAAAATAAACCCTGCAGAGGTGTATCAGCAAGGTGCTGGGTCTTGATATCTTTAAGAAATGGTACTACAAGTGACCCTCTTCAAAGAAAACACGATTTTTATTCATGGAGTGGGAAAATCATAAACTTCTTTGACATAAGTAAAATAACTAAAATTATGGCTTTTCATCAGGTGTCCCAGGTGAAAAAAATAATAATATAAAAGGAGAAAAGTCTATGTTTTCTTTGTTACATGGAACTGTCTCTAGATCACAGCATTGATACTACTAGACAGGACCATGGAGATCATTTCTCCTTCTGGAGAATCCATGCTTTCCAATATTGATCATTATTATCATCTTTAATTCTGCTACCATTTTTTTGAGCACTTCCTATGGACCAGGCAACTGTGCTAAGCCCTTCACATGTATTGTCATTTAATCTCCATAACTACTCTGGGTGTTGCTATTCTCCCCATTCTTCAGATACGGAAACTGAGGTTCAGAATACTTTCATTGAGGCTAGCATCTTGCACTACTACAGAGAGCCTCATCCACTTTTTTTCTATGTAAATGGCGCCTCCTGGGGAACAGTGCAGCAGCCCTGGTTAAAACGACTCCCAGCTTCACAGAGCTAGTAAATGGCAGATTTGGGAATCACACCAGGACTGTTGGGATCCAAAGTCCATGTTCTAACCACTTACACAAGCTTTTTTTTTTTTTTTTTACTTCAGAAATCCTTCTGTGTGCTCAGACTCTGTGAGTCTTGTTTTGGATAATTATTATTATTGGTAATATATTGATAATAATGAATCAAGGAGGAAGTAAGTTGGCTCTTATATATTGAGCATGACTCAAACCCACCACAAGTGCCCAAGGAGACTTTATTCATACTGGTTTTCTTTTTCCCAGATAGCAAATAATTTTAGTTTCATGGTATACTTTTTATTTTTTTAATTTTTATTTTGAAAGAATTTCAAACTTAAGGGAAAATTTGCATTAAGGGTAAAGAATTCATGAATACTTGTTACCCAGATTCACCAATTAAGACTTTGCTACATTTGCTTTATCAGTTTCTCTCTCTCTCTCTATATATATACATATATATAAATATGGTATCACATATGTATCGTATAATGTATATGTATATATACATGTACATACACACACATATATACTTTTGAGTTCTTAAAGTGTGGTCCCTGGGAACAAGCATCGCCTGGGTAGTTGGTAGAAATGCAAATTCCTGGGCCCAACCCCGGAATTACTAAATCAGAATTTCTGGGAGTGGCACCCAGCTCTCCAGGGGATACTGAGGTTACCTGGATTTGAGAACCACTGTCCTATGGAAGAACACTTGAGGGGAAATTGTTCTAAGCACTTGCTATTTTGCTCATAAAAGGAGAGAAGTTGGGAAGTGTATGTTAGTTTTTCTAGGGTTGACTGTGACATAAAAGAATCATTGTTGAATTTTTCTCCAGTCTGCTGAATTGATTCACATAAAGGGACTCCATAGGCTAAGGTAAGTTCTAGGGCTTAGTGATCTAATTAAGGTTCAAATATGACTTTCCAAATTATTGCCTGGAATGAATTCACTTCTGTGTACTTAATCTCTCTAAAATTGTTCTAACTTTATTGCTCACACTCATACCAAAAAACTCTTACAGAAAAACAATCTTAACAAAGAAGCTTAATGACTATATACATTAGTGTTCACCAAAGTGGCTTATTATAATTTTCAGAGGATGAGAGTTAAAATTGAATCTACCCTTTCTAGAAAGCAATTTAATAAGATTGTCAAACATTGAGGTAATCAATGAAATCATCAACTACATAAAATTTCATTCATCCTTACAATTACAGAGTCACATTTCTCCCTTTACACAAATGATTTAGGGTTTTACAACCTGCAAAGTGAAGATTCCCAGCTTGAAAGCGTGTGTGTGTGTGTGTGTGTGTATTTGAAAATGGAGCCTGAGTCTTACAACAGGTTGACATTGTTACCAATAATTATGTCTGTAGCCTGGTTCAGTTACCAGCAATCATAAAATAGGCTGATCATGATTGTGTATGTAGAATAAGGAACACATTTCTAAAGAAGGAACACTGGAAAACATTTATTTGGGCTATTAACGTCTGGGTACATCTCTGTGGCGCAGTCCTTTCAGGGAAGTTCCTTCATAATTAATACGACAATTAAGTCAAATTATAATAAATAGCTTAAGTTTCTAATCATCATCTGGGACTGTTTCTTAGCGTGTTCTAAAATGAAATCCTTCCTGTATTTAGGATTTTTGTGTCAAGAGGGGAAGTAGGTCTAACATTCATTCCCTGGGGTTTATAAGCTATAGGACTTTGGTAGTATTTGTGTATGTTTATTCTAAAACTTCAAGGAGCCCCATCTCACAACATCTCAGATAAGGAAGACGGGAGAACACATGAACAAAGGACACGACCTAATATATTTTGGGATTTTTTTACCCCTTTCCTACAGGCAAATCAATCTTTTGGAAACTGACCATTTTCAATAATCTCCCTGTAATTTTGATGGTGTATCTCCCAACAATCCTAGCCATCATTTATATTTAAAAGTCTTCCAACACCCTGCTCATGCCACCACCCCCTGCCCCATTTGGTTCTCTCTCCTTAGGATTCACTTTGACAACGGGCAACTCTTTCCTCTGTCCTAACTTCAAACCCAAGATGCAGCATGTGAAGTCCTGCCCCATATCAGATCACATTTCTGACAAGTGATCCATGAAAAATTAACAATACAGGTTTTATGGCAATGTAATCATAAGAGCTCTGAATCTGGGATCCAGACACCTAAATTCGAGTTTGGGTCTGGCTGCTAATTAGTTTGTAACCTTGGACTCATGCTAAAACTCATTGTTCTCATCTGTAAAATGGGGTAGTTGGAGTAGGTGAACTAGAAAATACCCTTGACCGTTCAACTTCTGATACCTTTTCTCCCCCAGTTTTATTGAGATATAATTGACATACAGCACTGTATAAGTTTAAGGTAAACAGCATGACTTATCTATATTGTGAAAAAATTACCGCAAGTTTAGTTAACATCCATCATTTCATACAGATACAAAAAACAGAAAAAAAAAAAGAAAAAAAATGGTTTTTTCCTTGTGGTGAGAATTATTAGGATCTATCCTCTCAACAACTTTCAAATATACCATACAGCAGTGTTAACTACAGTCATCATGTTGTACATTACATCCCTAGTACTTACTTATCTTACGGCTGGAAGTTTGAAACTTTTAATCACCTTCATCCATTTCCTTCATCCCCCATCATCTGCCTCTGATAACTGCAAATCTGATCTCCTTTTCGATGAGTTTGGTTTCCTTCTTCTTCTTCCTCTTCCCCTTCTTCTTCTCCTTCTCCTTCTCCTTCTTCTCTCCACAAGTAAGCAAGATCATTCAGTGTTTGTCTTTCTCTGTCTGACTTATTTCACTTAGCATAATACCCATCCATGTTGTCACAAATGGCGGGACTTCCTTCTTTTCATGGCTGAGTAATATTCTAGTGTGTGTGTATATGTATGTATGTTTGCATATATATGTGTACATATATATATACACACGTACATACATATATATATATCACGAGTTCTTTATTCATCCATTGATGGACACTGAAGTTGTTTCCATGTCTTCAGTATTATAGATATCATGCTTCTATGAGCATGGGGGTGCAGATATCTCTTTGATATAGTGTTTTTGTTTCCTTTGTAAATATTCCCAGAAGTGTAATTGCTGGATCATATGGTAATGCTATTTTTAATTTTTGAGGCATTTCCATACTGTTTTCCATGGTGGCTTTAGCAATTTACAATCCCACCAACACTGCACAAGGGTTCCCTTTTCTCTACATCCTTGTCAACACTTATCTTTTTGATAACAGCTATTCTGATAGATGTGAGGTGATATCTCATTATGGTTTTGATTTGTATTTCCCTGATGATTAATGATGTAGAGCACCTTTTCATTTGTGTATCATTATTGGAAAAATGTTTATTCAGGTTGTTTGCCCATTTTAAAAATTGGATTATTTAGTTTTTTTCTATTGAATTATGAGTTCCTTATACAGTTTGGATATTAACCCCTTGTCAGATATATAGTTTGCAAATATTTTTCCCATTCCATAGGCTGCCTGTCCATTTTGTTGATCATTCCTTTTGCTGTGCAGAAGCTTTTCAGTCTGATGTAGTCCCATTTGTTTATTTTTGAATTTGTTGCTTGTACTATAGGTGTCATATCAAAAAAATCATTGCCTAGACCCATATTAAGGCGATTTTTTCCTATGTTTTCTTCTAGGAGTTTAATGGTTTCCAGTCTTACCTTTAAATCTCTAATCCATTTCAAGTTATTTTTTTCAAGTGTTTGTAAGATAGGGGTCTAGTTTCATTCTTTTGCATGTGAATATCCAATTTTTCCAGCACCATTTATTGCAGAGACTGCCTTTTCCCCACTGAGTAATGTTGGCGAGTGTTAGTTGACCATATATGCATAGATGTATTTCTGGACTCTTAATTCTGTTCCATTGGCCTGTGTGTCTGTTTTTATGCCAGCACCATGCCATTTTGATTACTACGGCTTTATGATATAGGTTGAAATCAGGAAGTGTGATGCCTCCCACTCTGTTGTTCTTTTTCAGGAATATTTTGGCTATTCAGGGTTTTAGGGGTTCTATATAAAACTGGGGATTGTTTTTCTTCTCTTTTAAAAAAAAGCCACTGGAATCTTGATAGGAATTGCTTTGAATCTATGGATGGCTTTGAGTAGTATGGACATTTTAACTATTAATTCTTTCAATCCATGAACACAGGATACCTTTCCATTTATTTGTGTCTCCTTTGATTCATTGATGTCATAGTTTTCAGTGGAGAGAGCTTTTACCTTCTTGGTTAAATTTATTCCTAAGTATTTTATTGTTTTCAATGCTATTGTAAATGGGATCATTTTCTTTATTTCCTTTTCATATAATTCATTATTAGTGTATAGAAATGCTGTTGAATTTTTGTATGTTAATTTTATATCCTGCAAATTTACTGAATTTGTTCATTCTAACAGGTTTTTTTCTGGATTCTTTAGGATTCTTTAGGATTTTGCTGGATTTTTAAGGATTATTTCTTTATAATCGTGTCATCTGCAAATAGAGAATTTAACCTCTTTCTTTTTAATTCTGATACTTTTTATGTCTTATTCTTGCCTGATTGCTCTAGCTAGGACTTCCAGTACTATGTTGAATAGGAGTGGTGAGCATGGGCATTCTTGCCTTGCTGTTGATCTTAGAGGAAAAGCTTTCCACGTTTCACCTTTGAGTATGATGTTAGCTATGAGCTTGTCATATATGTTGTTTATTATGTTGAGGCATGTTTCTTCTATACAAAATTTTTTATGAGTTTTTATCATGAATGGATGTTGAATTTTGTCAAATGTTTTTCTGCATCTATTGAGATGATTGTATAATTTTTTTCTTTCATTCTATTAATGTGATTGATCACATTGATTTGCATACTTTGAAACATTCTTACCTCCCAGGAATAAATCCCACTAGATCATGGTGAATAATTCTTTCAGTGTGCTGCTATATTTGGTTTGCTAGTATTTTGTTGAGAATTTTTTGCAATCATATTCATCAGGAATATTGGTCTATAGTTTTCTTTTCTTGTAGTGTCCTTATATGGCTTTGGAATCAGGGTGTGCTGGACTCATAAAGTGAATTGGGAAGTATTCCTTCCTCTTCAATTTTTTTGAAGAATAAGCAAAGGATTGGCATTAATTCTTTTTTAAATGTTTGGTTAAATTCACCAGTGAAACTATCGGTCCTGAGCTTTTCTTTGTTGGGAGATTTTTTTTTTTTTTTTTTTTTTTGCGGCACGCGGACCTCTCACTGTTGCTCCGGACGCGCAGGCTCAGCGGCCATGGCTCACGCGCCCAGCCGCTCCGCGCCATGTGGGATCTTCCTGGACAGGGGAACGAACCCGTGTCCCCTGCATCGGCAGGTGGACTCTCAACCACTGCGCCACCAGGGAAGGCCCTGTTGGGAGATTTTTGATTACCTATTTCAGTCTCCTTACGCGTAATTGGTCTGTTCAGATTTTCTATTCTTCCAGTCTTGGAACGTTATATGTCTCTATGATATCTTTTTCACATTATATCCCAAGAGCTGCAAATGTAAGTTTAAAAAAAGCATAATAAAGAGGAATTTAAAAGGAAATGAACATTTTAAAAGCACAATGTACTAGAAACTGTGCTGAGTATATTTCTATGGATCAACTAATGTAATCTTTACAACTGTGCAGATATTTGCTTTTATCTTCATTTTATAGATAGAAAATTTAATTTCATAGGAGGCAAACAATTTCCCAAGATTACATGGTTTAAAAGTGCCAAGCCTGTCATTTGAACTACTTGGGTTTTAGAGCAAAGAGGTTTGAATCTGTATTTACAATTTTTTTTTAACAGAATAGAACTTGTACAAGCAACCATGTGTGTTTGTTTTTGAATATGTATTTCGATGTACATATATTACTTAAGGACAATTTAAAAAGTAGGGTCAGAGATCACAACCATTTTATTTTTTAAATTTTTTATTTATTTTGAATGAGGTAAAGATTTATAATATTACAGTAGTTTTAGGTATACAGCATAGTGATTCAAAGTTTTTATAGGTTATACTCCATTTAAAGTTAGTGTAAAATATTGACTCTATTCCCTGGGCTGTGCAATATATCCTTGTAGCTTATTTATTTTATTTTTTAAATTTATTTCTTATTGAAATATAGTTGATTTACAATTTTGTGTTAGTTTCGGGTATATAGCAAAGTGATTCAGTTTTATATATTTATAAGTATATATATCCTTTTTCAGATTCTTTTCCCATATGGGTTATTACAAAATACTGAGTATAGTTCCCTGTGCTGTACAGTAGGTCCTTGTTTACCTATTTTATATATAGTACTGTATATATGTTAATCCCAAATTCCTAATTTATCCCTCACCTCCCTTCTCCTTTGGTAACCATAAATTTGTTTTCTGTGTCTCTGAGTCTGTTTCTGTTTTGTAAATAAGTTCATTTGCATCCTGTTTTTTAGATTCCACATGTAAGTGATATCATATAATGTTAGTCTTTCTCTGTCTGACTTGCTTCACTCAGTATGATCATCTCTAGGTCCATCCATGTTGCTGCAAATGACACCATTTCATTATTTTTTATGGCTGAGTAATATTCCATTGTGTATATGTACCACATCTTCTTTATCCATTCTTCTCTTGATGGACATTTAGGTTGCTTCCATATCTTGGCTATTGTAAATAGTGCTGCAATGAACATTGGGGTGCATGTATCTTTTTGAAGCATGGTTTTCTCCAGATATATGCCTAGGAGTGGGATTGCAGGATCATATGGTAGCTCTATTTTTAGTTTTTTAAGGAACCTCCATTCTGTTCTCCATAGTGGCTATACCAATTTACATTCCCACCAACAGTGTAGGAAGGTTCCCTTTTCTCCACAGCCTCCCCAGCATTTATTATTTGTAGACTTTTTGATGATGGCCTTTCTGACTGGTGTGAGATGATACCTCATTGTAGTTTTGATTTGCCTTTCTCTAATAATTAGCAATGTTGAGCATATTTTCATGTGCCTTTTGGCCATCTGTATGTCTTCTTTGGAGAAATGTTTATTAAGATCTTCTGCCCATTTTTTGACTGGATTGCTTGTTTTTTTCTTTTTTTTAATTGAGCTGCGTGAGTTGTTTGTAGATTTTGGAGATTAACCCCTTGTCGCTTGCATCATTTACAAATATTTTCTCCCATTCTGTAGGTTGTTTTTTTGTCTTGTTTGTAGTTTCCTTTGCTATGCAAAAGCGTTTAAGCTTAATTAGGTCCCATTTGTGTTTTTGTTTTGTTTTGTTTTTTGCGGTATGTGGGCCTCTCACTGTTGTGGCCTCTCCCGTTGCAGAGCACAGGCTCTGGACGCACAGGCTCAGCGGCCATGGCTCACGGGCCCAGCCGCTCCACAGCATGTGGGATCTTCCCTGACTGGGGCACGAACCCGTGTCCCCTGCATCGGCAGGCGGACTCTCAACCCCTGCACCACCAGAGAAGCCCCCATTTGTTTATTTTTGTTTTTATTGTATTTTCATTACTCTAAGAGGTGGATCCAAAAAGATATGGCTGCAATTTATGTCAGAGTGTCCTGCCTATGTTTTCCTCTAGGAGTTTTATAGTATGTGGTCTTACATTTATGTCTTTAATCCATTTTGAGCTTATTTTTTGTGTATGGTGTTGAGAGTGTTCTAATTTCATTCTTTTTTACATGGCTGTCCAGTTTTCCCAGCACCACTTATTGAAGAGACTGTCTATTCTCCATTGTATATTCTTGCCTCCTTTGTCAAAGATTATTGACCATAGGTGCGTGGGTTTATTTCTGGGCTTTCCATTGATCTATATTTCTGTTTTTGTGCCAGTACCATACTGTTTTGATTATAAAATACTGACTATATTCCCTGTGCTGTATAATATATCCTTGTAGCTTATTTATTTTATAGATAGTAGTTTGTACCTCTTAATCCCCTACCCCTATCTTGCCCCTCCCCCCTTTCCTCTCCTTACTGGTAACCACTAGTTTGTTCACTATATTGGTGAATCTGTTTCTGTTTTGTTATATTCATTCATTTTATTTTTTAGATTACACATACAAGTAATAAGATACAGTCTTTGTTTTTTCTCTGACTTATTTCACTAAGTGTAATACCCTCCAGGTCCATCCATGTTGTTGCAAATGGCAAAATTTTATTCTTTTTCATGGCTGAGTATATTCCAGTGTGTGTGTGTGTGTGTGTGTGTGTGTGTGTGTGTATTTATATATAATATATATATTATATATATATATATATATATATATCACATCTTCTTTATCCATTCATCTGTTGATGGACACTTAGGTTGTATCTGTATCTATTATATATATATATCTCACATATTCTTTATCCATTCATCTGTTGATGGTTGTATCTGTATCTCGGCTATTGTATTGATACATAATGCTGCTATGAACACTGGGGTGCATGCATCTTTTTGAATTAATGCTTTTGTTTTCTTCAGATATATACCCAGGAATTGCTAGATCATATGGTAGTTCTATTTTTAGTTTTCTGAGGAACCTCCATACTGTTTTCTATAGTGGATACACCAATTTATATCCCCACCAACAATGTACTAGTGTTCCCTTTTCTCCACAACCTTGCCAGCAGCTGTTATTTGTGGTCTTTTTGATGATAGGTGTGAGGTGATATCTCATTGTGGTTTTGATTTGCATTTCTCTGATGATCAGCGATGTTGAGCAACTTTTCATGTCCCTGTTGGCCACCTGAATGTTTTCTTTGGAAAAAATGTCTAATCAGATCTTCTGCCCATTTTTAATTTTGGATTTTTTTGATATTGAGTTGTATGAGCTGTTAATATGTTTTGAACATTAATCCCCTGCTGGTCATATAATTTGCTAATATTTTCTCCCACTCAGTAGGTTGTCTTCTCATTTTATCAATGGTTTCCTTTGCTGTGCAAAAGCTTTTAACTTAAAGTAGGTTCCATTTGTTTATTTTTGTTTCCTTTACCTTAGGGACAGATTAAAAAAATATTGCTATGATTTATGTCAAAGAGTATTCTGCCTATGTTCTCTTCTAAGAGTTTTATGTTTTCCAGTCTTACATTTATGTCCTTAATCCATTTTGAGTTTATTTTTGTATATAGTATGAGAAAATATTCTAATTTCATTCTTTTACATGTAACTTTTCAGTTTTTCCAGTACCACTTATTGAAGAGACTATCTTTTCCCTACTTTATATTCTTGCCTCCTTTGTCACAGCTGAGTTGACTCTAAGTGTGTGGGTTTATTTCTGGGCTCTCTATTCTGTTCCATTGATCTATGTATCTGTTTTTGTGCCAGTACTATACTGTTTTGGTTACTGTAGCTTTGTAGTATTGTCTGATGTCCACGAGGATGATACCTCCAGCCTTGTTCTTCTTTCACAAGATTGCTTTGGCTATTTGGGATCTTTTGTGTTTCCATACAAATTTTGGAATTATTTGTTCTAATTTTGTGAAAAATGCCATTGGTATTTTGATAGGGATTGCATTGAATCTGTAGATTGCCTTGAGTAATATGGTCATTTAAGCAATGTTAATTCTTCCAATCTATGAAAACAGTATATTTTTCCATCTGTTTGTGTCATTTTCAGTTTCTCTCATCAGTGTCTTATAGTTTTCTGAGTACAGGTCTTTTACCTTCTTAGTTAGATTTATTCCTAGATATTTTATTCTTTTTGAGGTGATGGTAAATGGGATTGTTTTTTAAACTTCTCTTTCTGATTGTTTGTTGTTAATGTATAGAAGTGCAACAGATTTCAGTATATTAATTTTGTATCCTGCAACTTTACCAAATTCACTGAGCTCTGGTAGTTTTTTTGGTGGTATCTTTAGGATTTTCTATGAATAGTATCATGTCATCTGTAAACAGTGACAGTTTTACTTCTTCCTTTTCAATTTGGTTTCTTTCTATTTCTTTTCCTTTTCTGATTATTATGGCATTATAACCATTATAGAGAATGAGAAACTTGACACAGAAGAAATACATAACTCACTTAAGGATTAATTTTCTGGTAGTAGAACTGGAAAGGAAGGGGTTTTACATGGGGTTCTTCTGTAGTTTTAGAAGTCAAAGATTCCACAGTGGACATGATGAAAACTATGTAGCCATAAGCAGTCTTCCAGGGAGGATGAAAAATTGTACCCTCTGAATTAAGTTTTTTAAAATTCAAGAAACTATTTAATAAGTTGCAAATGTTTGTTTGGTGTCATATGAGAGATACCCCTTGAGGGATGTACAGATGGCATCACCTGCTTGAGAGTCCTAACAGCCATGCATAAGCCCTGGGCTGCATGGTTTGGATAATTTACTCAAATGGAAAGGCTGACTTGTTCCTTTAGGAAAACAGACCATTCATTTAAAGAAAGTGAAAATCTTTTTCTTTTCCTAAGATGGGCACAAAAAGCTGTGTAAATTCCATTCCAGAGAAGGTGACAAAAAAAAAAAAAAAAAAAGATAGCGTCAAAGGAAATACTTCTAATGGAAGAATATTGGCCAGTAAAATGTACCTGCCCATTTTCCTTAGGCTCCAAGGAAGTCTCTTTTCAGGACCCTTGTTTGGTGCAGTGAGTTGAGTCTGGACAGGGCTCCAAAAAGAGAGTTGCTGCAGGCTTCCTCTAGCAGCATTTACTGGCAAGGGGAAATATTCCCCAAGGTCAGGGACAGGGACATTGCCTACATGCAGATAATCAGAAGGCACAGGATGGACTCAAATATTTGTTGCTTTCTCACCCCCTTCAGTATTTCTCAATATGTAGAAAATATCTTTCTAGAAACTACTAACACCTTTTATCTCAAACTGTCAACACTAATAGTGGTACCAACCCATTTTTTCTACCACAGGTAGTGACTCATTTTCTTGGGACCAGAGATTCCATCGCACATTTTTCAATCTGCTGCCCCTGCTCCCACACCACCCTTCCCAGCTGCAGAGCAAGGCATACCATGGGTGTCAATGAATGGTTAGTGGGTTTAGTTCATTCCCAGTTCGATTTTTTTAATACTTACAGGTTGGGCTATACAAGTCTCACAATTCCCTTGGCGATTGCACATTACTACTAGTAGTGAAAGCTCAGAAGTAATCATAGTTACTCAGCCACAAAAAAGAATGAAATAATGCCATTTGCAGGAACATGGATGGACCTAGAGATGATCATACTAAGTGAATTAAGTCAGACAGAGGAAGACAAATATTATATGATATCACTTATATGTGGAATCTAAAATATGACACAGATGAATCTATGTACAAAACAGAAACAGACTTACAGACATAGAAAACAAACTTATGGTTACCAAAGGGGAAAGGGAAAGGGGAGTGATACATTAGGAGTACAGGACTAACAGGTACAAACTACTATACATAAAATAGATAAGCAACAAGGATTTACTGTATAGCACAGGGTACTATATTCAATATCTTGTAATAATCTATAGTGGAAAATAACCCAAATATATATCTCTATGTATATTCAGTTATATATATAACAAAGTTATTCCATTATATATATATATGTATTTATAAACTATATATATATTTATAAACTATATATCTATAAAAATGGAATCACTTTGCTGTACACTTGAAACTAACATAATACTATAAATCAACTACAATTTTTTAAAAAAGAAGTAATCATAGTGGGGATTAGCTGTACATTTCTGAACTGCAAAAGCCAGCCCAAGTTTGCGGTCAGGGCTTCTCTTTCTGCTTCCTTGAAAAGTTGTTACAAGGGTCAGGTCACTTCTTGTCTTAATCCTTTAAATCAATGTGTGCCTGTCCGTCCGCAGTGAAAAGGGTACATGAAGCAGACAGACCTTCTAGATCCAAATATGGTGGAAAGGAAAGGGCCTGGGTTCCCTTCTGCAGCATCAGGCACTGTCGCCCCTCACCCTTCCAGAGTCACTATCCTGTACCTTCAACTGCTAGAAACATAGTTGAGAATCAGAATGTACTATTTTTTTGTTCCCTTGTTTGTTTCTAAGACTCTGAAACACACAATACTTATGTAACAAAGTCTGTATGCCAGGATCTTATTTTGGGTGTGATTTCTATGGCAATTTCTGCCCAGTCTTCTAGACTGGACAGCCCAGGTGAGATATGCACAGATCCCTCAGATTCACTGCACATTCCTACTACAGCACCCCCCGTGTTGGGGGTCCTTTAATGCAGACATAAGAAAGGAAAGTATCTTTATTTGAACATAACCACCTCACTATAGGCAAACAAAATTTCTACTAAATAACTTGACACATTTCAACTAAAAAAAAACCCTCATGAATGGAGGTCCGGTTTTAATCTTTACTCCTTCTTTTGGAATAGTGGGTAGGGCTGTAGTTCTCTGTCCATGAGTAGCTAGGACAGAGCCACCATCTTATTTCTGAGGTTTTCACATGTCTGTATATGCTCTTCATCATTATGCAAGATATTTATGACCACAAAAAGCATCTCCTAGACCGTTTGTTGCTGCTTCTCACAGGGTTATTTACATTGGTCTCTTCTTTTTCCGTCCTCATGTTATACTCATGATCACCTTCTTATGCTGCCCTGGGGATGGACTTCCAGGGTCTCGTTTATTCTTTGGTCATCCACTTAGTAAGAGGCCTGGGGTCATGTCAGACCCCATCCTGTCCATTTTAATTCCAGGTGTAAGACTCCACTAGTCACATCTTTCTCGAGGGCATTCTTGTCGTGCACTGGTGACTCCAGTTCTTTAGAAGGTCTGACTCTGGCAGCTGACTCAGTCCTGCACTGTCGGTCTTGGGAGGGTCTCTCCCCTAATCACAGTGCCCTGGATAAGGAAAAATCAGCTCTCTGGATGAGCAATGTTTCTTTACCAAAATCTAATCCATAGAATACTAGGTAATAGGGATCTAAATACATGTAACATAAAGCAAAAAAATGATACCCTGTGTGTCCATATGGAGGGATTTGAGGGCCTTTACTCATTCATTGATTCCCTCATTTACCACATCCTTAGTGAAAGTTCTAGAGGACACCACTGATATCCTTCCCAGGTCCCCAGCTTTTCTGTGCCACACAGCTAGCTGCTCACAGCTTCGCCTTTCTTCTAACTTTTGACTGTGACTGCTGAAGTCACCTTGTCCACTTAGAGACTCTGGGAGTTGATGACCCACCGTGCCCTCATGGCCTCTGCTGCTTAATGACTGGCCTTACTGTGGAGGAAGCATTTGACATACCACCTTCCTTGCCTCCCAAATGGACAAACTCTGAGGTGCAACTGATGCTCCAGAGCTCCCCTGGGACCCGGAGACCGGGACTTTCCCCTGGCATCACACCATTGCTGAACTTCATCCTCTTTTCTCTCTTGCCTCCACGATCCCTTAGCAACTTCTCCCAGGAACACGTCCTTAATAAATCACATGCACTTATATGTTTTTCAATTTAAAAAATTTTTTAAAAATTTATTTTTAACTTTTTATTTTATATTGGAGTATAGTTGATTAACAATGTTGTGATAGTTTCAGGTGTACAGCAAAGTGATTCCGTTATACATACACATGTATCTATTCTTTTTCCAATTCTTTTCCCATTTAGGTCATTGCATAATATTGAGCAGAGGTCCCTGTGCTATATAGTAGGTCCTTGTTGGTTATCCATTTTAAATATAGCAGTGTGTACATGTCAATCCCCAACTCCCTAACCATCCCTTTTTCCCACCCTTCCCACCTGGTAACCATAAGTTTAGTTCTCTAAGCCTGTGAGTTTGTTTCTGTTTTGCAAATAAGTTCATTTGTATCATTTTTTTAAGATTCCCCATATAAGTAATATCATATGATGTTTTTCTTTCTCTGTCTGACTTACTTCACTCAGTATGACAATCTCTAGGTCCATCCATGTTGCTGCCAATGGCATTATTTCATTCTTTCTAATGGCTGAGTAACATTCTATTGTATATATGTACCACATCTTCTTTATCCATTCCTCTGTCCATGGACATTAAGTTGCTTCCATGTCTTGGCTATTGTAAACAGTGCTACAGTGAACATGGGGGTGCATGCATTCTTTTGGACCGTGTTTTTCTCTGGATATATGCCCAGGAGTGGGATTGCTGGATCATATGGTAGTTCTATTTTTAGTTTTTTAAATAAACTCCATACTGCTCTCCATAGTGGCCGTGCCAACTTACATTCCCACCAGCAGTGTAGGAGGGTCCCCTTCTCTCCACACCCTCTCCAGCATTTATTATTTATGGATTTTGATGATAGCCATTTTGACTGTTGTGAGGTGATATTTCATTATAGTTCTGAT
This sequence comes from Monodon monoceros, assembly GCF_005190385.1. Classification (NCBI taxonomy): domain Eukaryota; kingdom Metazoa; phylum Chordata; class Mammalia; order Artiodactyla; family Monodontidae; genus Monodon; species Monodon monoceros. Next base: position 62,929,812 of record NW_021703782.1, read on the forward strand.
TTGCATTTCTCTAATAATTAGCAATGTTGAACATCTTTTCATGTGCCTCTTGGCCATCTGTATGTCTTCTTTGGAGAAATGTCTATTTAGGTCTTCTGCCCATATTTTGATTGGGTTATTTGTTTTGATGATATTAAGCTGCATGAGCTGTTTGTAAATTTTGGAGACTAATCCCTTGTCGACCACATCATTTGCAAATATTTTCTCCCAATCTGTGAGTTGTCTTTTCATTTTGTTTATGGTTTCCTTTGCTGTGCAAAAGCTTTTGAGTTTAATTAGGTCCCATTTGTTTATTTTTGTTTTTATTTCCATTACTCTGGGAGACGGATTGAAAAATATCTTGCTGTGATTTATGTCAGAGAGTGTTCTGCCTATGTTTTCCTCTAAGAGTTTTATAGTGTGCTGTCTCACATTTAGGTCTTTAATCCATTTTGAGCTTATTTTTGTGTATGGTGTTAAAGAATGTTCTAATTTCATTTTTTTTTACATGTAGCTGTCCAGGTTTCCCAGCACCATTTGTTGAAGAGACTGTCCATTCTCCCTTGTATAGTCTTGCCTCCTTTGTCTTAGATCAATTGACAATAGGTGTGTGGGTTTATTTCTGGGCTTTCTATCCTGTTCCATTGATCTATTTTTCTATTTTTGTGTCAGTACCATACTGTTTTGATGACTATAGCTTTGTAGTATAGTCTGAAGTCAGGGAGCCTGATTGCTCCAGCTCTATTTTTCTTTCTCAAGATTGCTTTTGCTTGCACTCGTATTTTTGGTTCAGGGTCTGCTTCTGAGAAAACACCATCTAAGGTAAGCACCTTCTACATGCAAGACAATGTGATTATGTTCTAGTGAAGAGGCCGTAGTGGAGAAATTAAAAAATGAAATAAATGGGTTTTAAAATGTTGTTAAGCATCGTGGATCTCTAATGAAATACATGGTCTATGAGTCAGGATCATGAAAGAAAAGAGATGGTATACTCAACTTACCTATGGGTGAAGGATCCATACTCAGAAAACTATAAGATGCAAGTGAAAGAAATTGAAGACGACACAAACAGATGGAAAGATATACCATGTTCTTGGATTGGAAGAATGAATATTGTTAAAACGACCATACTACCCAAGGCAATCTACAGATTCAATGCAGTCCCTCTCAAAATACCAATGACGTTTTTCACAGAACAAGAACAAATAACTTTAAAATTTGTATGGAAACACAAAAGACCCTGAATAGCCAAAACAATCTTGAGAAAGAAGAACAGAGCTGGAAGAATCATGCTCCCTGACCTCAGACTATACTACAAAGCTACAGACACCACATCTCCACTTCTTACCTTGTTATTTGTACTCTCAATCATAGACCCACCTTGCCTCTCCTCACTGTGATCTTTGCTCCCGTCTTGAGTCTGGTTCAGATTCTCCTCCAGTTATGCTCGCCTGAGCAATATCTGCTTGCCCTCCTCTTATCACTACCTGCAGGATCCTTTTCTGTGAGACAGCAGCCTCCGGCAGCACCCTGCCCTCCTAACCACTAGAGGGCAGTGCTTCCAGCCTAGGGAGCAGAACCCAGCTCTCCTTCCCCACCCCTACCCCCAACAAGGAGACAAAAATCAAAAGAGGGCTGCCTCAAGAGCTCTCAGCTCACATGATCAGCTGCCCATCCTAAAAAAAGTCTTTTAACACTTCCTTTTTAAAATTTTTGCTCTTTCCTACTCCCTGGGTATGGATTCCATAGGCACTAAAAGGCATACTTGTATTCAGATAGGAGATTATGTGTTTTGAAAAGAGGGGAAGAGTTCAGACGTTCCCGCTAGAGTCTATTTAACCTATTGCATAAAACAGAATTCTAATCAGCTCTGTTACCTCATTTCTGACTCCACAGTGGATTCGAAAGAAGGGTGGAGTCAGCAGTGGTGTTAGAAATGGGCAGTGAGATAGTGAGGGAACAGGTGAAAATGGAAATAGAAACAAGAACTCAGAATGCAGTGCAGGCAGTTCACATGCAGACCACCAGCTTTGTAGCAGAAAAAAGTCGGAGAACTGTACTCAGACCTCAGCCACTTCTTAGCACCTTATTGCTCTTACTTATGGGCACAGAGTCATTTTTTACAAGGAAAAATACGAGCCTCCTAGAAAATGGTTAATGTCGGTCATTGTACTCTGTTTAAAAACTCAGTGAAGAACGTAATGCACCTTTTAAAAAATGTTCGTCTTCTGGTTAAATAGTAATAGTTAACATTTGCTAAGTACGATGAGCTAGGCACTGTGCTAATATATTTATTAACATTCTTTAATTGTCATAACTCTGCAAGGTAGGAACTATCATCGTCCTCATTTTGTAGGTAAGGAAGGTGAGGTTTTGAAAAGTTAAGTCAGGTGCCTGCCTGCCACCCAGTTAGCAGCACCAGTGCTGGAATTAGGCATGACAGCCCATGCCTTTAATCACTATCTTCTATCTGCAAAACCTGACAAACGTTATAGTGGTTCAGAGGCTACACCATCAGCTCTCTGGAGCATTCCCTTCATCCATAAACCATGTCTGATAAATGGGGCAAAATCGTACTACTGAAACTGGGTAATTCCAAGAGGATGCTCGAAGTAATGGAATAAACAGAACAATAACAAAAGGTATTGAATAAAAAAGACATACAATTCAATCATCCTAAAGGGACGAGAATCGATTTGATTCAGCTTTTAATAAATCTCTGAGGGGGAAAAACATACACAAGCTCGGCCGGAGGTGACTCAGTGTTTACCAATCCGTCAGGTCAAGTCTGTCTTTGTCAGTCCACCGGTTTCTCTGTAGCCTTGGTCTCTGCCATCTCGGAAATGTGGATGTCTTCTCCTGCCCTCCACAAGAGGGCGCTGAGTTCCCCAGCACGGGACCCACCTCATGCCAAGAGACCCGCTGAAACAGGATAGAACCACTAGGGGGAAGCAGTGAGGTCCTTATGCTTCATTCTTCCCTGAGATTTCAAATTTGTACTCTTTGTTTTTGATGTCATCATTTTAAAGATGCTCTCATCTGAGAGACATATTTCATCGTGCGTGGATGGTGCCACAGAAAACCGGGCTCTGCAAATCACCGGGGCACACTTCAGCTCAGCGTTTCCATCTCATCAGGGCGAGTGTGATATCAGCAGTTAACTTTGCAGGAGGCCCCAGGTAAACAGCTTGCCTAGTAGAAAAGGCATTTTCTTCTACTCAGTCTACTGATAACATTTTGCAGGACATATTAAATCCATTAAACTTCTCCCCGTTTCAAGAAAGCATCATCAATCACAAACAACTGCAAAATATCTGATTCTTGTCATTTCTTTTTTGAGGGAGTTGGAGTGAATACAGAAATACAAAGACAATAGGAGAGGTCAAGTCCGGATAGAAGTAGCCCACACACTCTTCAAATGAGTCGTTTGGGTTCTGAAGGAACTGTGCCACCTAACAGCACGTCCTGAAGACTCTTCTGGAAGACTACAGAATGCTACATCAGGTATGCCCTGAAAAGAGCTCTGAAGTGATTAGCTCGACGATGATTACTCGGGGTTTGATTTTTCAAGTGCCCTCTTCTGTACATGTGGCTAAGAACACATCGCTTGAATGGATACAAGTTAAGATTTTAACACAAATACAAGTGGGAGATTGGAGACGGTTCAGGATGTTCTTCAACATGGACTAATAAATGGCCATTTAAAATGATGCCGAGGAGGATACGTATTGATACAGAAAGATAGTTGCAAGATATTGAGTTTTCTAAAGTAAGTTCTAAAGCAGTATGAGCCCATTTATATAATATAGATTTATATCCATGCATTCAAAACAGTCTGAAAGGCATGTTTAGTATCTCTGGATGGTAGAATTATAAGTGATATTTCTTTTTTCCCCTTCCTTTTGCTTATCTGTGGCTTCAAAATTTTCTACCCAAACCATGTATTGCATGTATGATTTTAAGTTCACCAAAATATGCACTTTGTATCATTTGCTCTGCAAGGGTTTGTTTAGGTAGAGCCTTCTGATGTTTTTACACAGGATGTTCTCAGACTCACACAATTCTCATCCCTCTGTGCTTACCCTGGGTCCGCAAGGTTGAATTAAGAATGAGCCAGGAACAATTGCTGCTCTTATGTGATGTCGTATTTGCCGTCTTGCTTTCAGAGGGCAATGCCACGTCTCCCAACTGTCCCCGCTCAAGGCTCTGGTCCCCAACGCCACCCCAACCATCTGACGTGTCCTGTCTTATTCTATTTCCCAAGCTCTGTGATTACATAGACCTTTTCCTCTTCCTTGATCGTCCCCTGCACGTGCAGGGCCCCAGGCCTTTGGTCAGTTTTCCCACCACCTGGTAAACCTTTTCCTCTGGCCTCATCTGTCAAAATCTTCTCCATGCTTCAAGGCCCATCTCAAGTGTCTCTTCACTTGGAGCCTTTCCTGAGTTCCCATAGGCTGTGAGCAATCCAGTGTTGCGAGGGTGCGAGTGGGTGGGTGATAAAGGCAGACGGTGCTCCTGTGGCCTCTGCTTTTCGTGGGTGCTTCTCAGGGGCAGTAACCACATCCGCGAACAACCAGCAACCTTCGCCCCCAAAAGCCACCGGTACCACGGGTGTTTATAAAGTGAAGTGACGTATCTTAACCAAAAATACATGCAACAAACAAGAATTGGACTCTTACTAAAATGTTCCATTGTAATTCACAGGTTGTTTAAGAGAATTTCAAGAGCATATCTGAACACACCTTTCCGTCTTAAGTCACAGCAAAGGTTTTTGCAGAAATGATTTTGGTGGCCGCTGCTAGTATAAGACGGCGGAAAAAGATGGTCTGGGAACACACAGGGCCGTGAGGAACAAGCCCACCCCACACGCCCCGGGAGAAATGGCACACCAGTCCCACCCCGGCCTCTGCTGTCCCGGCCGATGGACATGGGCTCCACGGGGCAGCTGGAACTGCTCGGTCCCTGCACCCTCCCCACCTGAGAATTCCAGGAGGCCCCGAAGCCCCTCCCATCCTGTTTCCGTGTTCTATCCTGGTCCCCCAGTGATATTGCCATTTTCCCCACTGTCCTCCCAGCCCACCTCTCCCGGGCCTGCCCTCAGCCAGGCAGTGGGGGGTCTCACTGGATGTAAGTGGCCGCTAAGGACAGTTGCAGCCCTCCCGGGTTGGAGGCAGGCAGGTCCTGACCCAGCTGGCCTCAGCTACTCCTGGGTCCTCAAACACCCCACGTGCTTCCCTCCTGTTTCCCACAGGGCATATGCCTTGACCCCTGCCTGGAACTTTCTATCTTAATTCCATTCCAACTCCCATCCAACCTCCAAGGCCAGCTGAGGTCTCTCTCCCCTAGGGCTCTTCTTGACCGTCCCCACCCCCAGAGCATGTGTCCCCTCATCCTCACAGCACTGGCCTTGCTGTCATTCATTTAGTCCTGAGCACATGCAGGCTTTGCAATCAGGCTGCCGGTTCCCAGGCTGGGCCCGACCACTTGCTGGCTGTGTGACCCTGGGCAAGTTACTTACCTGCGGCTTCCTCAGTTTCCTTGCCTGTAAAATGGGAATAATCGTAGTACCTACCTCATAGCATTGTTGTAAGAATTAAATGAACTAAGCCAGCCATTCCTGCTACATAGTAAGAACTTCATAAGTGTTCATTTTCCCCTGGAGAGCACATCTTTCTCAAGTTAGTACATTCTTATTTACCTTTCTATAATTTACATCTTGTCTTCCTAACAAGGTTACAGCTCCTTTTAGTGCTACGACTGAGCCATTTATCTACAGGGCATTTTTGTAGTCTTCACAGCACCTACCCTGTAACCTACACACAGTAGGCGCTTAATAATTACTTACTGCCCAACTTACAAAATGGCAATAGGAGTGTCTTGTCATCTACAAAATAGACCAAAGCAAACTGCCGGTCATAGGTCAGTGTACCCGACTCTGCAAAGCAAACCACCCTGAAACGTGGTGACCTAAAGACCCTGATGACTCCTTATTTCTCATGATTCTGTGGATTGGCTGAGGAGTTGTGTTGGTCGACAGCATTCAGCCAGTGGGTCAACGGGGCCGGAAAGTCCGAGATGGCCTGACTCACGTCTAGCCGTTGGTACTGGCTGTTGGCCGGGTTTCTTGATTCTTCTTGACTTAACTTCACATCCTCCAATAGGCTAGACTGAGCTTTCCAGCCTGGTGGGGGGTGTCTCGGGAATCTAGGGTGTTACAGTGAAAGACACATTACCCTGGAGGTCTAGGCTCTGGAACTTGCCGTGTCACTTTCACCATATTCTGTTGATCACAGCGGGTCCCAAGGCCAGCCCGGAGCGGAGGAGTGGAGAAATAGGCGCCGCCATTGGATGGGAGGAATGGCAGAGTCATATTGCAAAAGGGGTGTAGACAGAGGGAGGCCTGATCCACTGGGGGCCGTTACCGGAAGCATTTTCCACACATCCTTGGTATGAGGTTTGGTCAGCTTGTGAGATGACAACCTCAGTAACCTTCCTCTCCCGTGCTTTGGGGTTTCACAAAGAGTTTCACAATCATTAGCTGTTTTGACCTTCACAACGACACCAATTCCTCTGAGGCAGGGAGAAGAGGTATTAATCCTCTTTACAACGTAGAATAGAAAGCTGAAGTTAGACACGTGCCCTGACTCGCCCGGCGATTATTAACAGAATTGTACTAGTGTGACAGTTTCCTTTTTTATGAGTTATGAAATATTTGTCTTACAGAAAGTGTGGAGAGTAATACAAACACCCACCCACGTGACACCACCTTGCTTAAAGGCTAGAGTGTGAGTGGCTCGTTGGGAGCCCCCATGCCTGGGTCCCCATCACATGCCCTCCATTTCCACATCAGCATTCTCTCTATGGTGATAGCAGCCATCTTGAATTTGGTGTTTATCACTTCCATGAATAGTTTTTACATTTTTATTCATAAATAATACCTACCATATTGCATCATTTCTAAGGCACACATCTTTTTTTCCTTTTCCATTATAGTTTATTTCAAGATACTGCAGTCAGCTCCCCATGCTATACAGTAGGTCCTTGTTGTTTATCTATTTTATATATATAGTAGTTTGTATCTGCTAATCCCAAACTCCTAATTTGTCCCTCCCCACCCCCCTTTCCTCTTTGGTGACCATAAGTTTGTTTTCTATGTCTGTGAGTCTGTTTCTGTTTTGTAAATAAGTTCATTTGTGTCATTTTTTAAGATTCCCCATATAAGTGATATCAAAATGTTGATTTCATTACAAAGCTGGATTGGAAGATGTGGCATGGCTGTGAAGTCGAGTGGGTTTGCTAATACTCTCCTATTTTGAACTTACCCTCCAAAATGTAAAGCACACATCTTTTTTCACATTTGAATATCTCAGAAATCAGGATGTTCTTATACCTGATGACACCTTACGATAGTGGCCAGCCAGGTGGCAGTCGTGCCATACTGCCTGCACATCCTCCAACATCAAAAGTAGCAGGACTAAACTTGCAGAAAATTGTGGAGACAATAGTGGGGCACTCTTTTTCCCTTCAGGAAGCAAGTGGTTGTGAGGAGATCGTGGGTACGGAGGTAAATCAGAAATGTCCAGCAATGTTCCAGAAGGAGGACTCTAAAGGAGCTTAGCTATACCTAACTGTAAAAATAGCTTAAGAACCCAGTGACAACAGCCATGAGTTCTCTTATGGATTGCTTTCAGGGATGCCTTATCACCAGCCCTCTAGTTTGGTGGAGGATTTATTATGTGGGAAACACCGACTTCAGTGACTTTAAGTCAAAAGAATTTAGAAGAGTCAGAATTTACATGTGGAAAAACTGATTTATTTCACTTCTATTTATTTTACTTTTTTATGCACACACAAGAGTAATATATGGTAAAAAAATGTGTCTAATCAAGTATAAAGTATCAAATAATAAGTGACAAGAAAGCATTTTGTCAGAGTTTAATTCTCAGCATTTCTTCTGTCTTAAGGGTGCATAAAGAAATGATAGACCTTAGAAGCTTTAAGTACAGGATGTCAAGTCGTACCTGTATTTCTGCAAACCATGGCTGTTTGTTCAACATTATGCTTTTGAGATTTTTTCAGTTTGATAAATCCAGCCCCAGTTCATTCATCTTAACTACTGCATAAAAATTCATTGTATAAATATAGCATGTTTTATGTATTGCATTTTATCCATTCTCCTATTAATGGGCAGTTAAATTGCTTCCAATTTTTTATTTCAAAGAATACAGTTATGAGAAACTTACTCATAACTTCTTGTGAACAGAATTTCTGGATCACAGGGCACACATATCTTTGACTTTACTAGACATTCCCAAACTGTTCTCCAAAGTGTTTGTCTAATTTACACACCCACTAGCAGTGGTATGAGAGACCCCAGTGCAAGAGCCCCTTGACGGGATTCCCAGTCTCATTTCTCATTCCCGCCAACTCACTCCCCTTACATAGTCCAAGTGATCACGAAAACACACAGCAGCTCAAATCACAACTCAGCTTTACCCCTTCCCTGGCCCTAACTGAGCTCTACCGCCTCTTTCTGCCCTTGCTAACCCTCTGTCACAGCAGACCCAGCCCTGACATTACAGTCCAGCAACTTCAGAATCCTGCTATAGTTCCTAGCATGACACACACCCCTTCTCTCTCCTCAACCTCCGCATCTGCCATTTCCTCTCTCAGGAAGCCTCTTCCCAACTAAACTACCCTGCCGCACCTGACACCCAGTTTTTGCCAACTCACCCTCCATGAGTTAGAACAAACTTATCCCTCTCTTTCTCCTCAGAGCCTCCTTTGACCTCCCCTACACACACACCGCTGCCTCTGGAGTAAGTGCCTCTCCGCATCCCCCACAGCGTTATCTCAGACACGCCCCATCGACACCTCCTCACACGGTGCTGAAATGGCCTCTCTGCTTTGTGGATCTCGCATTAGACTTTAAGCTCCCAAAATGGGAACGGAGGGGGACAGCGTTGACCTTGCTCACCGCAGTCTTCTCACCCAGTAGCTAGCCCATGTGGTCTTCAATAAATTCTGTATTTGTTGAGTGAACAAGAGCATGTGTCAAGTCAGCAATGGAACCTAGTCATTCGGGTCCCAGTTCTTTGAATTTCCTACTACGGGTTCCCACGCCACCCAAGACAGCTCTCCTTCCTAAACCTACAGGTTATCAGCAGAGGGCCAGGTAGGCTACAGAAGCCACCGTGAGGGGGAGATACCAGGGAAGAAATGGGGAATTTGGGTGTCAAACTACAGAAATTCCTTTCGGCTCATTGCAACTGAAAGCCTTTAAGTGCGTCCTTGGGTGTTTTTGTTTTAAAATTAGTTTTTATTGAAGTGTAGTTGCCTTACAATGTTGTGTTAGTTTCTGCTGTTCAGAAAAGTGAATCAGTTATACGTATATATATATCGCCTCTTTTTTAGATTTCCTTCCCCTTTAGGTCACCACAGATCATTGAGTAGAGTTCCCTGTGTAGGTTCTCATTAGTTATCTATTTTATGCATAGTAGTGTATATATGTTAATCTCAACCTTCCAGTTCGTCCCATCCCCTCTTCCCCCCTTGTCAACCGTAAGTTTATTCTCTACATCTGTGACTCTACTTCCGCTTTTTGTTTGTTTAAAGTATTTTTTTTTAATTATTTATTTTTGGCGGCGTTGGGTCTTCGTTGCGGTGCGTGGGCTTCTCATTACGGTGGCTCCTCTTGTTGCGGAGCACGGGCTCTAGGCACACGGGCTTCAGTAGTTGTGGCTTGCGGGCTCTAGAGTGCAGGCTCAGTAGTTGTGGCGCACAGGCTTAGTTGCTCCACAGCATGTGGGATCTTCCCGGACCAGGGCTCTCGAACCTGTGTCCCCTGCATTGGCAGGCGGATTCTTAACCCCTGCGCCGCTGGGGAAGTCCCTCTATTTCTGCTTTGCAAATAAGTTCATATATACAATTTTTTTCTAGATTCCACGTATAAGTGATATTATACGATATTTGTTTTTCTCTTTCTGACTTACTTCGCTCTGTGTGACGTCATACAGAGTGGATGGCCCTTGGGTGTTTAAAGGACGAATCTATACGGTGTAATGAGGGAGCCAAGGAAGGAGCCAGCTGGGCCGGTCCTGTTCGCAGCCACCTACAGTGTACAGCTTGGGTAACAGAAGGCACATCTGGAGGTGTTCGAGAAGAAACTAGCCATTCTCTAAATAGGATGGAAACAAAATGGAAAAGGTTGAGTTAACGTTAAGAGATTAAAAATAGTCTGGGATTACTTTGAAAGAATGTGTCTAGATATTCGATGTGTTTTTTAAGACAAGGAATGAATTTGGCAGATCCTGAAAGCCTTCTCCGACAACTCAAGAAAAAGGCAAAACCATTTTTGCCTTTGAAACGTCTATACTGACTCGGGGTTTGGGGCAGAATAACAAAATCCTGAATTTAGGAACCTAACAACTTCCTTCTATGTCAAAGAGGGTAGGCTGACATCTCCTAAATCAGGAGTTCTTAAACGCTAGGATGCCTTCAAGTAACCAAAAGGGCTTGTGAAAACACCAGTTGCTGGACCCCACCCTCAGAGTTTCTGATACACTAGGTCTGGGTGAGGCAGGAAATTTGCATTTCTAAAAAGTTCTTAGAACCGTAGAAAGGAATGAAGTGCTAACACATGCTACAACCTGGATGAACCTCAAGAACGTTATGCTAAGTGAAAGAAGCCAGACACAAAACGTCACGTATTGTGTGACTCCATTTCTATGAAATGTCCAGAATAGGCAAATCCATAGAAACAGAAAGTGATGAGCGGGGGGAGGGGAAGTAAGGAGTGACTGCCTAATGGGGACAGGCTTTCCTTTTGGAATGATGAAAATGTTTTGGGACTAGGTAGAGGGGGATAGTTGCGCAACACGGAGAACGGACTACATGAGGATGAACTGTACACTTTAAAATGGTTAATTTGATGTTATGTAAATTTGACCTCAACTGAAAAAGAGATTCCTAAGTAGTGCTGATACTGCTGGTCTAGGGACCACACTTGGAGAGCCACTGGCCTGAGTTACAGGGCAGAGAGGGGAAGAGACTGAAGGGAGGTCGACTTCCAAAGTGAATGGAAGCTTCTCTGGACTCCACCAAGCTGGTCTGTGACTGAGAATTCTGAAAGTCTGACACAGGTTGTTGTACTGAACCTTAGTTCTCAATTTGGGCTGAGACCCAACAGCTGGCGGCAAATTCCACATTTCAGATCTAAGCCCTGGGCCACTTAACACAGGTGTTTAGCTGAGAACCAGTTTTGCCCTTCGCAGCTGATCATTCACGTCTAGCAGCTTATTCTTTATAAGCTTTATTGGTTTTACAGGATGAGGGGAAGTTGCCAAACAGAGAGAGAATTTCTTTGGATGTAGTCATTGGTGTTCCGTGAGTCTGACCACATGCACTGGGGAAAGCATGAGAATGCTTCCCTTTCACCTCATCAACCCTGTCTCCAAACACTACTTGCTATCCTAGGACCATTTATCTTTGTAAAGAACTTGAGAAGGTGGAGACGATTTAATCCCCGCTATAATAATGTAAAGAGAGGGTTGAACCTGAAGCCAGAAGAACTAGGCACTTTTGAGCACCTTGACCAGTTGTTTCCTTTCTCTGTGCTTGTTCCTCAACTGGAAAATGGAATAAGAATAGCCCCTTCATAGGGCTCTTGCAAGAACCAAACCAGATAACTTGTAATTATCACAGTTATTTCCCACAGTTACAATGTGGTTCTACTCTTGTCTTCATGGATCCAATCCCTGTGTCTCACATCCTCCGAGTGACGCCTCTCCTCACGTGGAGGGACAGTTCTTGATCTTTGTTTCTATGGCGACACATGAAAGATGGCATTTATGTGTGTCACAACATAATATGCATTTGTGTGTTATTTAAGAAAAATCACTGCTGCTTCAGAAGACAAGAAATACAAATGGGAAGTGTGGTTAGGTAGGTTGGTGACTCAGGGGACATGATAGGGCATACAGAGCGTGTAATTGCTGAACAGAGACTGGAAAGAATGGAGGGACCAAGAGGCACTTAAAATTCGTGAGGTAGTCAGTATTCATAAGGCCTTAAATTGACCCCAATGATGATGGCCATTCTGGTCCCAAGAAACACAGTTGAAGACCACAGCTGCTCGTCAGGCTAAGGGGTAAACTACGGCTTGGGCCAAGTGTGCCTGCTCCTGGGATCCGTCATAGGAGCAAATGTGTGTTGTTGACTCGAGACCTTTCATCCGCCAATCTCCCTTGTTCAGACATCCGCACTGGTCTGTGTACTCATGCTACAGGGAGGGGTAGGATCAGTGGTTGCCAGGAGCTAGTGGTTGGCAGGGTGGGAGGATTGACAACAAAGGGGCATAGTAGGAGAATTTGGAAGAGGGGGTGGAATTGATCTATATCATGACTGTGGTGATAGTTTCATGAGTGTATACACACTGGCCAAAATTCACAAAACCATACACTAAGAAGCGTGAATTTTATTGCATGTAAATTATAGCTTAATGAAAAAATAAAAATAAATATGGTTTATTTATCCCCCCCAAATTATACTTCATTTGTTCTGGGGTAGATCCAAGAGATTGTTTTACAAAAACTCCCCAGGTGGGGAATATCTGCTTCCGTCTAAGATGTAGTACCAGGGGGTGGATTTTCCTTCCTATTCCCGCCTGAGACGACTAAAAAACCAGACAAAATATGTGAAACAGTCATTTCCAAGTAAGTGGGTGCCAGGCAGCACCAAGGACAGTGAGCCTTGCCATCTGGAGGCGATAAATATGTTTATTATCTTGATTTTGGTGACGGTTTCATGGATGTATACGTATGTTAAAACTTATCAAATTGCTCACTATATGTACAGTGTACATCAGCTATGTCTCTATAAAGACTTTGGTTTTATTTAAAGGTCCCCAGGTGGGCTTCCCTGGTGGCGCAGTGGTTGAGAGTCTGCCTGCCGATGCAGGGGACACGGGTTCGTGCCCCGGTCCGGGAGGATCCCACATGCCATGGAGCAGCTGGGCCCGTGAGCCATGGCCGCTGAGCCTGCGCGTCCGGAACCTGTGCTCCGCAACGGGAGAGGCCACAACAGTGAGAGGCCCGCGTACCGCAAAAAAATAAATAAAGGTCCCCAGGTGATCCCAAGTGTATAGCCAGAGTTGAGCACCATCAGCCCAAATATATGACCTTACTTGGCCCTGGGAGCTACCCTCATACGATTCTAATAATGTGAATTTAATGTAATGTTGAAGAATATAAAGTATTAATGTTTATTAGAAGACAGACTTTGCATAAATGGAACTCATTTTGGAAAATAAGTCTGCACTTGCAGGAATAATATTTATTGATAAGGATTCTTTTGATAGCTCACTGTAAAGAAAGATAAAATAGACCTTCCATGGAGAATTTTTAAGTGTTAGTACAAAACATGTCAATAGGGGCTCCTAGGCAATTTGGAATATGTATTAAAAGTCTCAAAATTGTTCATAACGTTTAACCCAGCTTATTTAAACTAAGAAAGTAAGAAATGAGTGCAAGGGTGTACCACTGCAGCAATGCTGGATTTTTTTTGAAGAGCAAAGGAACTTTTCCCAGAAGTTCCCTACAGACTTCCTTCCTGTCTCTTTGGCCAAAATAATGTCACGTGTTTATTCCCAAGCCGGTCACTGGCAAGACGAGTAGAATTATCCAGAACGACCTAGACCAATTTAGTTGCATTACTTCAGGCTGGAGAAGGTCCCATCCTTCCTTCAGGCACATGGCTGTCCTCTATTTGGACAAAATCAGGGTTTACTGGCAAAGGAGAAAGCAGAGAAGCGGCTGTCAGGTAACGTGGTGAATGTGATACGATTCCATTTTTAGAAATAAAAAGTGAACATAGATAGGCAACCCCCCCAAAATGAATGAAATGCTATATATTCTTAAATATTATCTTCAGTTGGTGGGATTATAGTGAATATTTATTTTTCTTATTTCTGCTTTGCTTTTTTTCTTTCCTACATTTTCTGTAATGCATATATAATATTTGACCCAAAAAATTACCCAAGAAATGTAATTTTAAAATAAAACATGTTTAGCCCTCACCAGAGCTCTTTAAAAAGTAAGTTATAAGAGTAATTATGTTAAGATCCAAGCCAGGGCATTCCGTGGAGATTGGAATCTGTCTGATGTAGCCTCCAAGGCAGGGCCTCTGCATCTACATGAATCACGAGGACCCAGAGGCCCCACAGAGATTTCAGCAGCTCGGTTTTGAGGGGCTACCCCTGCTGCCTGGAAGACTGTGCCAGTTAGTTCTTTTCCCAACCCAGAGGGTTGAGCAGCAGATTCTAAGCCCTTCCTTAGAACATGGGGGCCGAGAAGGTAATGTAGATCAGACTAGGGAACAGAGTTACACAGAGACCCTTGCCCCTCCCCACCCCCTATAAGCAGGAAGACAGAGATGGAGGAATGGAAATGAAAGGCATGAAAAAGAAGATAATTAAAGAGCAGCAAGGCCACTCTCTGCCCCCAGACCACATGTCCGACAACTTGTGCTTGACCCTTAAGCACATTGATGTTGTGGCCAAGTCAGAGTGGAATTCTGGTGTGTCCCAAGTGTCATCTATGGCCACTTTTCAGTCCATACCTGGGATTCAAAGGGATGAAGGAGACCCAGAATGGCCAAAGTTGACCAAAACTGAGGGAAGACGTTCAACAGCCGAGACATTTGACGGCAATCTACATTGTCACTAAACCTCTGAGCTGCCCTCAAACCCAGCCAAACCTGGCCCCTGCATCCGGCCCAGTCTCCACCTCCAGCCCGGTCTTGGGAGCACAGGGCAGGCAGTGCCATCAGGGAGACGGAGAGGCAGCCCAAGGGGAAAAGACACCAGCTTTAGGGTAACACAGACCTCAGTTCATATCTGCCTCCACCAACTCCTGGTTGTGCAAATTTGGGCGAGCTGCTTCCCCTCCCTCTGCCTCAGTTTCTTTACCTGTAAAATGGGGATAAATCTGTTTGAGGCACTCAGTGAGCTGGTGTATGCAGGGTGTGACAAACTGCACCTCCACATAATCCAGTGGAGAAGCTGGGAGAGGAGCAGTTGCCTGTGAATGCACCTCTGACACTTGCCCAGGAAATCCTTCTCTCCCTCACCTTGGACTTGGAGCACAGAAATTAACCGAGTGCACTGAGGCCAGGAGTCTGGGGCTGTCATTTTTACTTCTCTGAATCAAAGTTTTGGGGTTTTTTGGTTTTTAAAAATAAATTTTTAATTTATTTGTTTTTGGCTGCGTTGGGTCTTTGTTGCTGCGTGCGGGCTTTCTCTAGTTGTGGCGAGCGGGGGCTGCTCTTCGTTGCGGTGCGTGGGCTTCTCATTGCGGTGGCTTCTCTTGTTGCGGAGCACGGGCTCTAGGCGCGCGGGCTTCAGTAGTTGTGGCGCGTGGGCTTCAGTAGTTGTGGCCCGCGGGCTCAGTAGTTGTGGCGCACGGGCTTGGTTGCTCCGCAGCATGTGGGATCTTCCCGGACCAGGGCTCGAACCCGTGTCTCCTGCACTGGCAGGCGGATTCTTAACCCCTGCGCCATCAGGGAAGCCCTGAATCAAAGTTTTGATGGAGGCAGATGACAGGTGCTTACTCTTGCCAAAAATAAACAAATGAATGGTTTTTGGGAAATGATACCCGGCTCACTTCACCTGTTCACAGCCGGCCCACCCGGTGCTGGGGCGGCGAGCTCTGACTCTGGAGAAGAACAAATCGTGCCTGAGAGACCAAGGGAGATCACCAGAACCTCACTCTCTGCGGAGGATGGTGTGGGTGGTAGAAAGGAGGAGCAGAGAGGGAAGAAAGAAAAAGCAGCAGGAGGTGGACACTGGGGAGAATCCTCTGTCTGGGAGTAGCTGTGACTTTGACTTATCTTTCCTCTGGAAATGTTGAGCTCTTTGCTGGTTTAGCACAGTGAGGGAACTGGCTCATGGGAACTTGAGGGGGGGTGGAGAAGAAATTCTCTCCAATGAAAATTTCTGAACTCTCCGCTTCATTAGTTCTACACAGGGCATCTTATGCCTGCAAGGAACACACAGGGATCTCTCCAGGGGGAAGATTATTCTTGGTGGCTTATCTGGACACCAAATTCTGGTTCAAGAACTATTGAAACTGTCCTGAGGTGGGGCAGGGGGAATGGGGCATGTGAAAATGAGAACACTCAAGGTCATATTTATTTATTTATCCACATTGCATAGACTGAAAATGGATCTCTTACAAGGCTTGCCAGACTATTAAAAATGATACATGACAAAACATGGCCAGTATGTCAGAGTTTTTCTACTCCTTTCTTTCTTTTTTTTAACCTAGAGTGTTTTGGTGTGTTTTAGTATTTTATCTATGAAAAAGAATTGCGCTTGTGAAAATAAGGAGTTGTCTTTTTACAAGTGTTACAAGGTATTTTACAAGTTTGCGTTTTGGTAATAGTGCATTTGAGATTTCAGAGATCATAGATAATAAATTCAAACCTCCCACCTACAGATGGGGAAGCAGACTCAGAGGTGCAAGTACTTACCTGAGTCCTTGCTGGTGTGGTTGACTCAGGACTGGAACTCAGGGCTTCACATAAATATTAGGAATATTTATTAGTATTTACACAGGAACTAATCCTTAAAATATGGACACATATTGCTCTGAAATAAAGAGTCAAACTGCACTACCCAATTTGTAACTGGAAACATAAACCATAGAGTCAACATAGAGATGTTACTGGTTCAAAGGATTCACTCGTGTCAAGTTGAAAGCAAGACCAAGAAATGCTGATGTGCAGAATCAAAGGTTAAGGTTGACTTTTCCAGGAACCAGGACAAGGGCACCCAAAACCGTCTAATCAGGCAGCCTTGCTAGCAGCTGTTGCCATAAGTGGTCTCCATCCCTGAATGCATCTCCTCAGAAGTAACCACGTCCAAATCTGTCGTGTGGCTCCTCTGGCACGTACGTGCCTCTATGTTTTTAAATAATCTACTCGTAGTGATTTCTTGATTTACCTGCTTTATGCATCATCTATTGATTTCCTAATTTGCAAGAGGAAGATTTAGTACGTCCCCAATTTCTCCATCCGTCCCACCTATATTTGGCAGTTATTATAAAATTTCTGATTAGATCAATAATCAGCAAAAAATTTAGTACAACCATGTAAATATTCTTGCCTGCCAAGTCAAGTAATAATTATGATATCCTTTTTCAACATTTTCTTGTTCTTAGAGTTAACAATTGCCTTATATTTTTAGATGCCCTCAGTTATCCAGGTACTGTCGTTAATTCTTCCCAATAAAATGTACTCTCCCTCTAGTACTATTTTCCACATACATCAAGTTTCCCACCAGTTTTTTTGTTTTTTGTTTTTTTTGTGGTATGCGGGCCTCTCACTGTTGTGGCCTCTCCCGTTGCGGAGCACAGGCTCCGGACGCGCAGGCTCAGCGGCCATGGCTCACGGGCCCAGCCGCCCCGCGGCACGTGGGATCTTCCCGGACCGGGGCACGAACCCGTATCCCCTGCATCGGCAGGCAGACTCTCAACCACTGCGCCACCAGGGAAGCCCTCCACCAGTTTAATGTAGTTCCTGGTTAGGGCTCCCCTGCAGACCCAACCTCCTGCTCCAAGCTGGCCAGTGCTCTCGAGGCTCTGCCCAGACATCAAGCTGGGGATGCCCGTCAACGGATTCTCTCTATCCTGGGTTGGATTCCTCTGTCTCCTAATCCTGTGTTTTCTTCTTGGATGAATATCTTACTCATTGCGGTGGAATACTTTCTGAGGAAGGGTGCATAGGCTATAAAATATTTTGTGAAAATGATTGTATTCAACCATCATCCTTACTTGATAGTTTGGCTGGGTAAAGACTTCTCTTTCATAGTTTTGAAGGCGTTGCTCCTTTGACATCTCTACCTTCCAGTGTTGCATTTGGGAAGTGTCATGCAACTCTGACTTCTAATTTTTTTTATATGATCATTTTCTAGGGTATTCTCTTTGTCCCTTTGCACGGGAAGCATGTACTGAGCATCTACTATATATTAGACATTGTATTAGAGGCTTTCCATGTGCTTATCTTGTTTAGTCCTTACCAAAAACAAAAATAAAATCCTGAAATAGAAACTTCTCTTTTTAAATAAGGGAACTGAGGCACAGAGAGGGTAAGTAATTTACCCAACATATGAGAGACCATCACTGTAGGTTTTGCTTATGATATAGTGACGACCCCAAAATCTCACCAAAGTTTCTCATGGATATCACGAGTTGTCAGTGGGCTCTGCTTATCACAGTTACTCAGGGACCCTGGTTCTGGAGGTTCTAATTCAACATGTGCCTCTATGATTAGTGCAGCAGAAGGAATGTGACAAATCTCATCACAGTTGTCACAGTTTCCGCCTGGAAGTAACATGTTCCATTGGTCAAAGCCCACTCCATGTTGCACCTCACTTGTAAAGGCCATGGTGCTATTTCCATGAGTAAATGCCTTCCTGGCATTTTTCTAGAAATGTGTATGTTTTTCCAAATCCCAAGTCCCAATACAATTCAGTCAAGAAATTGGGAAAACAGGAAGAAGTTGTGATTCTCCTGAAAGAATTAAACCATAAAGAAGCAGCATAGAGATGTTACTCGTTCAAGGGATTCACTCATGTCAAGTTCAAAGCAAGATCAAGAAACACTGATGTGCAGAATCGAAGGTTAAGGTTGACTTTTCCAGGAACAGGGACGGGAACACCCTAAAAGCCAAGACCATCTAATCAGGCAGTCTTTCTAGCAGCTGTTGCCATGTTTTAAGTGTGTGTTCATGGCCATGTCTGCTGGGTGAGGCATTCTTTCAAATAAATATCAATAAATTTGTATGCTTCATATATACCTCATCCAAATCCCTTGAGTGATGTTCTAAGAAATAAGTTTTGGAAACATTCAACACACGCTCCCATTTAGAGCTATTAACTTTGCTAGTAGATCTTAATGTTATGTTATTTGAACACAACCCAGTAATGTTCACTGGTGTTTTCCAGTGTTTGAATATTCCCTCTAGGCTACAGTTCTTTGTAAATACTTTAGCTGAAAGAAATGCAAAGAGCTGATGATGGGAAAATTGTTGTGGGACACTCTGACAGGAAATCAGAAACTGAACAAAAATCTGAATTAGCAAAAGCAATATCAATTTCAACAGCAAAATCAAAACCAGGGCAAGGAGAAAAGAAAAATAAATATTTTTAATTTTCATCATTAGAAAAGGAAATGAACTTATATGAAGCAGTATGTACTGTAACACTTGACTTGAAATTGCTTTTGGATGCACTGCTAACAGCTGAACGAATGTCAAGGCAAAAAAAATGGGTTAGGCAATTAATGTTTTGTGGGTTTTAAATTTTCATTTTAATAACAATACCTTTTAGAAATATTTGTGTTACATTCCATTTTTATAATAATTTTCTTGAGTGTTTATCTTGTGTCTCTCCCCTTCTTTTAATATTTTTATTATCAAATGTCTCCATAAGGAAGAGATTATTTGTACATGTTATTGAAATATATAATCTTGTCACAAGAAATTGATTCATAACTATAATAAACCATGCGCTTATTATTATATCATTTTTACAGAAAACCTCTGGCAGTATAACCCTATCACAGAAAAATGATTCAATGTTCATTATTATGGTTACCCATTATTATTTAAATATAGGTAAATAAAATGTCATGAAAAATACAGAATAATTTATGATTTCAGAGTTCCTGGGGATTCTGACCCCTTATTCCCAAATCCCAAAGACTGATGCCTTTTGGGAATTTGAAAAACACTAAGCAATGCAAGATAGAATTACCAAGTGCCTGAAATGACTGTGGCCAGAAATATTTGGTGAATACTTTGTATTTAAGGACCACCCAAATGATAGAGCCAGAATCCAAATCTTTTTTATTCCAAAACTCATATTCTGTCCTCTACCTGAAACTTCCTCTTTTGTCACTAACTATGTTTTAGTGTTCATTCATCCATCCATCATCCAGCAAGCATTTACTGAGCCCCATGTGTGGGAACCATATTGGTGTAGCACAGAGAAGTTCAACGGTATTTGTTGACTGCCTGACTGTGAGACACAAAAAGTACTTGAGCCTGAATCAGTGGTCCTGAGGGAATGAGACACAGGACAATCCACTTTTGATTGGGGGTAGAAGATATGGTCTAGGAAACAGTGGGGCAGCTTGGATCTAGAGTATGGTAGATGTCTGCTGGAGTTACACCTAGTATTGTAAGTGTACTCATGGCAGGAAAAGGGGAAAGAAGAAAGGTCCTGAAATGGAGATGGTAGGCTTTTAGGAGAAAGATGAGAGGTCTCCAAGATGCAGAGCTCACTGAGTAGGAACATGGACTTTGACATCTGATAGTCCTGCGTTCAAATCCCAATTTTGTGATCTTAGACAAGTTACTGAAGTGCTCTGAGGCTCAGTTTTCTCGTTTGCAAAATAGGAACAATAATACTTACCTTTAAAGCTTATTCTGTGAGTTACATGTATTTATATTTACTTATAATGCATATCAGACTCTTAGCATTGTATCTGGAACATAGTAAACACTCAATAAGAGGTAGCTATTAATCATATATTTTTGTCATTTTGTCTGATCCTAAGTACTGGAAATTAAGAAATTTCCAGTATTTATGAATAATGTGCCATGAAGAGTTTTAGACATTTCTTTAATGAATCAAGAGCTCTTTGCTAAGGGAACCCTCTTGCACTGTTGGTGGGAATGTAAATTGATATAGCCACTATGGAGAACAGTATGGAGGTTTCTTAAAAAACTAAAAATAGAACTACCATACGACCCAGCAATCCCACTACTGGGCATATACCCTGAGAAAACCATAATTCAAAAGAGTCATGTTCATTGCAGCACTATTTACAATAGCCAGGACATGGAAGCAACCTAGGTGTCCATCAACAGATGAATGGATAAAGAAGATGTGGCACATGTATACAATGGAATATTACTCAGCCATAAAAAGGAACGAAATTGAGTTATTTGTAGTGAGGTGGATGGACTTAGAGTCTGTCCTACAGAGTGAAGTAAGTCAGAAAGAGAAAAACATACACCGTATGCTAACACATATATATGGAATCTAAGAAAAAAAAAGTGGTCATGAAGAACCTAGGGGCAGGACAGGAATAAAGACGCAGACGTAGAGAATGGACTTGAGGACACAGGGAGGGGGAAGGGTAAGCTGGGACGAGGTGAGAGAGTGGCATGGACATATATACACTGCCAAATGTAAAATAGCTAGCTAGTGGGAAGCAGCCGCATAGCACAGGGAGATCAGCTTGGTGCTTTGTGACCACCTAGAGGGGTGGGATAGGGAGGGTGGGAGGGAGACGCAAGAGGGAAGAGATATGGGGACATATGTATATGTATAGCTGATTCACTTTGTTATAAAGCAGAAACTAGCACACCATTGTAAAGCAATTATACTCCAATAAAGATGTTTAAAAATAAATAAATTAATTAATTTAAAAAAAAAGAGTTCTTTCCTAAGGAGAGACTATTTAAAATGTAGTCTAACTTTTGGAGGAAGAAAATAGCCCAAGCTTTCATATTTCCTTTTCTATTCAGTGATGGGAAAGGTTTTTCTTAGCATGTTTGTCCTGAAACCATGGATACGGCACAAAAATAAAAGAACGTGGCTGCCCTGGGATTTGGGATGCATGTGTTAGTCAGAAAGCCTAAATAAATATATCTAATATGTTTCCAATATCTTTTCTTTCAAGATAGATGTGGAACCCATCCCTCCTCAAGCCTGTTGTGGTGTCACGGTGCGCCCTCTGGTGGCCCATTTTTCAATGGCTTCATCGGCCCTGATGCGCAAAGTTAAGGAACCCTCTCCTGGTGAGTGCTTCCCTCTTCCACTATGGAGGAGGAACCACAGGTGGGGGACAGGTTTCTAAAGTCAGAGTCTTGTAAATGGCCAGGTCAGAGCTGCTTCTATGATTTCCCAAGGAGAAATTGCTTTATGTGTGCACACTGAGGAGCTGCACATATTTTCTCAAGAACACGTTTCATATACGGTATGTTTCCTTGTTCCTATCTTGGTCTGTCTGGCCAGAGGTGAGGCCAATGGGTAAGAGGTGGTTCCATGATGAAACATATCACTGGTGAAGTGGGCCAACTCTAGGCTGTGGGCCTTGTATGCCATGTTAGGGAGTTGAGACTTACCACTTTAGCCAAATGATCCTTAAGGGAATGGGGAGCTACCAAAGGGTTTATTGTGGTGGTCGGGACATGATCAGATTTATACTGCAGAAAGGTCACTCTGAATGAAGTGAGAGGAATGGATTATAGTTCACAAAATCTTGGAGGCAGGGGGACAGTCAGGAGGCTGTTGCAGAAGAGCAGGTGAGAGATGCTGGTAGCCTGGACCAGGTGGTGCCATAGGGCTGGAAATAAGAGGGTGAATTCTTGGGGACGTTTGGAAGGTATCCTCACACAGGATGGTTGGTAATTAGATGTGGAGAGTCAGGAAGAGCTGGGACTAGAGAACGCTGCCCAGATTTTTGGCTTGTGCAACTGGGTAGATAGTGGTGATGTTCACTAAAATTAGAACTCTGAGGGAGGCACAGGTTTGAGGGCGTGATCGCCTCAAAGGAGTTCAGTTTAGGATGTGTTCAGTTAGAGGAACCCGTGGAATCTCCAAGTGGAGATGCCAGATCATTGCTCATCTGACTCTCAGTCTCAGGCTCTTGCTGCTGCACCATGGCTGCCTCATCCTCCAGGCATAGCTCAAACTTTGGAATGGTGGGGTGAAGGTGCTGTCAGGGACCTTTATTCATTTTGGCCCAAATGGCTTGCCTGGGGGCATCCCTTGTCCTGTTAGAGAAGGAATAATGGGGAAAGGCTGCAGGGAAGAAACCTCACTATTACAATATTCCCTTTTCCAAAAGTATCTATGCACCATAGTAATATTGTAATTGATTCAGGCAAGGGTTGTCAATGGATGCTAAAGCCAGTTTCCTTGTAAGCAAGATATCTACACAGTCTAAAAATATCTCTCCATAGATTATTTATTACAACAAAGGGAAAAATTACCTTTAGAGTGAAGAAATCTGGGTGACAATACCAATGTCTACTCATTGATTATTTACTGATTATGAAAAGGGCAAGTATCCTGTAAAGTGGAGAAATCATCTGGGTACCACATGATCAAAGTCAATGTCACCAATAATGGGACAAATTGACAACAGGTGCCTCTTACTGCGATGTGCTGAGAAGGACACAGCATGTACATAATTTGAATCTTGTCCAAAGGAAACACCAAACAAACCCAAATCAAAAAACCTGCTAGAAAACCACTGGCCTGTACTCTTCAAGAATATCAGTATTGTAAAAGACAAAGGCTCAGGCACCATTCTGAAACAAAAGAGACTAAAGAAACATGACAACTAAGTGTAAATATGCAATCCTAGATTGGGAGAACATGTTATAAAGGACAATATTAGAAATATGGCAAAATCTGAATATGATTGTGTTCAGTAATAGTATTACATCATTGTTAAGTGTCCTAAATTGGATCATTATACTGTGCGCTCATTCTTAGGAGACACTTGCCCATATGTTTAGGTGGAAAGAATCACAATGTCTATAGCTTACCTCGAACATTGATATTTCCTGCCTTACTCCATATGGGTTGCTATCACAAAATACAACAGACTGGGTGACATGTAAACAACAGAATCATATTTCTCACAGTTCTAGAGCCTAGAAGTCCAAGGTCATTGTGCACATTTGAGTGAGGGCCCTCTTCTAGGTTGTTGACTTCTCGTTGTATCCTCAAATTGGGGGAAGGGTCAAGGGAGCTCTGTGGGGTCTCTTTTTTCTTTAATTTTTTTTGTGAATACTTTAAAAAAATTTTATTTTATATTGGAGTACAGTTGATGAACAATAATTGTGTTAGTTTCAGGTGTACAGCAAAGTGATTCAGTTATACATATACATGTATCTATTCTTTTTCAAGTTCTTTTCCCATTTAGGTTGTTACAGAATATTGAGCAGAGTCCCCTGTGCTGTACAGTAGGTCCTTGTTGGTTATCTATTTTAAATATAGCGGTGTGTACATGTCAATCCCAATCTCTTGATCTATCCCTCTCCCTCACACTTCCCCCTGGTAACCATAAGTTCATTCTCTAAGTCTGTGACTGTTTCTGTTTTGTAAATAAGTTCGTTTGTATCAGTTTTTTTAGATCCCACATATAATCGGTATCATATGCTATTTGTCTTTGTCTGACTTACTTCACTTAGTATGATAATCTCCAGGTCCATCCACGTTGCTGCAAATGGCACTATTTCATTCTTTTTTATGACCCAGTAGTATTCCATTATATATGTATATACCACATCTTCTTTATCCATTCATCTGTTGGTGGACACTTAGGTTGCTTCCATGTCTGGGCTATTGTAAATAGTGCTGCTATGAACATTGGAGTGCATGCATCTTTTCAAACCTGAGCTTTCCTCTTTGCCAATATATGCCCAGGAGTGGGATTGCAGGGTCATATGTTAGTTCTATTTTTAGTTTTTTAAGGAACCTCCACACTGTTCTCCATAGTGGTTGTACCAATTTACATTCCCACCAACAGTGTAGGAGGAGGGTTCCCTTTTCTCCACACCCTCTCCAGCATTTATTTGTAGACTTTTTGATGATGGCCATTCTGACTGGTGTGAGGTGATATCTCGTTGTAGCTCTGATTTGCATTTCTCTAATAATTAACGATGTTGAGCATCTTTTCATGTGCCTCTTGGCCATCTGTGTGTCTTCTTTGGAGAAATGTCTATTTAGGTCTTCTTATAAGGGCGCTACTCCTAATCATGAGGGCTCTGCCTTCACGACCTAATCACCTCCCAAATGTCCCACCCCAATACCATCACATTGGGGGTTAGAATTTCAACATATTGGGTTGACCAAAAAGTTCGTTTGGATTTTTTGTAACATCTTATGGAAAACCCAACGAGCTCTTTGGCCAACCCAATATGAATTGGGGGAGAGGGAGGCATAAACATTCAGCCTACAGCAGTTGCTGACAATAATATTAATATGTATATTTGTATACAGAAAGATAAAGCAAATATGATAAAATGTTAACAATTGGTGAATGTAGGTAAGAGTGTATAGATGTTCAATGTACTCTTTTTGCAGTGTTTCTGGGGGGTATTTTTTTCAAGGTAAAAAGAAAAGAAATACATCTATCTGACCCATATACAAATAGAGGGGATTCTGAACACTGAAAATTCTAACCAGGGTCTCTTTTTTAAGGTCAACTCTAATATTATCTTTCAAAGCCACTAAATTCCATCTTGATGAAATATCAAAATAGCAAACAGGTGAAGGAGCAATTTCCTGTCCTGCCAGGCTCTTAAGAATGTACAGTATTTGCTGTCAATTTAGAACCTTCAGTGTTTAGAGAGGAATTTGTTTTCTTTTAAATCAAGGTACCTAAGTTGAAAGTGCCCAAGGTCCAAAGAGCAGCTGGAACAATCATTACCGCCCGCAGGCGTTCCTGTCCACTAGCCACGTGTCAGTGGGCGACCTCCGGAACCAGCCAGGCTGTGCATGCACCGGCTGTTCCTGCTGGGGGTGGGAGTAGGGGGCCGGGGCCATTTGGAGGCTCCTGTTCACAGAGCTCCTCCTGAATCTTTCTCACTGCCTGCTGAGCATGCGCAGGAAGTTAGGGACTCAGAGCGCTGAAATGGATCTTGGAAGGCGCTCAGTCCAACTCTCCCCGCCTTCCCATCTGTGGCTTTAACCTCCTCTACAATGTCCCAACCAAGTGGTCATCCACTCACTGCTTAAACATAGCCAGTGGCCAAAACTCCTAGACAGCCCCTCCATTTTCAAACGTCTTAAATCATTTGAACATTTTTCCTCTTACGAACATGTATCAGAGCAAAATATCTACTTTTTTTTTTTTTTTTTTTGCGGTACGCGGGCCTCTCACTGTTGTGGCCTCTCCCGTTGCGGAGCACAGGCTCCGGACGCGCAGGCTCAGCGGCCATGGCTCACGGGCCCAGCCGCTCCGCGGCATGTGGGATCTTCCTGGACAGGGGCACGAACCCGTGTCCCCTGTATCGGCAGGCGGACTCTCAACCACTGCGCCACCAGGGAAGCCCAATATCTACTATTTTTCAAGGCACCTAGTAAAGAACTTTTAATGAAAAAAATGTCAGAAAAGGTTAACTAAAATTGTGGAGCACTTCAAATACTTACAGTCCATAGTTAAAGTCATATTTGACTGTTTCCAATCCTTTAGCAAGGCATCTCTGTGTCACATCATTCAGAAATAATAGAAATTTACATTGGAAGGCCCTTCTCAATCACCTCCCGAGGTACGCCAATTTTATGGCTATATTTTTAAGAATAAAACAAAAATAGAGCAAAATTATTTGTAAACATAGAGAATGCATGTGTATATATGCAGATGGTGTGTTTGCATGTGCTCAGATAGAGATGCAGGAGGATAAAGGTCTAGGATACTCCTGGGGAGTGGGATTAGGTAGGGGAAGTGGGAACAGGAGGGAAGAGGAAGGCTTTTTTACTTTTTACCCTATATGTTTTGTTATTGTTTGAATTTTTTTTTCCCAAAGAGCACATGCTATTTTTATCATGAAAACATTTCTCTCAAAATTTAAACAACAACAACAACAAAAGACACGTCACTTAAACTGAGCCAAAATCTGATTGCCTGGAGTTTCCATTCTGTACCACACTCTGGGCAACTCAAAATAAGCCTATTCCTTGTTGCACATGGCGGTGAGTCAGCCATCTGATGCCACTTCTGGGGGCCCCCATGTTGTCCTTATCCAAGCTATATGTTCCCATTTTCTTCAGCTGTCGTTCAGCTGACAGGGTTTCAAGTCTCCTTGACATCCTGTCACCCTCCACTGAACTAGAGCATATCAAGTGAGCTCAGAAAAAATCTATTTGCATGTTCAGGTGGCAGTTGGTCATCTGTTGAAAATTAGCAAGTCCATGTGTTCGTCCACTAACTTGGCCTAACTTTGTGGGTTCTCAAGTGCTCTATTAAGTGATTGTATCAGTGATGGACAAAGCAGGTCTGCAGGGCCCCCATGCAGTTTTTATCTCACAGCGCTTATAAAACCTGGCTGACTTATCAATGCCAACCCAGGACAAGAACAGAAAGGGTGTCACATGATATCCTAGTTGGGCTTATCCCGAATAAAACCTTTGTCATAGCTCGAAGATGCTAATTCTGGATGGAAGGTTAAATTAGGAGAATGGGATTAACAGATACACACACACACACACACACACACACACACACAAGATGCTAGTTCCAGTTTCATTTATCATTAGAGTGACAATACCTTCTGTTTGCCAAGTTGAGTCTTGGTTTAATGCCTATTTGTCCTTGCATAATTATTAATAATGCCACCTTTACTCTTAAAAGTATTACAATTTGGATGATTAGCTATATACATGGTCACCCCACTTATCACATACCAATAATAATATCTCCCTCACATAGAGAAATTTTCTTAACATTGGAAAGGGAACTTATCCCTGGCTTCAGCTAAATCCAAAACATTTCTGAACATTTCAGATCTATAGATGCTGAAATTCAGGGGATGAGGCCGCTGCTAACATGATTTTTCCTCTCTGGAATTACATAACCATTTGAAATGGGAGCCCCCAAACTGCATATTGGGAAGCCAAGAACCAGATTCCTTGAGACAACTGATTTCAACGAAGTCTAAGGTTAACAGAGTGGCCATGGTACATTTTTTCTTTCCCCTCTTCCTTAGCAATATGCATTCCCTTGAAACTCCATCCCACCTCTCCCACCCAGGAAAATTTATTCCCCCAGGAATCAAGAGAATCAGCCAATCAGTGCAAATTACGTCAGCACAGATCAAAGATGAAAGCACAAAGCACGTAGTCCAGAGTACTGAGTCTGCCGCTTACTTGTTCAGGTTTCTTAACCACTCCGTGCCTCAGTTTCCCCATCTGTAAAATGGGGATGATAGTGTTCCCTACCTCATACAGTTAACAGGAGGCTTAAATGAGTTATTAATTTAAAACAGTGCCTGGCACGTAACATGTGCTACATGGGTATTTGGTAAACAAACAAACAAAAAATGAGGTAACTTGACCTTGATTCCATGATTCCAAGACTGGAATGGTCAGAGGAAAGAATATAAACAAGAGGTGTGCGAGTGGATCTGCTTGACAAATTTGAGAATTAAACTGGGCTCTGTTAGGAAACATCACTGGAGAATAGAGTTCTATCAGCTGAAGCATCCCACCCGGTGCAAACAGAGGAAATTGTCCTTTCATAGATTGGTGCTCTGGACACCTGCCTGCCTGCCATTTCCTCCTTGTCAATAAAGTCTAAAATAGACCAACCTCATTTAGTGCCAGGAGGACAGGAACAAATTAAATGGTGGCTATACTGAATCCTGTTCAAAGGTACAATGACTGAGGAGGAAACCACTGCCATTCCTTCATTTACATGAAGCCTCGATGAGTGTTTTTTTGGGGGACACACAATTGAAGCTCTATAATTTCTCCCATAATGTACCATCATTGTTTGTACACAAGGCAGATTGGATGTTCAAGGAACTAGGGTTCTCACTATGCTGAACATAGCAACAAACTACAAGTTATCCTTGAACCAGGTCTTTCCTAATTCTGAGTTCTTCCTGTATTGTCTTCAGCTTACCCTCACTTCAGCTGGTATCTCCCCGTGAGGCATTGCCAAGAACTTCCTCTTCAAATCTGTCTCTCCCATGCTCAGAAGTTAATTACCCCCTTTCATATCATAACTTCCTTTCATGTATTTGCTAATGTCACAAGTTTTCCTGCAGTCACATGACTGTCCTGGGAAGTTTTGAGTCGATTTCATTAATTCAGCTCTCAGAGTTGAAGTATAGATCTTGTTTCCCTTTTTTAGGTTCTGGGGAGACATCTCACTTGGCCTCCCATGCTGCCTTTGGTCGATTATAGATTTTGCTGGTTTTTTAAAAAAAGTACGCCTGTGTGTGTGTGTGTGTGTATACTATATATATAGAACTTTAGTGAAAGAAAAATAAAAACAAGAAAAGAATTACTTTTTCCCTGAATTTAGAACCAGACTCTAATTCCTGTCCTAGACGGTCATGACCACAGGAAATGAGGAATATCCTCCCATAAAATGTTTTCTCTCATGATTTCTTTCAGATGCTTCAAAACAAAAGTTTTAGGTCTTTGCCCAAAATCTGGTTCAGGTTGTGTGCTTTTTCTGTGCCTGAGGGTGGCATGGTTTAGGAGGAGCAAATAACATTGGAAATCTCTTCTAACTAGAGTTGCCAGATTTAGCAAATGATAATTGAATTTCAGATAAAAATGAATACATATTTAATATAAATCTGTCCCATTCAAATTGGCAGTATCTGCAATATATGGGACATACTTATACTAGCAAGTTATTTCTTGTGTATCTGAAACTCAAATTTAATTGAATGTCCTGAGGGTTTTCTTTGTTTTGGGGTTTTCTAAAAAAATTATTTATTTTATTTTTGGCTGCTTTGGGTCTTTGTTGCTGTGCGTGGGCTTTTCTCTAGTTGTGGTGAGCAGAGGCTACTCTTTGTTGCAGTGCACGGGCTTCTCATTGCGGTGGCTTCTCTTGTTGCAGAGCACGGGCTCTAGGTGCGTGGGCTTCAGTAGTTGTGGCTTGCAGGCTCCAAAGCTCAGGCTCTGCAGTTGTGGCACACGGGCTTAGTTGCTCCACAGCACGTGGGATCCTCCTGGACCAGGGCTTGAACCTGTGTCCCCTGCATTGGCAGGCGGATTCTTTTTTTTTTTTTTTTTTTTGCGGTACGCGGGCCTCTCACTGTTGTGGCCTCTCCCGTTGCGGAGCACAGGCTCCGGACGCGCAGGCTCAGCGGCCATGGCTCACGGGCCCAGCCGCTCCGCGGCATGTGGGATCTTCCCGGACCGGGGCACGAACCCATGTCCCCTGCATCAGCAGGCGGACTCTCAACCACTGCGCCACCAGGGAAGCCCTGTGTTTCTATAACGTTTTTATAATGTAAAAAATTCCCTAACTAATACATGTTCCTTAGAGAAATTTAAGAAATACATGCAAACAAAAATAAAAATCTCTTCCGTAAATCCAACGGGTGGGTATTACTCCTGTCAGCATTTTGGTGCATGATGAGAGCACGTTGGTGTGGGTACCAGCATTCAGTCTTCCTTCTTCAGAAAGCCACACCCATATTTTTCTCTGAGGATAGCCCCTCAATCAATGGAGCATCATTTCTAGTCCAACTGCCAATCCAGATGTCATGTCCTCCACTGCCAAAACAGGTGACCAAGATGAGATTTCAGTCTCTAGCCAAGTGATCCTCAGGGATTGAAAATGGTAAAATTCCTTCATCCTGAGAGGAGAACCTTGAGGTCACCTGTTAGTTGCCATCACCCAGACACCTAAGCATCCCTGGGTCCTGGGCCTTCTGAGAACAAATTCTTCAGCTTTTCCTTCAGTTCTGTTATGGTAAACTGATTGCACTGATGGTCCCAACTAGTGGCCTCCATATCCAAGTCCTTTGCAAGAGTTAGAGCCCTATGAAGAGGTGGAGTCTAGTTCCTCATCCCTTGGGTCTGGAATGCCTTGTGACTTGCTTTGGCCAACAGAATGCAGGGGAAGGGAGAGTGTGCCAGCTCAGAGCCTAGGCTTCAAGAAGCCCCGTGTGTTTCCACTCTCTTTCCTGGAACATTGACTCCACCATAAGAACTGACCTTGTGGGAGATTGGGATTGACATGTATACACTGATGTGTATAAAATGGATGACTAATAAGAACCTGCTGTATAAAAAAATTAATTAAATAAAATTCAAATAAAACCTTACAGTGTTGCTTGATATGACATTTGAAGGCTTTAATTCAAATGAATACTTATAACAAAGAAATAAAATATATTTCCATCAAAAAAAAAAAAAAACTGACCTCATCTTGGCCAGTCTGCTGGAGGATGAGAAACCATTTCGAGGAAAGCCCAGGGGCCTCAGCCAACTCACAGAAGCAGAACCACCTAATGGACACACAGGTGCCTTCAGATAGATGGAAGACCAGCCTACATTCCTGAGCTAAATAAATTGATTTTTCAAACCACTAAGTTTAGGGTGGTTTGTTATGCAGCAATAGCTAACTGATACATCTGTGAACTTCCACATCCTTCCAATAACTTCCTGTCCTGGAGAGCCAGAGTGAATTTCTGTGGCTGCAAACCAAGAGCTTTAACTGACACTTTCAATTCTTCTACCAGAATATGATCATATGATACATCCTCTCTTGTAATCTACCTTATTTCACTTAGCAATTGATTTTGAGCATCTTTCCCTAACAATAAACTGGGCACAGTAAAGAAGGAAAAACTGCCAAATACCACTTCAGAGCCTCTGCCCAAATCAGTTTCCATCATGACATAATGGCCTTTGGTCAAAAAGCCATTCTTAGATAGGCCTAGAATGATCCGTTCTGTTCAGCAGGAAGTGCCTTTAACCCGTTTCTCAGTGAGATTATCGAACAGCAGGATGATTTTTCACAGCTTGATGACCAAGAGAAGGACAGAGCCATGCCTCAGAGGTGCTTGAGAACATTAACATTTCCAGTCATTGTTTACCTCTTTGGAAAAGGAAAGCATTCAAAATGTTCTATTCTTTTCAAATGTGTAAGACATTTGGGTGGAGAAGACAGAAAAATAGATAGGTATTCCCTATAATGATTTTATTTTTGGACCTAAAACTGAGTGATGGAAGCTCTGTAGTCCTTTTCTTCCTGATCATCCTATTTCTATTATCCTTTTTTTTCCCCCACTAAATGGTAGCTTTAATTTGAGATACTATTTGTTTGCCAGAATGGGACAGGGAAGGTGCAATGCTTGCCTAATAATCATAGTGCTAATGGAAATACATTCATACTTTCCAAAAAAAATGAGCGTTTGTCAAAATGGATCCCCTGCAACTCTGCAAATGTTTCTATTGGAGGGAGTTTTCTGGATGCATTATCTACATGGGTCCTTTCCAACAAGGTGCACCACTGGAAGTCAATTCTTGTCTTGATTGGTTTTCCTTTGAATTTGATTTTTGCTGATAATAACAATAGCTAGCATTTATAACACTTCCTATCACATTTATCTCATTTAATCTTCACAAAAACTCCATGAGGTAGATATTATTATGATTCCTCTTTGAATAAATTGAGGCTCAGGAAAGGCAAGTAAACAGTGCAAGGGCCCACAGGTAACAAGGATCAGAGCTGGAATGTCAACCCAGTTTATCAGACTCCCAGGTGAGAATGCTCTACGGTACCTTGATGTTATATTGCCCCGATCACTCTGGAATTTTTTCCATAGTGATATATGGAAAAGACATGATATATATATATGTATATATCAAAAAGACATGATATATATATGTATAAAATCACCAAAATATGGATTAAATACCTCTGATGCCCTTTTTATCCAATGGGAAGCATTAAGTGGTCTTAATGAATTTCCCTTCTATTCTAAGAGGGTATGATGTTGAAATCATACCTGATCTTCTCTGTTTCTTTCCACTTGAAGCAACTTCCTCAGTCTTCCACACAAGCCTGAAGGGGCCAGGAGAACACACAATATCTCCCTGAATGAGACGACTGGGGACCCTTGTACAAAACATCATTCAAGAACTTGAGAAACGTTCTCAATATTACCACAGGCAATTGCTGTGGTACTAGATGGTGAGAAAGAATACACTGTGTGTAGAACAGGCTCTCCTCTTTCTGAAGTGGATCTCACCTTAAAGAGTAAACATGGGAAACATGAGAATACCTACAAGAGACACCAGAACTAAGAATTGCGGTACATCCTACAGATCTGTACTGTCCCACAGAGCTTTCTATAATTATGGAAATGTATAATGTCTGTGCCATCCAGTATCATAGCCCCTGACCTCATATGGCTATTGACCACTTGAAATATAGCTAGTATGACGGAAGGACCGCATTTTAAATTTTAATTAATCTTAATTAGTTAATGAACCAAAATTTAACTAGCCACATGTGGCCACGTCTGGCTACCATATTGGACAGTGCAGCTCTGGATGATTGCCAAAGTATAGTGAATGAAATAGGGAAGGGTGGTTGGGGAAGGTCTCAACGAGATGTATCTTGAGCAGTCTTTGAAGAGGGGTAGGGAGGAAAGAAAATGCAATTGGGTTGAAAAAGAAAGGAAAGGGGGAACACAAGAGCTTTGTCCTAGGAGAGCACCACGGTTATAGATTCAAATGCCTACCACAAGGACTGTGAAAGTAACTTAAACAAGGGAAGCAGGTTGGGGGTAATGGGGTATGGTGGGGGCTCTGGAGAATTAGGGACCCTGGCCCCCTCTAACGCATAGGTCACTAGTCAGCTCCAGCCAGCTATTGTCATACAGAAATGCAGACACAATGTTGACTACGCTATTTTTTCAGAGAAAAAAAGAAGAAGAAGAAAAAAAGAAGAGAAGTCAGAAATTCAGATTTTTATGTGAAGTCATCTAATTTTAAATGTTGGCACCCATATCAGTCAGTGTAGGCTACGTGTCTTCAGCAGACACCTGTTGGTGCCCCCGTTCATGTCCACGCGGCATTCACCTTTGCCAGGCTGCCCCCCGTGAACACCTTTAACTCTCCTCCTGAAGACGTGGCACACACACTTGGCCTTCATGCAGGGAGGGCTGAGAGAGAATCCTGCAGAGTCTGAGTTCTTGGAAGCAGCTCTCCACCAATGCTAGACATGGAGGAAGCCCATCAATACCCCAGTCTCCCACCTCTCAGTTGGGATGGCTGTGAGGTACCATCTAAACTGTCTCCCAGAGAGACCAGCTCGGTGCTTTGTGACCACCTAGAGGGTGTGGGCTAGGGAGGCTGGGAGGGAGACGCAAGAGGGAGGACATATGGGAATATATGTATACGTATAGCTGATTCACTTTGTTATACAGCAGAAACGAACACACCATTGTAAAACAATTATACTCCAATAAAGATGTTAAAAATAATAGATGAGTAGATAAAGCAGATGTGGTATATGTATATGTATGGAATATTACTCAGCCATAAAAAAGAACGAAATTTTGCCATTTGCAACAATGTGGATGGACCTAGAGGGTATTCTGCTAAGTGAAATAAGAGAAAGAAAAATACTATATGTTATCTCTTGTATGCTGAATCTAAAAAATAAAACAAATGAATATTTTAAAATATATATATAAAAAATAATAAATTGTCTCCCAGAGCTCTCTGTGAGATGAACTCCAGCTGTCCACAGCAGAGACTGGCAGAGGCTGGAAACCCATTGCCTTCCCCATCTCAACTCCCACCCTCGCCTACTCATGTTTCCTGGGATCACCTTCAAATAAACGACTTACACACCAATCCCTATCTTAGAACGTGATTCTGGAGGGACCTGAACAAAATACAGTTGTAACAAAGAAACTCAAAATCTCAGTGGCGAACTCCGTGAAGTTTTAATTTTCACTCCGTCACAGCCAGTGTGGGTCATTGCGGAGATTTCTGTCTGGTCATTCAGGGACCTGGGTTCCCTTCATCCTGTGGCTCTGCATCCTCTATGATACCTTTCTTCTCTGCATTCAGCTGCAGATGGAGAGAGAGAACCTGCAGCCCTGGGAGAAGGATTTTTATTGGCAAGGCCTGGAAGAAGTGAGGAACCCTTCTGCCCACTTTCTCCTGGCAAAACAGTCACGTGGTCCCTCATCCGCTCTGAGGAAGCTGGGAAATGCAGTTTTGC
Source organism: Monodon monoceros (assembly GCF_005190385.1). Taxonomy (NCBI): domain Eukaryota; kingdom Metazoa; phylum Chordata; class Mammalia; order Artiodactyla; family Monodontidae; genus Monodon; species Monodon monoceros. The sequence continues at coordinate 62,964,584 of NW_021703782.1, forward strand.
TGCGCATCTGTTACAGAAGGAAGTTGCTGTTTCTGCCACTGCAGCTTACCTAGATTTTGTAAAACACCGTCCAGACCAAAGAAACCATGTCTGGGAACCAGATTCAGCTTGTCAGCCACCAGTTTGGGATTTCTTCCCCACACATCATTCCCTACAATTGAGAAAAAATGCTAGCAAGTCACCTAACAAGTTCTTAACGTACACAGAAACAAGTGCGACACATTTTACCCAATCGTGTAATAAAATAAGTGTATGAAAATTGAATCTCTTCTTCCTTGACTATAATTTTATAATTTCAGGGAGAAAATTATAATTTCATTTCTGATAGTTCTTACATGGACAGTGTCTCCCAACGGGGTCGCTTTCTTTACTTCCTGTGCTCTCTGTGAAGTGATTATCTCTCCGTAAACAAAAGATTTAAAGGTAGTCCTACGCCCACCTCATCTTTGAGCATCCTCTCCTTGGCTCTCTGCACTGCAGCCATGCCGCCTTGGGGTCTTTGCAAATGCTGTTCCCTCCTCTAGGAATATGTACCCTCCCTTGTCTAGTCTCCTTTTCTCACCCTTTACCTAACCGCTCCTATTTATGATTCCAGTCTCAGTATAAACATTGTTTCCTCGCAGAAGCTTTCACTAACCGCTTCAAATCAACTCACTTTCTTCTGCCCAACGTTATTCTCTCGTTCCATCCATCACAATTCAAGACCATATTTGTATATTTTATATATGTCTCCTCCAGAGACTGCTCACTTCAGCATCATACACACAGCACACAGTGTCGGGCACACTGCTAGTGCCCAAAATAGATTTGTCCAATAAATAATACCGAGAAAAATCCACTGCTTTAAAGAATCTTCTAGGGATATTTTTTATAATTAAAATAACATTTTCCAATCTGTTTTGGAAGTTTAGTTAAACTTTACTGGGATTTAAGAACGAGGAGTATTTGTACATTGAATGCTACCTGAAGCAATGAAATAAAATAAAAATTCTTTCTTTATCCCAGAAATCCTTGAACTTAGTCTCTTCTAAAACTAGCCTAGATAAAACTCCATGTGATCATTTATGGCAACAGGGGTAGAAACATGAAAGCTCTTTGAAAAAGTGAAAGAGGTATTATTACAATGTAAAGGGTTATTTCTTAAGAGCATAATTGGCCGAAATAATCTACCAAATTGCCTGGGCAGGGGAGCGGGGTGGAGTCGGAGTTAACTTCCCCAATTCTTCCCTTTACTTTACCCTGCGCATTTCCAATGCATCTGCCATCACTCCTAGCTGTACTCCCAGCTGGAGCCCCTCCCCCGCCCCAGTCCTTTGCCACCAGCAGTCAGAGTGGTCTTTCCTGTTTGTGAACCTAACCTTGTAGGAATTGCTCTTGGTCTTAGAATGAAATCCAAATTCCTACAAGGTTCTGCACGACCTGCTTCTGGGCTACTTCTCCATCTCATCTGGTGTTCCTCTCCCTTTCTGTGAATCTACTATAGGACTATTAGTCTTTTTGTTTCTCAGACTCGCAAGATATTCCCCCTTATGGCTTTAGCGCCCTCTGCTTGGGATGCCATTCCCCATCTCTTTGCCTTAGCTGGTAAATTCTCAGCTGTCTGAAACATGATTTCTGCAAAGCGGCCCTTCCTGACTACTCCTCTAAATGTAGACCCCCCTCTTCACTGCCAAGTGCTATCACATCACTCTTCATTTTCCCCACAGAACCTATCCCCGTCTGTGAGCATCTACTTTGTTATTATTTGCATTTCCCCACTAGGTAATGAGGATCATGTCTGTTTCTATTTGCTACCATATCCTCAGCATTGAGGACAATGCCTAGCAAATAGTAGATGCTTAGTTAGGTGTTTGTTGAATGAATGAATGAACGTTTAGCTAGCATATTATAATAGAAGGTTTATATCCACAGATGTTACATATCAACGTTGTTAATGTGTCACTATTACTATTATTATATCTGATACACACAATATCTTTATGCATGTTGATTCTTTGTGAATGTTCGGCCCAATCAGAGGTCACTTATATATTCCAATATTTCAACAGACATTTCTTGAGCACCCACCAGGTGCCAAGCTCTGGGTTACTCTAAGTACTAAGCTCTCATTCCTAGCTGCACATTAGAATCATAGTGATGTAAATCATTTCACAATGTATACATGTATCAAAACATCACGTTGTACACCTTAAATATATATAATTTTATTTGTCAAAAATAAATGGAGTCCAATAAACCACTGATGTAAAAAAATTAATTAATTAAAAAAATTTTTAAAAAGTTTAAAGAGTAACTATGGATACAGTCAGGGAAAATGACTCCTGCTAAAGGTTATGTTTTGTATAGAAAAAACAAACAAAAAAAGAATCAAACTGATGTATACTGGGTCCCACCCAGACTCAGTAAGCTACATCCTCTAAGCGTAGAACTTGGGCACCTGAATGTTTTATAAACTTTGTAATGTGTGCAGTGAGAGGTGAGAATCCCTTGCTCCGTGCTGCCCAATACAGTAGCCATCAGGTACATGTGACCACTTAAATTTAAATTAATTAAAATGAAAGTTTCAGTTCCTTAGTCACATTTAAAGTGCTCACTAACCACATGTGGCACATGGCTACAGTATCAGTGCAGACGTAAGGCATTTCCGTCATCAGGAAGTTCTACTGGACAGCGCTGCTTGAGATAGTCAAAGGAGAAGAAGACAGTTTCTGCTGTGGAAATGCTCACAGTCTAGGGGAAATTCTTCCTGAAGTCTCATCTTCTAGGAAATTTGAACCTATAGTATTGCTGTTAGATAATTCGTATACCAATGAAATGTCCACAGGAAAGATACAAAACCAACCCAAGGTTTGAGAGGTAAACAGTGTCCTCACAGCTAACATAGAAATGATGTCAAAGAGGCTGGCTTGTGATGTGCACAGTGTCTGGAACAGAGAGGAGCTCAATAAACACCTATGAATGAATGAATGAATGAACGAGTGAGCAAATGAATGCAGAGCCGTAATGTATATGGACCAAAATGTGGTGTGCTCAATTCCCTTTCCCGCCTTCAGAGTCAAAACTAAAGAGACAGAATGGCCTGTATGGAAATAAGGTCAGAGTGTTACATGAAAGGATTGAGGAGATTCTTAACGAGACTGTTTTCTTCTTCATGCCTGAGCTACATTTTGTCTTCAATTGCTCTAATATGGCCCTGGGGGTCTAAGATCAGGAGTGAGCTGATCAGAGATTAGGAGTGAGCTAGTCAGACCATTTGATTCCAGGGCCAGCACTTGACAGCTGTGATGCCGGGCGAGTCACTTAGTCAGGTCTCAGCCCTGATTCCTCATGTGTAGAAGAGGAGTATTGGTACCTCCCTCATAAGGTGGTGATAGCCAGGGATGAGTATTGCAACATGTGGACACTTTGAAAAAGAAAGAAAAAGAAAAGGACACTTTACCTTGAGTGCACTGTGAGCTTGTTATATATTTAGGTCCCTTAAACTGTCCGGGATGCCCCGATTTTTTCTAAAAAAGCAAATGAAGAGGTGGTAGATACAGGACTTGGGCTTTACAGCTGACATTCTCCAGTTCCTGGTAAATGATAAGAGATGTGAAGGTTCCGCTTCGGCCAGAGATTGTGTCACTCTAAGCTACCAAATGCAGAACAAAGCTTTGGTCTGGGTTTGACATGAGTTTTGGTTTTGGGTTTTTGTTTTTGTTTTGGAGGGATTTGTTGCCAACGGGTGGGATTTGAACGTGTTTTCCCTGTAGGAGGCAGAGTCGGAAGTCTGGCCTGCTAAGACTCTTTTGGAAGCTGAAACTAATTAAAATGTTTATTTTAGCCCCTGTAGCTAAGACACGGCAGGGGAGAAAGTCCAGCATTCATTTTTATGCAGATGTAATTATACCCACCAAGCTCGGTGTGACCCGTTCAGCGTCTGCCCCAGGGCCACCCCACCTGTTCAAACACCTGCCCAGGACACGAGTATTTGGTAAAACAGTACTTAATGCCGAGCCTAAGGCACCAGGGTTCCCCACCCACACCCAAGGACAATAAAGCCTTGTTCCACCTTTCGTTACCTACAGACTCACCTCTGAGTGAAGTACAGTCTGCCTTCCTGACGGCAGATGTGGAAACCAGGGATACAGAGGGCCAAACATACAGCGTCATTTTATCTAAGGGACTTGAGTATCCTGGATTTTGGTATCTGGGAGTTTGTGGTGGTTCCTCGAACCAATGCCCCACGGATACGGAGGAACGATTGTACTTTCCTAGTTTCCTTCTCAATGACATCTATAAAGTTATGCAAAAGAGAAAAAGAGAAAGGGAAAGAGAAGAACTCAAAATAAAGTAATTGAGTGTTAGTTTTTTGTGTGTGGTATCACAGAGATTGAGAAAGATACAAGAATAGGTGTGAGCCCTCTGTACTTCCTGAGTACTTACAAGATCCTTGAAGAAGTGTAAAGGTACAAGACAAAGCTAATGGAGACATTCATGGTTTTGAATGGAGGAAATTAATGAGGCCACCTCTGAATACCCACTTTGTCTGAGCACGGGGTGGCTGCTTCACTTACATCACCAGGTTACTCCCCGATACTCCCCACTGTAGGTGCCGTTATGAATAGTCTGCAAATGAGGAAACTGGGGCTCCAAGAAGTTCAGTGACTTGGGAAGTATAACTAGAGGGCTAAGAACATAGGCTTGGCGGCCCCATGGATATGGGAAGGAGTCCCAGCTTTGCTAATGACCAGCCGTGCGATTTGGGGCAAGTTATTCATCTCACTAAACCTCTGTTTTGCCATTTGTAAAATGGGGATGCTAATAGTGAACTACCTTTCTTATGAAGAGTCAATGAATTAGCACATGCAAAATGCCTGCCGTATCACCTGTCACAGGAAACATGTCCTCAGAGCAAGGTTTACCATCATCCTCCTGAGAGACCACACACTGAGGGGCGTGGCAGAGCCAGGAGACCAACTTGGGTTGTTTTATTCCACTCGTAAACCTTCCATATGTTCACTTTTCAAAAACTAAGTTCAGAGAAGATAGTGGGAAGTAGAAGGGGATAAACAGGGAGAACACCACAAGAACTGGAAAGAGACAGACCCGTCCTCCTGTCTCTGGAACACACCCTGCATGTAGGTCCTCTGACTCCCATCGCAGGCCCTAGAGAAAATCTGTTTGGTGGGCTAAGAAGTATTTGTTTTCATCAAGAGCAGAGACAGTAAGGCCTCTAGAATTCCCGGCCTTGATGGTGAAGAGAATTTACAAGGTACATATTATATTGTTACAGGCCAACTCCCTGTTTTCTTCTCCCCAAGACTTTTCTCACACCCTTTCCCCCTCTCCTTCTCCATCTCTTGACATTGGCCTCATTCTTCAAGGGCCACTTCACATCCCACTACCGCCCCATGATCTGGTCTCCCCTTTCCCTAGATGCCAAAACATGTATTTTCAGTTTAACATTTAAATTGATTTCTCTGTTTCAGAAGGACTAATCTCCCTTAAATAGACTTATGTACTTCCTTTGTCTATGCCATAGGGTTTCCTACTAAGTTGAAAACCTAGGAGGCTCTAGTGACGTGCTTGGTATGAATTCTTGTTGAGAACCAGACTGATTATGGCATTTGTGAAATGCTAGTGAGGTAACGAGGACCGAACTGAGAACTTGGCACAGAATTTTAAGACTTGGGTCTCCACCTGCAAGACACTTTCATCCCTAAAGAGAACAAAGCTCACAGTATTTTGTACCTGGGAGACACTGTAGCAGAGAGGTTAGCAACATGGGTTCTACAGTTACTTAATTTCCCTTGCTTTTCTTAACAGTAAAATGAAAATAATAGTAGTACCTACTTCATGGGATCTTTGTCGGGTTTAAACAAGATAACGCAAGTCAGCCTCAGTGCAGAGCCTGGCACCTCCTAAGAGCTCATAGTTAGCTATAGGTAGGTTCAGAAATGAGAAAAACAATTGTTCAAATGCCAGGGTAGAACAGCAAACATACTCAAGAGGCTCACCTGGACATATTCCAGAAACAGCCCAAGCTCTGTGAAATTATTTTGAAGGTATTTAGTGCTAAGCTCACAGTAGGAACAGATACTGTGCCCATGCCAGTTTCTATGCAGTGTGCCAGGGGACAGGGAAAAAGAGCTGAAGAATGGCAAGGAGCTTGCTTCTGGGCTTGGGGAAACCCAGGTGGAAGTCAAGGCCACTTCTTGTCCTCTCTGACCCGGATCACAGGGACGAGTCAATTGAAGACACATGAAGTGACAGAGTTCCAGGTCGTGAACGTAGAGTTTTGTTGCTGTGTATTCCATCATGAGGGGAATCGAGGGCTGAGGACACTGGGCTACAGTGGAACTGGGAGATTTTTTTTTTTAACAGAGGCCCCTTTTCAACACAGGCAATATTTCTTTTCTCTGAAACTGCTTTGAGGAGAATAAGCAGGCAGATATGATATCACTGAGCTGGAATCATCCAGCCTCAGAGGCATCTCTTGGCACAGCAGTCCGATCCCAGGGGGCAGTTGTGCTCGACACTGGCACAGTGTGGAGGGGGGAAATCAGCTGTTTGGGAAATGACTTTGGTCCACATTAATGCGCTGTCCTGAGGAGGTGGGGGGAGGAGTTCTTGGACTAGGTAGTGACTTGGTTTCTGGTGGTTGCTGGCCCTGCTGGAAGTACTTACAGCACTAAAATGAAGCTCCCCCAGCCACTGCACTTAGCATGAGGGTGCCACACATAGCTGAAAGTGGGTTCTGGTTCAAAGGCTCCTGTTCCAAATTTAACTGTGTTTTTAAAAAAAACAAAAAGCTGAAAGGGCTTCCCTGGTGGCGCAGTGGTTGAGAGTCCGTCTGCCGATGCAGGGGATGCGGGTTCGTGCCCCGGTCCGAGAAGATCCCACGTGCCACGGAGCGGCTGGGCCCGTGAGCCATGGCCACTGAGCCTGCGCGTCCGGAGCCTGTGCTTCGCAACGGGAGAGGCCACAGCAGTGAGAGGCCCGCGTACCGCAAAAAAAAAAAAGTAAAAGTAAAAGTAAAAAAACAAATTTAACTGTGTTTTTGATGAACTTAGTTGGGGGGTGGGGTGGACACCTGCCAAGAGTGTCTCCAGTGGATCCTATTAACATGCATCCCTGCAGCTGGGGAAGTCACAGTGCTAAGGTGCCCTTGGTTGAGCTCTGGTTTTGGATGTGATCATCCTCCTTGCCTGAATGGAGATAAAAGAGAACCGCCTGCGATTACAGATTCAACAGAAGCATGTGTTGAAATGCACAGAGGAAACGGTGCAGGCTCAGCAATGATGAGCTCAAACTCTCTTAGGAAGTTGATACGGTAGACTTCCTAATAACAATATCCACTCCAGAGACAGCACTTGCTGCATGCTTCGTCTGTGCGCTGCAGTCAGGACCACACCTGCATTAATTATCTCAGACTCATCACCATCGTCACTCTGTGATCTTCCTTTTCTGTTGAGGTGCCCGAGGCACTGAGAGGTCAGCCACCTGCCTGGAGTCACACAAGCAGAAGGCGCAGAGGCCGTGCTTGAATGCAGGTTATCCTGATTCCAAAGTCTCTGTTCTTCCTACCAAGCTGCCCGTGTTAGTCACTAATGCAGGTGGCACTGACAGCAACACATACTGAGCACCTGCTGCATGTGAGGGGAGACAGAAACCGTGCCTACAAAACAGTTCTGAAAAAACAGTGAACTTTTTGTGTGTTACTAATTGGATGAGAATAAGAGCCATCTCCCAAAGAAAATAGGAATCCTTTTGAGAGGGGGGACTACATCTGCTTCCTACCCAGCGTGCTTTGCTCAAGAGCCTATGCCTAGTAGGCACTGGGCAAACATCTCCTGATGCTGAAAGGAGAACAAACCAAGTCTTGGGGCTGAGGGTCCTGAATTATGGTCCCAGCTCTACCCCAAAGTAGCTTAGTGCCGTGGGCAAGTTACCTCACCTCTTTGGGACTCAATTTCCTAGTTTACAGGATAGAAATAATAAAGTGAAATTTTAATGTATGTCCTGGCCGACATCACAAGTTCCAGTGGAGATCAAACAAAGTAATTACATAAACGTGCTGGAAAACACTAAGAAATGTTGTTATTGGGCTTTATTCCTTGGATTAATAGGGAGGGGATATCACAGAGGCCTGAGTGCTGGGGGATGGCCTCACAGATGCAGAGGATAAAGGGAGCTATGGAGTCTTTGGCATTCTAGAAGCCTTAAACTGGTCAGTTCTCCTTTTATGGTGGCTCATAATCAAGTTTGAAAGTCAGGGGGTTAAGGATGGGATCCAAAATTCTGTCCAGCTTTGGGATCAAGGGTCTCCTTGTTCAGTGCAAGTGGTCCTGCCACCCTTCCTCCCTGTGAGCTTTGCTGGCTTCCTCTTCCACACCCTCTCCACACCCAAGGAGTAACATTGCATGGGGCTAACCCTCAAGACCCAGGGCCTGGACTGGAGTTGTTCTTATTATGACAGATTGCTTCACCACTCTAAACTGCTTCCTCAGCAGGAAAGAAGAAAAAAAGAAAAAGAAAGATGATAATAGAACCAACCTTACAAAACTATTGTAAATATTTTAAAAAGGTAATCACTATAAGATGCTCAGCCCAGTAGCTGGGAAATAAATATAGGCTATTGTTAATATTATTACTATATTTATAATTCTAAGTACTATGTAGTTCTGACCTTCTGCCAGACTCATCCCCTGATATACTTGTTTTTAGCTAAAGTTCAATTTCCTAGAAAGAGATTTTAAAGAATTGGGAAAGGCTAGTGAAATCAAGGAACCAAAGGTCGCTAAAAATTTATAAGGCAAGAAGCCGGAAGCATCACTTCCCCAGGATCCAGGTTTTCCCCCAATAATCCAAACTGAAAAACATAAATTCGGACAGAGATAACCTGCCTTGCAGGGTTATTTATAAATGACATCAAAAGAATTTTACATTCCGTAGCCCCTCAGTTGAGAGTTTTGGAGAGAGCAAATTTTTGTGCGCGGTCATCGCTATCATTTGCTCTGAATCGCCTTAAATTCCCAGGCTCGCCATAATGCCGAAGACAACCCCCTGGAATCTGCCAACAAAAGCACACTGACTAGATTACAAGTCTTCTAAAGTTTCCTGATTCAACCTCGAAAGGCCAGGAATTCCTTCCAACAGAGAAGGTGAAGGGAAAGAAGGAACTTCAACAAAAATGTCTGTGTTATCTCATTAAATATCTTCTAGGTTTATAGGTTTGGGGAAAGATTTCCTCTTTGGGTGAAGTGGCAGGAGGAAAGAAAGAGGCTCAAAAGCATTGCTTGGCTTTCCAGAAGTAATGGTGGAAAATCCCCACCCCAGAGGCTTCCTTTCTCTCTAGACAAACAGTGCTCCTGGAGTTTCCCAGGACAGCCCAGCGTCTTGACCCAGGCAGGCAGATGTCAATTATTGATCTTCCATTTTGCTGGCGGAGTCACCGGAGCTTAAAGGTGAGGTAGTGAATTCATGCGCACATCCTGGTAAACCTGCAGCCGCGGGTCAGATTTCACGACGGTTAATTAAAAATGATCGAAGACCCGTCCCTTGGAAAAAAAACCCCAAAAAACTCTGGGCAACCATTTTGTCTCAAGGAGGCTGCTCAGACCCAATGTAAGGTAGTTCTGGATATGTCTTGGTTGTGTATGGCGTTGCCTTGAAATAAGCAAACAGCTCTGGAAAAGGTCTCATGACAGAAGAAAGTGAAGTGCGCTGTGGGGAAGTAGCAAGACGTAGCCTTTCCATCCCGGCAGCTATCTGCCCTCAGGCTGCTCAGTAAAAGCCTGGGAATCCCAGAGCAGTAACTTGGTGGTCCCACCTGCTGTATATTTGCCTGAGCATTTTTATGGTCATATCGACACTTGTCCTTCTGTTTGTGTAGTTTAACTTTAAACACACTTGTTCTCTTTTTGGTGGCATTTTCAATTTCATTTCTTTTGATTCTTGACCCTCTCCTATTTCACGATCACTTCCATTCCCTTTGTGACACTTCAAGAAGAGAAAGCCTTTAACGAAGGGATGATGCCGTGATCGCCTTCAAGCCATAAACACAAGCGTTAATCTTAAATGAGAAGACTGTCTGCTTCCCTGCCCAGACTGGTTATATCTTGAACTGACTTGTCAATCAGCATCTTTTCTGGTGAGGCATGTAGCCCAGCATGGCAGTGAGAACCCTGCAGCAGGCAGATAACGTTTTGAATCCTGTAGTTACCACTGAATAGTGCATGATGTCAGGTCAGTTACTTAACCCCTCTGCCTTCAGCTTCCAGATCTCTTTTTTTTTTTTTTTTGCGGTTCGCGGGCCTCTCACTGTTGTGGCCTCTCCCGTTGCGGAGCACAGGTTCTGGACGCGCAGGCTCAGCGGCCATGGCTCACGGGCCCAGCCGCCCCGCGGCATGTGGGATCCTCCCGGACCGGGGCACGAACCCGTGTCCCCTGCATCGGCAGGCGGACTCTCAACCACCGCGCCACCAGGGAAGTCCCTGATCTCTTAAACTGAGAGTACAACAGCATCCTCCTCACAGAGATGTTATGAGGATTACATGATTTTATAAAGCTTCAGTAAACCGTAACTCCAACTACAGTATTTTATTGCGGGCTCACTGAACTAGATGCCTGATAGAAAGAAGATAAAGTGGAGATGCTTAACATTTTATGACAACTTCAATGTGAAATTCACTTTCCCTAAGGATTACAATGCTTGCGTGACTTCAGTTTTCCCAAGATGACAGGGACAAGATATCATTCATTCTGAACGGCAGTTTCCTGCTTTCTGGCCCCAAATCTGTATCTATCCTCCAATTTTAATTATACCTTCTCTTCAGCCTCACTAGCGTCACCACATGACATGTGCTTTTCATCCAATACTCTCCTACCTTCCCAGAAACCTTAGATGTATCAATTATCCCTTCTTGCCTCTCAACTAGGTCCTTCCCATCAGTATCTAAGCCCATGAGTACTAGAAAATAACCTCCCTGGTCCATGTCCCCGCTCTTGTTACTATCCCTTTTCTCTCTTTTCCTTCAGGGCCAACCTTTTAACAAACGGTGTACTCATTGCCGCCATTTTTTCATAACTGATTCACTCCTTAGCCCATTATAATCTGGTTTCTAGCCCAAACGTTCCTCCAAGAGTCCTCACTAATATCCCTAATGCTCTCCACGTTGTTAAATCCAAAGACTGTGTCAGTCTTCATCTCATTGACCCTTCGTCAGTGTTGGACGTGGTCCCTCCTCCTTGACCTTCCTTGGCTCTGGGACATCACATCTTGGATTTCCTTTCATCTCTCTGGCTGCTTCTTTTTTGTCTACATTTCTGCCTCATTCTCCTTCACCTCCTTTCATTAAGTGTTGAATTTCCTCAAGGCTCAGTCCTAGACCCTCTTCTCCCTTTATGCACTATGTCCAGGAAATAATTATCAATTATGATTTCAGTTATCATCTACATGTCAGTGGGTACCAACTTACATCTCTAGCACAGACTGTTTCTCTGTGTTCCAGACCCAGATGTCTAACTACATATTAAATCTCCATTTGGAAACATTCCTTTGCAGCACGTCCAAGACCAAGTTCATGATCTTTCCCAGCAAATCTACTCCTCTTCTTTGTTCCCTATTTCAATGAATGGCACCATTATCCAGCCAGTGTGTAGCATCCTCGCTGCCTTCCTTTCCCTCATTACCATATCTAAGTTATCACCAAGATCTGTCTCTTTCCCCTACAAAATGTCTTTCAAAACAATCCTGATTCTAGTATTTCCATAGCCATCACACTAATCCATGCTGCCATCGTGTTCTCTCTGTTTTATTGTACTTCTTCCCCTATTTACTCTGCTTTCCCAGGCCCCTTCCTTTCACACACTATAGACAATCCACCATGTGACGTCTTTCCATAAAACTTGCCAATTGATCACATTGGCACTTCCTATTGGACTTCCTATAGATCACAGGAAAATAACTAAAATCCTTAATACGGTGTGGCAAAGACTGACTTTCCATAATATCCATTTTCCCTTCTTCCTTACGAAAATATTAGGATGGTAATGTGTGTGTCTCTCTCTCTCTCTCTCTCTCTCTCTCTCTCTCTCACACACACACACACACACACACACATTTCCTAGCCTCCTTTACAGAGAGAGATATAACCTGTAAGGTGCAAGCAAAAGTTGTTAAGTACAGTGGCCAGGGAAGCCCTTTAAACTTTTCCTTTTAGTTCTTCTTCATGCCTGGGTTGTGGATGTGATAACTGGAAATCCAGCAGCCATCTTGAGACCTTGAAGGTGGAGACTAGTAACTAGAGGTGATAAGGCAGAAAGATGAAAGAAGCCCGAGCCCTGATGACTTTGTGAAACCGCTCTACAAGACTTGACTGCCTACTTCTGGGCTTCTTTCCTATGAGGAGACAAAATCCTTATTTGTTTAAATTCACTATCATTGAATTTCTGGCTTTAAGAGTTGAAGTCAATTTCGAATTGATTCATACAGGATTTATAAGGCCCTCCATGGTCTGGCGTCTCTCAATAGCTTCTTTCTGCCCCACCTCTCGCCTTTACATTCTTCAGTTCATACTGGCCTGAATTCAGTTGTTCAACTGCACCATGTGGGCTTTCCTTCACGGGGCCTTTGTATGCTCTTCTCTCTGTCTATAGGATTTTCCTTCCTGACCCTTCATCCTCCAGCCTGACCTAATTTACCTCTACTCATCCTTCAGATCTCAGCACAGCTTTCTTAGGGAAGCCCTCCCTGAACGTCCCGTTTACTCTTCTCATCCCCTCCCTCCACCAATCTAGACCAGGTTCCTTTGCTACGTGCTGTCATGGAATTATATGCTTTTGCTTCAGATACTTTTCCTAAGTTCAGTAATTAGACATTCGTTTATGTAATTTTTGGATAAATATCTGTCCCCTCTATTAGATTTAAACTTTATGAAAGCAAGGGCCATGTCTGTTTTTGTTCAGAATTTTATTTCCAGCACCTGGCACAGTTCTTGTGTATGTGTGTGTGTGTATAAATATGTATATATTTATTAGGCACAATATATATAGACACAGACATACCTCATTTGCTTTACTGCACTTTGCATACACTGCATTTTTTACAAGTTGAAGCTTTGTGACAACCCTGCATCGAGCAAGTCATTTTTCCAACAGCATTTTCTTATTTTGTGTCTCTGTGTCACACTTTGGTAATTGTAGTAATATTTCAAACTTTTTCAGTATTACTGTATTTGTTATGGTGATCTGTGCTAGGTGATCTTTGATGTTACTACTATAACTCACTGACGGCTCAGATGAGGGTTAGCATTTTTTAGCAATAGAGTATTTTTTTTATTAAGGTATATACATTTTTTTTTTTTAGACTTAATGCTATTGCACACTTAATAGACTACAGTATGGTGTAAACATAACTTTTATATGCACTTTTATATCATGTGACTCACCTTATTGCAGTGAACCAAACCCACACTATCTCCAATTTATACCTGTATTTCATGCCTAATAACTAAGAGTCAAGTGAATGAAGGAAGGAAGACCCCCAGTCTCTTTTTCATAATCGATCTCAGTTCCCCCTCATTCTCTCTTCCCTCAATCACTCTTTTGCCAAAACTCTCAACCACCTTGCACTAACGTTTTCATAGTAGAGGTATCCTCTACTTTTTGAAAGTTTACTTTACACCACTTCACTTTTACACAAGACCTACATTAGTACCTGTTTTCACTGACCAAAAGAAATCTGAAGAATTTTGCTTTTACAAGAAAGGGCAGAAAGGGTTTCCCTGGTGGCGCAGTGGTTGAGAGTCCGCCTGCCGATGCAGGGGACACGGGTTCGTGCCCCGGTCCAGGAAGATCCCACATGCCGTGGAGCGGCTGGGCCCGTAAGCCATGGCCGCTGGGCCTGCGTGTCTGGAGCCTGTGCTCCGTAACGGGAGAGGCCACAACCGTGAGAGGCCCGTGTACCGCAAAAAAAAAAAAAACAAAAACAAATAGCAAGAAGAAGTAGGATGGCATCTCTGACTCCACTTTAACTCTACTGATGGCTTATAAACTGGAATTATTTCCTCTGTGATCCTAGCCATCCACCCGAGTCTGATAATCTTGGCAATCTTAATAGCTGAGCATTTTACGGTTTTCTCCCACCAAGATACTTAAGTTGTTTCACGTTTTCCTTTTAAAATGGTCTGGGGAATTTGGTTTGTTCCTACAGTGTGGTTGTGTCTACTTTCATAACTGATGTTGAAAACCTGTTTGGGGTATAAGGCCCAGGACCAAAATAGAGACTAGTAAGATTTAACTATTCCTTTAATCCACTCAACAAACCTTTATGAAGTTCCAGACTGTGGGAGGCACTGGGATAGGCAGGGACACACAAAAAAAGAAAAATGTCTTCATTGCTCTTAAGGATCCTCTCTGAAGCCTCAGTTTCCTCACCTGAAAAATGAAGGTAACAGTAATAACCCCTATCTTACACAGTTGTTGTAGGAATTAAGTGCGATAATATCAATACATATTAAGTTTTTAGTAGCATGCCCAGTGCATCACTGGTTGTTATTAAATTAGGTAGAAAGATAACAGCACCAGTGTTTCAACTGATAGGCAAAAATATATTATGACTTTATCATGGTTTGAGTAAACCAGTACTTAAAAGTGTAAAATTTTATTACAACTCCCATCACTAGCATTACTATCCTAATAGTCACTTAGGTTATTACCCACGGCCTTTGTTTAAGGGGAATTGCATAACGCCTATAAACCAGTTTAAGTTGTGTCTTTACAGCCTTACTCTCCGGTGCATGTACGATGACTACTACTGTCAAATAATAATAACTCGTAACACCTTCTGAGCACTTACCATGTACCGTGCACTGTTCCTAAATGCTTTGCAAGTATGATCTCATTTAACCCTCAAGAGCACACTAGAACACAGATACTATTTTTCATCACCCTTTTACAGGTGAGGAAACTGATACCCAGCGAGTTTAAGAAACACAGGAAACTTCCCATGGCTCTTACTATAAACATGTATAATACTTTTCAGATATGCTCATGCGTGTGTGTCAGGAGGAAAATGAACAAGTATGTAAGTGTCCAGCTCTTACAATGCTGAGGATTCTGGCTCTACATGCTCCATTTCTTCTCCTCTACTGCCTGAGGAAGGTCCAGCTTGCCAGAGGTCCATTATGTTGAATCTTTGTGCTGCAAAATGGGTAAAACAGATGGAGGGGGAGAAGAATAGGAGAAACCTGAATTAGGGTTGTAGGAGGAGTTTGAGGAGTGTTGAGAAAAGAAGTGTGGGAGTTGCCACAGTGTGTGTCAAACATGGATGAGGGAGAAGAGGAATTTTGAGAGACGCTCACTCTATTGTGTTCTCAAAAGACAAGTAAATAACTTGAGTTATTTTTGACTAATTTTTTTGGATGCCAGATTGGGTTTCTTTGAAGAAGATGTGGATGAACAACTTTTAAACATCAAGGTTGTATATTTAAAACATTATAACTTTATCAAAACTGTCCTGATTTTATGTGTTTGTTTGCAATATAGTACCATTGGTGACAACAGGTTTTGAAAAACTTTGTCCTGGGATACTGTTTCTTACATTTCTTGTCAGTCAGAATGCCTAGAAATTGCAGAATGCCATGAGATATTGCTATGTCTAATTCCCTCATAGAATAACTTTAAAAAATTATCAGTCAGGCTGAAAATAGATAAATGGAACTTGAGAGCTGGACAAGTATCCTAAAGAGATGAAAACACTCAGAATCGTAGAAAAGTTTACTTCCAGAAATGAAGACTTTATTACATAAACTCTGTGTAGATCTCTGCATCTTCACAGAGAACAGTATATATATGATAACCTAACAAGTCAAGTTTATGAGTTTTTCTGTTATAACTTTCCTACTAATTCATCCATTTTTGAGTAGTAGCCAGCAAGTAATTCTGGGTACAAAACATTAGAAAAACATTGTGGGGAAATTTTTTAAACTGAGAAAATTGATATTCGTTAGCTAAGAGTTTTCTGCAAGTTGGGGATCTGTTATTTGATATTGGCGGTAGAACATTTTAGTTTAGATCACTGAAAACTAGTGTTCCATAGGAACAAAATATGAGAACTACTGTTACAGAAACAAAGGAGGTTACAAAGGGATCAATATGGGAGCTGTGCCTGTTGAAATAGGGTACCGATGTGCCATCAATCATATAAATGTTTTGAGAGTGGACATCGGATTGTGAAATGCAGCTAAGCACCAACATTTTCGCTCTCAAGAGTCCCTTTAATTGACGCTATCAAATGTCATTCAGAAAATGTAATCCACATGATATACTAATATTTTTCAGACTTGATGTTTTGACTAGCTTGTGGATGTAGATACTCAGGCTTGTATAGATTTAAATGAGGCTTTTGGGAAAAGAATTTGACAGTGGGTTTCTGTATCTGGCATTATGGCAAACTACATAGCCAGAAAACCCAAGGAAATGATCAGTGACCAAAAATGAAGAGGAAATTGAAAACTACGGTGATAAGCAAATAGACTGATGCTAGGGAAGCTTGGGAAAGAAGGGTCTCAGTTACTTAGTGTCTTCTGTTTTAATGGCTTTGGACCCATGCAAGGTGGGGAGTTGAAAATGAAATTCCTGAGTAAAGCCAAGATCCCTGAAGGGCTATAACTTTGCCCACTGGCACAGGGCAACAACCAAGAAACTTCTAAGTTTCAGTCTAGGTGTTGGTGGCGGAGAAATATCTCCCCTAAGAATTTGTAATCATAGGAATGTCCTCACATGGGTTAGGCATGGGTTTGGATTTCAAATTTACATGACTCACATGACTCAGGAAGCCTAAGAAATAAAAATCAAAGTGGTTTTTGGTGGGTCATACCCTGTAGTGACTGGCAAATGCACATGCAAAGCCTCTCTAGAGGGACACAGAGCAGCATGAGACTCCTAGAGTTTCAGATAATAGAATTTCAGAGACTATAAAATCAGTTTTAAAAGCAATTAAGGATTAAAAAAAGAATTAAAAATATATGAAAAGAACAATTATGAAAAATGAACAAGCTGAGTTGAAAACTGACAAAAAAGAATTTCAAAAAATGTCAATGTAGTCAATGAAATTAGAAACTCAGGGGAGGAATAACACAAGTAAAGTGCAGCTGAAAAAAACATAAACAAACTGGAACACAATCAGAAGAAATTTCTAGATGGTAGCCCAGAGAAATAAAAATATTAAAGTGAGGATAAAAATAGTGTTTATAGAATGAGAAGGTATAATATACATCTAATAGGAATTTCAGAAGGACAGAATAGAGAGTAGGGAGAAGCAATGTTCAAGGCAGGACACTTAGACATATCATAGTATAACTGGAGAATACCAAAGGCAAAAATAAAGAAATTGGAGAGACTATTGACTGAAAAATGCCAAGAAATAATGATGAAATTCCATCACAGTAAGCACACCAAACATCCATTTTTTTAAATGCAAGACACCAGTTTGTACTAAAATAAACCAGGCCCCCTTGGGGACATGGCTGATTCCAGATCTGTCTGGGAAATACCCAAGGTGAACCTAGAGTATCTTGTCATAACCAACAGTAAGGAAATATCAAAGACTATGAAAGCCATGTTAAAATGGCTTGAGAACCAACCTGAATAAGCTCCCTTTGGCCAGAATGGGACAATTGAGTGAGAAAAAGGAAAATAACTGAAATGAGTTAAAGTAAATCAGATGTGTTAAAATCCATACTTCATACTAATACCAGTGATCACCTAGGAGGATGCCAAGGTATAATAGTAGACACATAGATCAACCACAGTATTTTGAAAACTGGTAAACAAAGAGAAAACATCTGTCATTTGTCCTAATTTTCCTATATGATCTCAAACTCAGGATAACCAAAAGTATTTACAAAGGAATTTATAAAAGAGTTTAGCTAATAACTGGAAAAGTAATTAAGGAATTAGACTATCATTTTACACACCTTAAGGAAATAATGGGTCTAGACAAGGCTCACCCAAAACTGCTAATATTCCAAAAAACTAGCAGACATTATGTACCTCCTTATGTAAACATGCAACACCAACTATGGAGGTGTCTTGCAAAACACAAAATGCAATAAAAACACGAATCTGGTCAAGCCTGTAGATTAACTATCAACTTACAGGAAATAGAAGGGAGTGGGGGAGTGTTCATACCTTGGGGACACGATCAGCAAAATCCAGATTGTGGGAAATTCTACAGAGCAAACTAACCAGGTTCTTCAACAAAATGTCTCAAGAAAAAAAAAAAAAACAAAAAACGAGGAGGAACCTATAGACTAGAAGAAATTTAGGAGACCTACAAACAAATTACAATGAATGGATCTTATCTGGCTCCTGATTCAAAGTGTTAAAAACATATATAATACAATCAGAAAAAAATGTGAACATGAACAGAGTATTTAACGACATCAAGGTATTATTATTAACTTTAGGTGTGTTAATTTATCTTGGTTATGTTAAAATGTACACACACACACATACACAAAATTCTTAAAGTATTCTGCCTAAGCACAATTTGTTGTCTTGTTAGTTAAAAAATCAAAAATATCTAGGAAATCCAGGACAAGGCAGTGAGAGTTGATGTGCAAGTATTAATTAGGTAGAACAACATATGATGACCAGTGAAAGTAGTTATTCTTATGTTCAGGAGCAGCAGTGAGGAGCTGGTTTATACACTGTTGGGAACATGACAAATTGGGAAAATCTCTAAAACAGAGCTCTTAAACTTATTCAAAATGCCCATCAAGTGAGTTTTAATAAAATAGTGCTTTTTAAAAATGGAAGCGCATGGTAAGGAAGTGAACCACTTGGCATTCAACATCCTTTCAACCATGATGAGGAAAGCTATGAAGGTGTGATAATAAACCTCAGAGCTAAGTGCATCTTTTTCCGGGGGAAAAAGATTATACAAATCATGTTCTCACAGTTTGAATGAGATGTCTAGGTCTATTTTATTTCCAACATTGTATAAAATGCTAACTCTAGGAAACTAGAAATGATTTAAAATATTACATTAGAGATATCATAATGGGAAAAGATCATTTAAAAACTATTCAGGTAAAACTAACACAACATTGTAAATCAACCATACTCCAATAAAATTTAAAAACTATTCAGGTAAGCACATGCAAAACTACAATAAAATTTAAAAACTATGCAGGTAAGCACATGCAAATTGCAGGAATTATGGGACTTACAGGGGAGAATTCAGAGTTAGAAAAATAGTGAGATTCCCCCATTAATTTAATTTGGGTTGATATGTTAACAGACAGATGTTAAGGTTGTTTTACTGATTTTTCTTTAAATGTTCATCTCTTGCAAAGAATTTTTTTCTTTTTGGAATTGAGGGTCTTTTTATAGTCATCAAAAAAAAACCAAACCACATCCTCATGACGTGTTATTGTTCAGAAATACATTTTTTAAAATTTTTAATAAAGCCGATTTGAGACTATTCATGGGTCCGAGAAGAAATTATAATGGAAATTAGAATTATTTCAAATTAAATGAGAGTCGTGAAATTAAAAACTCAAGGTAGCAGTAATAGAAGTAAATGCAGCTGAACGGAACATGAAATAATCCAAAGCAAGAAGGGACCACACAAAATAGAAAGAGCACAGATTAATGAAATTGGAAACAGAAATATTGTTGGTGTTTGAGAGAACCAAATAGATGACTTTGCTATGTTCTTTCACATGGTGAACCCACTGAGAGATCAAAGATCAAAGATATGAAGATTAAATTATCACCTTTATTGATGATAAGCTACTAAGAGGGTGTGACTTAGAGCAAGCATCAAATGGGTCTACTAATACTCCCCAACCACCGTCCATTTGTAGAACTTGGAACCACACACTAGTGAGAACCAGATGCACTCACCCAGCATTGTTATCTTGCGCTGGTCTGGAGGGTCAAAAGAGAGCCAATTCCCAAGTGCTTAGGAGGTTTGATGATTTACACTCACCCAACCAAGAAATGGCATAGATGCAGTGTCTGTAGCCTTAGTGGAAAAACTAAAGTTTAGAGGTTTCAGCCTTGTGTGGCAAATAGATCTTAAAGGACAAAGCAGTATATTGGTAGCTGTTAATAGAGCGGGGCTAGCTCTGTCTATATAAATAGGGAAATGGGCTTAGCCATAGAAGTTCAAACTATCTGGTTATCTCATGTATTAACACAAACTGGGTCTCAGTTACACAGTTGTTTTTAATGTTTTATGATCTCCTAGACTTTCTAGTCCAGGCACTTTTTGACGAACCTTTGTCCTCATTTAAGGGGTTTTGTTGTCAGGTTTTTCTGTTCGTTTTTGTGGGTATTTGCCTCATTCCATCCCTGAGCTTTGCAGCTAGACAGGTGTGATTCAAAACTATGTTCTAAGGTGTTTCCTGTAGTGGAGTAATTGGTTTGCAGTAGTAAGTCATGCTTTTCCACTAAAAGGGGACGGAGAGGTGGTAATCCACGAGATAAGCTAAAGTTAACTTGTTAGAAGAATTCCTTGATCAGAAATTATAAATTTGCATTTTGTTGCTCTCTTTCCTGAAAATAACCTGGAGATGCCCCTGATTTGTCCATCTACTGCTTTGATTCCTTGGATACCACTCATTCTTTCACGTTAAGCAAAAACAAGTAATTGTTGCAGAGGTCTCTGTATTTTGCAGCTGCCCTTTTGTAAGACACACTTTTCCCAAATAAAACAATTTTAAACTGCCCCCCCCCGAAAAAAAAAAGAAATGGCTGTCACCCAACTACAGATACTCAAGTTCACCTTTATGCAGAGGGATAAGGAATGGAAGAAAAAAGTCAGATTACTTAAGGAAATCTGTTCACATGTAAATCATAGGAGTGGGGGATTAGTATTTCCTCCTGTTAAACACATGCAAAGGATCAACCAAATCAAATACTTTAATCAAGTAGACACATTTTGGGCAAAATTGAAAAAGAATATAAAAAGGAGAGAGAGAGCACAAATAAATACATGGAGGTGAAACAGGGAATATAAATGAAGATAAAGCAGACATTAAAATAATAAAACAATAATGTGAACTTTATACAGATAAATTTGAAAATTTAGACAAAATGGATAATTTCCCAGGAAAATATAATGTTGCATAACTGAGTCAGAAAAAAATAGAAAACCAAACAGGCTTATAACCATTAAAGAAATTGAATCTATAATTGTATAAAAAAATCTACCCCACCTCACTGCCCCCCCACAAAAAAAAAGGAAAAGAAAGAGAAGGTGGAAAGAAGAAAAAGGAGAAGGCAAGGAACCGTCACCAGGTTAAAATTATTTTAGTGCTAAGTTCCACCAAGTATTGGAACATGTAAGTCCAGTCTTATACAAGTTCCAGACAATTTGGACCACCCAAATATTTCCCAAGGGTGACTTAAATTTCCTCTCTGAGAAGGAACAATTCCGTTTTCCTTTAAGTTTTTGAATTTTTTTAGTTTTTTACTTTCTTTTCATAAAATATTCAAAGGGAGGCGAACAGGCTATAAAAATATTGTTCTTTCATTTAATGGAATAATGGCTGTTGTGAAATGAGACATTAGAGATATTTATATATATATTATATATGTGTGTGTGTATATATATATATGGTATATGTATTAATTTTTAAAAGGTTGCAGAGGGGACCACAACACATCTATTAGAATGGCCAAAAATCAGAACAAAGACCATACCAAATTCTGGGGAGAATGTGGAGCAACAGGAATTTTCATTCATGGCTGTGGGAATGTAAATACAGCCACTTTGGAAGACTGTGGCGGTTTCTTACAAAAGTAAACGTACTCTTACCATACAATCTAGCAATTGCACTCCTTGGTATTTACCCAAAGAAGCTGAAAACTTATTTCTACACAGAAACCTACATATAGATGTCTATAGCAGCCTTATTCATAATTACCCAAACTTGGATGCAACCAAGGTATCCTTCAGTGGGTGAATGGATAAACTGTGGTACATCCAGACAATGAAATATTAGCACTAGAAAGAAATGAGCTATCAAACCATGAAAACACTTGGAGGAAACTTAAATGCATATTACTAAATGAAAGAATCCAGTCTGAAAAGGCTGCATACTGTATGATCCAACTATACGACATTCCAGAGAAGGCAAAACTAAGGAGACGGTAAAAAGATTAGGGGTTGCCAAGGGCTGCGGGGGAGAGATGACTAGGTAGAGTACAGAGGATTTTTAGGGCAGTGAACACACTCTGTTTGATACCATAATGATGGACACATGTCATTATACTTTTGTCCAAACCCATAGAATGTACAACACCAAGAATGAACCATAATGTAAACTGTGGACTTTGGGTAATTATGATGGTCAATGTAGGTTCATCAATTATAACAAAAGTACCACGCTGGTGGGGGTTGTTGATACCAGAGGAGGCTGTGCATGTGTGAGGGCAGGGGATATATGGGAAATCTTTGTACCTTTTGCTCAATTTTGCCGTAAACCTAAAAGTGTTCTGCAAAAAAAAAAAAAAAAAGACTAGTACGTTTTTTAAAAAGAGGAGACAATGCATGCATAATTAAGGTCAATTCATTTGATTACCTGTTCATGGGAGGAAAATTTTATGTTCCTCCTTCAACCAAGAAAAGCCAAGGAGTCCCATTCTAAGTTCACTGCCATAAGTGATCACGTTGTTTTTAAGAGGTGAAGATGATCCTTTACAGGTGTTATTTCGGAATTGCCGGCCTGCCCCCAGATTTCTTTCCAACCCCTACTGTTTTCCAGAGTTTTGCTGCTTGGGAAGCCCTAAAGATTCCTAAAACATTGTCCACGGGCATCCCTACCCAGATTCATTCTATTTACTGTTGGCCTGCTTGGGGCATACCTGTGAGCTTTCATCGGCATCCTCTTTCTTTTAATTCCCCAAAGTTATGAATTATGAGATAAAACGTGGGTTGTAAGAAGTCACTGATTAAGGATAATGGTCATAATCTAGCTCTTGGCCACCTGTTTACTTCCTTCCAGATGGCCTGTGAGCCATCACCTCTGTGAGGGTGCCTGGTTGCCAAGGTTGCCCGCTCTGAGCACCACCCGAGATGGGCTTTCTATGTGACCCTGAAGACTTCATGTCTGTTCAATGGGATTTTTTCCCCTGCTTTCTGTCTAGAACTCATCTTTGCAGAGTTCCATTTCTTTGATTTAAGGCCTCCTCCCCCATTATATGTCATCATTCCTGGGAGGAGTAACACCGTAAGCCACACAATGGAAGTGGATGGTAGACTAGGATAAGCTTAAGATGGCATTTTGCAAGGGGTGGGGGGTGAGGGCTGAATCTTATGTTGGACCAGTCACCCCTCCTTCCCCACAAGGTCTTCGGAGGAGGTAAATACAAACAGTAGGCAGAGCAAGAAAAAGTGATGCTTTTGATTAACTTCCTCAGTGAGGAGGTGCTGCTCTGGTTATCAGGGTGGACCTCATCTGATACCCACCCAATGCATCTAACATTGAACCTCAGAACTTATCATCCCAATGAAAAGCCACACACCTCCAGTGCCAGAGGAAAGGGAATTCAGGAATGCTTAGAGCTGGCTCCCAACTCCCCACTCCATTCTTCTCCCCAACCCTCCCAGGTGTGCCTGCTGCAAAAGAAGACAGACCATCTAAAGAGAGAAAAAGAAAAGGCTGATGCTATCCCAAGCAACCCCATGTAATCTGACCATTACAACTGGAAGAATATTAGTAAAGAGAGACACACGCCATTCCATGTGCGGTCCTAGAAGCCGTTCGGAGTGCCCTAGAATTTCACCAAGTCATTGTTGGTGACAGTGATCAAAGCTGATTACCACATCCTCTCCTTGGAGTAGGATAAAAGGCGGGGAGAGAAGAAGGGACTGAAGAAGACTTTCTAAAGGTCAGAATTTACCTCCTACAGCATTTACACATTAATATGAATTAATTAATCACAGGAAGTTGACAAAATAAACATACATTAGGAAAGGCTGAGAGGAAGGAGTCTATCCAGGGAGAGATGGGGAAAGTGTGGAGGTTCTGCTGTGCTAACATTTTCAAAGTCCCAAAGCTGGTCGGTGGCAGAGGGAAGATTTCTATCGAGTTCCTTTAGGTTTCAAAGATCACGCTCTTCCTACCATCTTGCGTACCAAAAAAAAAAGGGTGTCTAAAGAAGGCTTGACTGCATCTCAGCTACCTAAGATAGTATCACACCAAGAACTACTTGAAAATAAATTCCTGTGTCGGTATCTGACTTAATTCTTCTATGGTATTCATTCTTGAGAAACACCAGAAGAGAATGAATGCCTCATTTTATTTGATTAAAATAAACTTGTTAAAATAAACATGTCAGAAAAAGATTTGAGAAAGTTGTTTTCTAATCCTTCATGCATATTTTCTCTTCTTAAAGAACAGGAGTCAAAGAGATGGAATGCATCATCATACTTTGCACTTTAGCACCGCATATTCCAAATGCCCGTTAACGATACAAGTTATTCTGTGATACCAGTTGACACCCCAAGGAGATCTCAAGTGGCTACACTGAGTTCTCAAGAAGCTGCCTGTTCTAGGTTCTTTGAATCTCTAAACAAGGCAAGCCACCCATACTATTAAAAAAAAAAAGTTTCACTCCCTGGTATGTCATGCGATACCAGCAATGTGTATGGGAGACCATAAAATGGCACCCTGTGTCATTTATTTTCAAGAGAATGAAGGATTGACATGGACATTTATTGTGGGAAGGAGTCACTGTGCTGCCATATTGTCAACTGAGAAATATGCTTCCCAGAATCCCCTCCCCTGTAATGACTCTGAGAGTTGGCCAAAAGTGACGCTGTCGAAGATCTGGAAGTGAAAGCAAAGAGACTGCCATTACTCTTTGAAGGTAGTTGTTGGTTAGAGGTGATGAGAGACCGCTTGAAAAGGCCGTTGTTAGAGACTCAATCTTCTTTTGAGACAAGTTGGTACCATCCTATTCTGACAGGCACTCGGATTCCAAAACGCCATTTCAAAGATGGCATAGACTTAGAAATCACACTGGTTTTAGAGTCAGAAGCTTGTCCTAAGACAACTAATAATAATAGCACACATTTATTGTTTGCGATCTGTTATCCTGCTCTGTGATTCACAGTACATATCTCATTCAGTCTTCACAATGACCCTACGAGGTAGACACTGTAATTATCCTCATTTTACAGATGAGGAAACTGCGGCACTGAGATGTTAAGTAACTTGCTCATGGTTGTATATAGCTTATACGAGGAATATTACCAGGACCTGGTTATTAAGCTTCACTGAAACTCTAAATTTCTAGTTGTGTGTTGGTGGTCCAGTCACGTCAACACAAGGAGTCTCATTTTTCTCATCTGTCAAAGGAGAAACTCATACTGCGTGGCCTCTGAGGCCCTTTCTGGGACAGTTGGTCTATTATTCTACTTCCCTCATATTACAGAGTGACATTCTCTCCAGCAAGAATTTGATGCCACCCATTTAAAATTCCTTCATCAAAAATCACCTCTTGGGCTCCCCTGGTGGCGCAGTGGTTGAGAGCCCACCTGCCGATGCAGGGGACACGGGTTCGTGCCCTGGTCTGGAAAGATCCCACATGTC
Source organism: Monodon monoceros (assembly GCF_005190385.1). NCBI lineage: Eukaryota > Metazoa > Chordata > Mammalia > Artiodactyla > Monodontidae > Monodon > Monodon monoceros. Next base: position 62,990,182 of record NW_021703782.1, read on the forward strand.
GCGGAGCGGCTAGGCCCGTGAGCCATGGCCGCTGAGCCTGTGCGTCCGGAGCCTGTGCTCCGCAGTGGGAGAGGCCACAACAGTGAGAGGCCCGCGTACCGCAAAAAAAAAAAAAAATCACCTCTTAGGATAGATTGGGAGTTTGGGATTGACATGTACACACTGCTATATTTAAAATAGATAACCAAGAAGGACCTACTGTAAAATAAATAAATAAACAACCAAATAAATAAATTTGTTGACAAAAATAAATTAGTTTTTAAAAAATCACCTTTTCGCTACCCTCTAAGAAACTCATCCCAGGTGGCTTAATCTTGTCTTCATCTTTGTATCTTTTCATCCAGTACCAAAATGCAGTGGAAGTCAATGAGAAAGTGATTTTATATACAAGTTTTTGTTCATTTATTTGTTTTTACACAGATCTTCCCAGCAAGCTACCCAGAGTGAATGTCTGAATTTTCTTATAACTTGGCACGCTTTCTATCTTCTGCATTCTAGTATGCAACAAAATTCATAAAGTAACACCATTTCCTGTTACTAAGTACCTGTTGTCCAACTTGTTTTTAGAAGGCAAAAGACTCTGGTATTCCTCGTTTTCATTTTGATGCAAAGAAGGAGTTCTGAAGCTAAGCTGAGTACAAGGAGAAGAAGATCAGCTGGCGTTCCATGCTGCCCTTGGAAATGCTCACAAGGCCTACAACTTGAGAAGTATTTGGAGTCTTTCAAGTTTGGCAGGTTTCACAACCCATCCCTTAACTGGTCTCAAGGATAACAACGGCTCTAGTGAATTCTTTCCCACACACGTTAGTAAAGACCATCAGAAGCTGTTTCCTTTCATCTGGCAGGCTCGGCAGTAAACCTTCACTGTCCTACCCCAGGGCTCTATCCACTTTCTGGTCCTCTGTCAACATCTAGTCTGCTTGGATTTCATTGCCTCTGTATTCCACAGGATATGACGCTGGTCCACTGCATTGATGATATCACGCTGTTTTGACCTGGGGAGTAGGAAGTAGCCATTACCCCAGACAGCGTGATATGACACATCCATGCCAGAGGGTGGGAAACAAATCTGACAAAAATTCAGGTGTCTGTGATGTTTCTCCCATAGCCAGGATTTATGTGTCTTGGAATCAAGGGGTGCAATGAGACTGGCTTCTTTCTCTTTTATCCCTGGTGATCCGTTAGTAAAGTCTTTGCTTTTTGTTCCCACAATTTTGGGCTCTTAGTTTAGAGATCTCAAATCCCAGTGGAGAAATGTTGCCACCGGCAGACACAATAGTGGGTTTTTAGCTGATATCTGACATGTTCTTCTGATCATTTTAGGCAACTCGTACCAAAGAACAAACTAACCAAAAAAAAAAGATCTCAATACTTACTGGCTGGGGTGATTGACCCTGACCATCAAGGAAAAGTGGGGTCAAGGAAGAGTATGTCTGGAGCATCGGAGATCCTCTTAGGCTGCCTCTTAGCTATCCTGTGTCCTATGATAAAAGTTAATGAAGGACTTCCCTGGTGGCACAGTGGTTAAGAATCCGCCTGCCAATACAGGGGACACAGGTTCAAGCCCTGGTCCAGGAAGATCCCACATGCCATGGAGCAACTAAGCCTGTGCACCACAACTACTGAGCCTGTGCTCTAGAACCTGAGAGCCACAACTACTGAAGCTTATGCACCTAGAGCCTGTGCTCTGCAACAAGAGAAGCCACCACAATGAGAAGCCCAATGAAGAGTAGCCCCCACTCACTGCAACTAGAGAAAGCCCACGCACAGCAATGAAGACCCAACGCAGCCAAAAAAAAAAAAAAAAGTTAATGGAAAACTACAACATCCAATATAAACTGGATTGGTAATGGCTGAGACCCTGCTGGAATGAAGGTTTGGTTTACTCCATCATGCAAGATTATGATCAGCTGTACTGCTTGCTGAGGGAAAAGAAAATATGAAATATAGTAGTGAAAGAGGAAAGTAATAAATACCAGCTATGACCACATGACCAGTTGTAGAAATGAGGACTGTAGTATTTATGACTGTTTCTTCCTTGCTTTGATGTGAACATGTTTGTAATATATATTAACCAATACATTTTTATTTTTATTTTCCCAATTCTCCTACTATCTAACATAGGATGTGTTAATAGCAGTTAACTTTATATCTCAGTGTTTAAGTTAAAGGCTATCAGAGTGTAACTCAGCTAGAAGAGGACTGAGCATCGTTCAATAATGGACAAATGTTACACGTGAGCTTCCAAGTAGCCTTTTTTGGGAAAAGGGTTTGCGTTTTTCTGCTATATGAGGAATACCTGCGTCATGTTAAATGGAATCATGATTTCACTATTGTCTTTATTTGAAAGTTAAATGTAGCTTTGTTTGTTTTTTTAAGCATTTATATACATGCCAGGGTGACAGAGCGTGTACTGTGGTGGTTTTGCTGTGTCACCTTGGTTAAAATTGAAGCTACATTTTCCAAAGTTATATTTCGTGTGTGGTTCCAAGTTATAGTTGGTCAAAAGAGGAATTCTGTGAAATTTAGGAGGCGGAAGTCAGACAGCAGCCATTATTCTCTAATGGTCATTTTGTTGTCCAATGTGGTAACAGATGGATGCAGAGGTGTCCAACAGTTTCCAGCTGGAACTTACTCTCTTCTGTTGCATGTCCAACTCTTCTTCCCAACCCTTGGCCCTGCTGACACACCCCAGATGTTTGGCTGAGGACCCCCAGACATGGCAGTAGCTTCCCATATATCTCGCCGGGAGTTCCCCCTTTACAGCCCCTTCAGCAGCTCGACATGCTTGGCTTCTCAAAATAACCAGTTGGTGATGCCTTCTCTGACGCTCCAACTTTCTGCAGCTTCTCCCAGAATGTAGGGTCTATTTTTCCATAATAAATCCTTTATCTCATAACACTTATAATCACTGGAACTCTGATGGATACAGACAAAATCAGAAACATCATGTGCGACTGACTTCTCAAAGTAGCTATAAAGGGAATAGGCGTTCCATTCTTTATCCATTCCTTCTCCCTGCTGCCTGGAATGCAGAAGTGAGGGCTGGGGCTCTAGTAGCAGTTCTTGGACCATGAGGGAGCAGTCACATTCCATGGATGGAGGAGTAGCAAAAGAAGAAGCCTAAGTTGATGATTGGTAAACCACAACCTGCTTACTTCTGGCTTTTGTTTACATGAAGAAAAGCACATTTCTGTTTGGGCAACTCTAATGTCAGGTTTTATATCAGTCACAACCACTCTAATTTCAAATTTTCTGTCACTCATAGCCCAAACTAATCTTAACTGAAATAGTACCTGAAGACCTTATTTTTTCTTTTTTATTTGTTACATGTTATGTCATCATAATATACCGTATTATATTTAACCATTTTTCCCTGTAGATGGGCACTAAGGTTTTCTCCAATTTTTTGATGTTATAAATGATGATGCAGCAAATATCTTTGGGAATACACCTTTGCCCTTCCCTATTTACCAATCTCTCCCTCCACCCATCTGTAAAGCCCCTCACGGAATTTTACTGTTCCCTGTCTTTGTGCCTGGAACACTATAGCACTCCAAGCATGTCTGAGCATGAATAGATAAATGAATGAATGCCACATGGCTCTAGCCACAGTGCTGCAAGCCCTTCCCAACTGCTGGTCCTACTGACCAAGTTCTTACCTAAAAAGCCACATCCTACAACCACCCTGAGCCCAGGAAATACCTACACAGCCCCAAGATGCAAGCTAATTTTTGTCTTAATATCAAGTCCATGCTTTTTATGCCTTCATGCATCTATCTATCCATTAATCCACCTGTCCATACATTCATTTCTTCAACGAACAGTTATTGAGCCTCCCTATAATATAGCAGGCATCAGTGTCTGTTGCTAGGGATGCAATAATGGAAAAGAATGAAATAAATAATGGAAAAGTCCTTACACTCAGAGAAGTCTCAGCCTAGTGGGGAAGCCAACGGGGGACAATTATAAGGCAGAGGGACAAATACTCTGATGGGATAAGGTCCATGTGTTGTGGGTAGAGAGGAGGCCTTTCAACACAGACAAGGCAAGGGGGAGAGAGAACACAGAATTCTTCAAGGGCAGCTCCTCTGAGTGGTGGAGGAAGGTAGAGGGTATCCCTAGGAAAAGAGAACAAGGCCCATTCGTGGAGAGTGTGTCCTGCAATTGCCTTTACCTGGACTTAAGCTTCTTGAATCTTGTCCCTGATCCCTGGTGACTCAGAGACACCCCGTGCGATGTTAGACTCATAACATCACTTCCTTCTCTGTTCTTTAATCGTATTATGTTCTTTTTTTTAAAACATCTTTATTAGAGTATAATTGCTTTACAATGGTGTGTTAGTTTCTGCTTTATAACGAAGTGAATCAGCTATACGTTTACATATATCCCCATATCTCTTCCCTCTTGCGTCTCCCTCCCACCCTCACTATCCCACCCCTCTAGGTGGTCACAAAGCACCGAGCTGATCTCCCTGTGCTATGCGGCTGCTTCCCACTAGCGAGCTATTTTACATTTGGTAGTATATATAAGTCCATGTCACTCTCTCACTTCATTCCAGCTTACCCTTCCCCCTCCCCATGTCCTCAAGTCCATTCTCTATGTCTGCATCTTTATTCCTGTCCTGCCTCTAGGTTCTTCATAACCTTTTTTTAAGATTCCGTATATATGTGTTAGCATACGGTATTTGTTTTTCTCTTTCTGACTTACTTCACTCTGTATGACAGTCTCTAGGTCCATCCACCTCACTACAAATAACTCAATTTTGTTTCTTTTTATGGCTGAGTAATATCCCATTCTATATATGTGCCACATCTTCTTTATCCATTCATCTCTTGATGGACACTTAGGTGGCTTCCATTTCTTGGCTATTGTAAATAGAGCTACAATGAACATTGTGGTACATGACTCTTTTTGAATTATGGTTTTCTCAGGTATTTGCCTAGTAGTGGGTTTGCTGGGTCGTATGGTACTTCAATTTTTAGGTTTTTAGGGAACCTCCATACTGTTCTCCATAGTGACTGTATCAATTTACATTCCCACCCACAGTGCAAGAGGGTTCTCTTTTCTCCACACCTTCTCCAGCATTTATTATTTGTAGATTTTTTGATGATGGCCATTCTGACTGGTGTGAGGTGATACCTCATTGTAGTTTTGATTTGCATTTCTCTAATGATTAGTGATGTTGAGCATCCTTTCATGTGTTTGTTGGCAATCTGTATATCTTCTTTGGAGAAATGTCTATTTAGTTCTTCTGCCCATATTTTGGATTGGGTTGTTTTTCTTTTGATATTGAGCTGCTTGTATATTTTAGAGATTAATCCTTTGACAGTTGCTTCATTTGCAAATATTTTCTCCCATTCTGAGGGTTGTCTTTTGGTCTTGTTTATGGTTTCCTTTGCTGTGCAAAAGCTTTTCGGTTTCATTAGGTCCCATTTGTTTATTTTTGTTTGTATTTACATTTCTCTAGGAGGTGGGTCAAAAAGGATCTTGCTGTGATTTATGTCATAGAGTGTTCTGCCTATGTTTTCCTCTAAGAGTTTTATAGTTTCTGGCCTTACATTTATGTGTTTAATCCATTTTGAGTTTATTTTTGTGTATGGTGTTAGGGCATGTTCTAATTTCATTCTTTTACATGTAGCTGTCCAGTTTTCCCAGCACCACTTATTGAAGAGGCTGGCTTTTCTCCACTGTATATTCTTGCCTCCTTTGTCAAAGATAAGGTGACCATATGTGCGTGGGTTTATCTCTGGGCTTTCTATCCTGTTCCATTGATCTGTATTTCTGTTTTTGTGCCAGTACCATACTGTCTTGATTACTGTAGCTTTGTAGTATATTCTGAAGTCAGGGAGCCTGATTCATATTATGTTCTTTATCTTCTTTATCCCCTCTCACTGCCCCATCTTTCTCCCCAAGCTTGGACTTCACTTTGTTTCCTTACTTCAAGCCTCTTTTAGTTTCCTAAGGCTGTTTGTGGTACAAAGCACCACAATCTGGATGGCTTCAACAACAGAAATGTATTGTCTCCTAGTTCTGGAGGCTAGAAATCTGAGATCAAGGTGTCATCACGGTTGGTTCTTTCTGAGGGCTTTGAGGGAGAATCTGTTCTTGGACTTTCTTTGGCTTGTAGATGATGGCATTCTCCCTGTGTCTTCACATTGTCATCCTTCTGTGAGTCTCTGTGTCTAAGTTTCCCCTCTTTATAAGGACACTAGTCATATTGGATTCAGGCCCATCCTAATGACCTCATCTTAAATTAACTTGATCATCTGTAAAGACTCTGTTACCCGAAAACTGGGTTCGCCTCTTGGTGGGTGTCAAGCCAAAAGATAAACCAAGCTAAAGATCAGGAGAGGGAAGCTTTTATTGCTTGCAGAAAGTAAGGAGAACACCAGAGATCCTTCCAAAAGCAGCATCTCCTTGAACACCAAAATTGGGGAAGTTTTAAGCTAAGGGTACATGCATATTCATGAAGGGGCTGGGTGGTGTTTGCAAAGTCATGAGGGGACTTGAGTGGAGGTAAATTCAACGTAGAGTTGGGGCAAAGGTTGACAGACTCCAAGCTTTAGTTGATTGAAGTCACGAGGGTCAGAAAAGGTCAACTTCATCATTCCTTAGGTTCCGGCCAGTCCGGGGTCTTAGCATGTAGTTACCATCCTCCAGCTGGTTGGGGGCCTTGGTTCCTGTAGAACAACTCAAAGGTGTGTATCAGGTTGTTATGTATATCCCTTGAGGAGGAACTAGGACTCTGTTTTATTGCTGAACTATTGTTTCTTGAGTGCTTTTCCTCTGTTCCTGCATTCCTTTGTTCTCTTAAGATCATTAATTTCTGAGACCTGTTCAAGGGCAAGCACTGTGGCCAGGCTTAGATCACAAAATGGGCTTAGGTAAAAAATGGTTTCCCTTATGTCAAGAAGGCCATACCTGGTTTTCTTTCTCCAGGGACCCCTACCCTATCCGCTTACCACTCTACTTCCAAATAAGGTCACATTCAGAGGTACGAGGGTTTAGGACTTCAACATCTTTAGGGGAGGGGCACAGTTCAACCCTAAACAGAACTTAAGATCTCAGCTCCCCTCCAATTGTTCCTGCTCTGCTCTCACCTCCTCCAATGTGACAATTAGGAAAGCCACCACCAAAAAGTCCTGATGCTTATGCTTGGGATTTTTAAAAAATTGCATTTCATCAGTAAGGGCCCCATGTGCTGCTGGTTTATTTTTTAATAAAATTGACCACCTCCTCTGTGGGCTTTAATTATAAGGCAGAGGAAATGAATAACAGAGAATCCAATCTGAGGTGTCAGTGAGGCCATTTCCATTTAACTTTTTTGCAGATCCCCACTGTGTACATCATTCTCATAAGCCATGGAATTAAGCAAATGAGCCCACTGGGTCAGACCTTGCAGCTCACTACTGTCAGAGTGGATGTCTGGAGTAAATAGTGATAGCTGGGTCACGTGCACAGATGGGGCTGCACTAAGCTGAGCGGGCTGGGTGCAGTCCTCAGCATGCATGTCTACTACAGGCTGCTCAGGAGAGGGCTCGCTTGAATATCTGCTCCAAAACTTATGCCTGAGAGGACAAGAAAGCTGTCCACTGCTTAAACAGGACAATAGGCTCTTGCAACTAGAAGAGATGTTAGTAAACCTCTTCCACAGACTCTTAACCCATGTGCATGGATGAGCTTCCCAGGATCCGTAGCAGTGTTAATGCCCCATCCACATCCCCCCTTGGTCTGCCCAGAACTTACCTTCAGCTTCAGTGAACAATTCCCATACACCCGGAAGCCTTCTCAAACACCTGAGGGCTTTCCTTTACCTGAGAGCTTTTTTGGCTGCAGGAACGTGCTTGCCCCACGGCAGAGCAGTCTGGAATAGCTGGAAAGTTAACGCCACAATTCTAAGGTATGTTCTGCACATTGTCTCAGGGGGACCTCCAGCAAAATGGAGCGTCTCTTATCCACAGTGGTACCTACTGGGTAACGCATCCTTTATTGGGTTTCTTCCCTTCTCTGTTTTACTTCCTCAATGTATTCCTCTGAATCGCCTACCAAATAAACTACTTACATCCAAGTCCTTATCGCAGGGTTTATTTCTAGGGAACCCAAATTAAATAAAGGTTTATAACCCCCCTGAAACTACGTGCAAAAGTCTGCGTGCCTGTGTTTTTTCTGGGAAAGGTTACATAGCTTTCATCAGATCCTCAAAAGTTTTTACCCAAAAACCCCAAAATGGTAAGAACCACTGCTCATCATTTCGTGGATGACAGCAGTTGTTTCTTTCAGGTCTAATCTAATCACTTTCAGCCTGGGAAACCAAAAGGAAAAGAGTCAACATTTCAACTTGTTGACAGATCAGCACAATGGGAACCAGGATGGCAAAGAGAACAGCACCCATGTGTGAGAGTTCAGAACAGGAAAGGTCTTTACATACAGTCCTCAGATGCTGTTTCCAAGGCCCGTGATAGTTTAAGGCTAATCTGATGTGTGTATGTGTTTTATTTTATTTTCAAATAGAAGGGCCGGTCACAAAAAGACAAAAACTGTATGATTCCACTTATATGAAGTACCTAGGGTAGTCATATTCATGGAGACAGAAAGTAGAATGGTGGTTCCCAAGGGCTGGGGAGAGGCGGGGAATGGGGAGTCGTTGTTTAGTGGGTACAGAGTCTCAGATCTGCAAGATAGAAAGAATTCTGGAGATTGGTTACATAACAGGGTGAATGTACTTAACACTATTGAACTATACACTTAAAAATGGTTAAGCTGGTAAATTTTATGTTAAATGTGTTTATCACAATTGTAAAGGAAAATGTGTAAAAGCCACTGATCTCAATAAACAACAACAAAGTAGAAGGAAATGTGACCCCCATGTTGGCGCTACCTCTTTTCAGGGATCAGTGCTCACAGTGTACAGTAATGACTTCAGAGACAGATTCTTGGGATCCTCAATGCTCAGTAAGAATATTTTAATGCATTTTTTCTCCATCATGATAATCAAAAATCAATTTAAGTATATTCCGCATGATATGGCATTTGAGTATGTGGAATTGCTAAACAGTCCCCTCGCATTAGTGAATTTGACTTCTGTTGACTTTGACCGTGTGGCCACGATTAGATGGGTTCAATGTCCTAATGTCAGACTGTCAGTAATAGGGCTGTGTCTGCCACTGTCCTCATGTCAAAGTCCTGTACAGTGATAATTTTCCATTGGACAATCTTTTTTTCTAGAATAAGATTTTAGTCTCTCTGTTATTTAATAAATTGAGACTTGAATTCGCCATCATGACAATGACAGGGATTGGCAGTTATGTACCACTGTGATTGCTGCAGGAGATGTAAAATGTAAGTGAGATGCTGGAGCCAAGTAGACACCAAAGGACATGTGACTCCTCGACATCAACAAAGGCTTCACAGGAGCTTAAACAGCCTAGCTTGAAGTCAAAGAGACTATGATGTAAAGAAAACTTGGCTTAAGGTCAAGTTGTTAAAATGTTCTCTTTCTAATATTTACAGGATTCTGTCAACATTCTAAGAGTTAACTCTATAAATCCAGACATTTGTTTTTGGCATCTGCTAGGAAAAGAACTTCAGATGTTATTTTCCTACACTAATGCTACCAAAAATTAGATTAAAGAACACATTTGGTCCAGATTTTGGTAATTCAGTAGAACTAACAAATTTTAAGTGAATATGATAACTTTTCACAGTTTATAAAACAATGTAACATTAAAATTGTCTTTTAAGGTTGGTTTTTTTTAAAGTTATAATAAAATATTGGCTATATTCTTTGTGCTGCATGATACTTCCTTCTAGCTTATTTATTTTATACATAGTAGTTTGTACCCCTTAATCCCCTACTCTTTTTTTTTAAATTTTTTTTAAACATCTTTATTGGAGTGTAATTGCTTTACAATGGTGTGTTAGTTTCTGCTTTATAATGAAGTGAATCAGCTATACATATACATATATCCCCATATCTCTTCCCTCTTGCGTCTCCCTCCCTCCCACCCTCCCTATCCCACCCCCCTAGGTAGTCACAAAGCACCAAGCTGATCTCCCTGTGCTATGCGACTGCTTCCCACTAGCTATCTGTTTTACATTTGGTAGTGTATATATGTCAATGCTACTCTCTCAGTTCATCCCAGCTTCCCCATGCCCCCTCCCCATGTCCTCAAGTCCATTCTCTATGTCTACATCTTTATTCCTGTCCTGCCCCTAGGTTCATCAGAATCATTTTTTTTAGATTCCATATATATGTGTTAGCATACAGTATTTGTTTTTCTCTTTCTAACTTACTTCACTCTGTATGACAGTCTCTAGGTCCATCCACCTCATTACAAATAACTCAATTTCATTTCTTCTTTTGGCTGAGTAATATTCCATTGTATATATGTGCCACATCTTCTTTATCCATTTCTCTGTCGATGGACACTTAGGTAGCTTCCATGTCCTGGCTATTGTAAATAGAGCTGCAATGAACATTGTGGTACATGACTCTTTTCGAATTATGGTTTTCTCACGGTATATGCCCAGTAGTGGGATTGCTGGGTCATAGGGTAGTTCTATTTTTAGTTTTTTAAGGAACCTCCATACTGTTCTCCATAGTGGCTGTATCAATTTGCATTCCCACCAACAGTGCAAGAGGGTTCCCTTTTCTCCACACCCTCTCCAGCATTTACTATTTGTAGATTTTTTGATGATGGCCATTCTGACTGGTGTGAGGTGATACCTCACTGTGATTTTGATTTGCATTTCTCTAATGATTAGTGATGTTGAGCATCCTTTCATGTGTTTGTTGGCACTCTGTATATCTTCTTTGGAGAAATGTCTATTTAGGTCTTCTGCCCATCTTTGGATTGGGTTGTTTGTTGTTTTGATATTGAGCTGCATGAGCTGTTTGTATATTTTGGAGATTAATCCTTTGACAGTTGCTTCATTTGCAAATATTCTCTCCCATTCTGAGGGTTGTCTTTTTGTCTTATTTATGGTTTCCTTTGCTGTGCAAAAGCTTTTAAGTTTCATTAGGTCCCATTTGTTTATTTTTGTTTTTGTTTCCATTTCTCAAGGAGGTGGGTCAAAAAGGATCTTTCTGTGATTTATGTCATAGAGTGTTCTGCCTATGTTTTCCTCTGAGAGTTTGATAGTGTCTGGCTTTACATTAGGGTGTTTAATCCATTTTGAGTTTATTTTTGTGTATGGTGTTAGGGAGTGTTCTAATTTCATTCTTTTACATGTAGCTGTCCAGTTTTCCCAGCATGACTTATTGAAGAGGCTGTCTTTTCTCCATTGTATATTCTTGCCTCCTTTGTCAAAGATAAGGTGACCATATGTGCATGGGTTTATTGCTGGGTTTTCTGTCTTGTTCCATTGATCTGTATGTCTGTTTCTGTGCCAGCACCATACTGTCTTTATTAATGTAGCTTTGTAGTATATTCTGAAGTCAGGGAGCCTGATTCTTCCAGCTCCATTTTCTTTTCTCAAGATTGCTTTGGCTATTCGGGGTCTTTTGTGTTTCCATAAAATTGTAAAATTTTTTGTTCTAGTTCTGTGAAGAATGCCATTGGTAGTTTGATAGGGATTGCATTGAATCTGTAGATTGCTCTGGGTAGTATAGTCAATTTCACAACGTTGATTCTTGCAATCCAAGAACATGGTATATCTCTCCATCTGTTTGTATCATCTTTGATTTCTTTCATCAGTGTCTTATAGTTTTCTGCATACAGGTCTTTTGTCTCCTTAGGTAGGTTTATTCCTAGGTATTTTATTCTTTTTGTTGCAATGGTAAATGGGAGTGTTTCCTTAATTTCTCCTTCAGATTTTTCATTATTAGTGTATAGGCATGCAGGTGATTTCTGTGCATTAATTTTGTATCCTGCTACTTTACCAAATTCATTGATTAGCTCTAGTAGTTTTCTGGTAGCATCTTTAGGATTCTCTATGTATAGTATCATGTCATCTGCAAACAGTGACAGCTTTACTTCTTCTTTTCCGATTTGGATTCCTTTTATTTCTTTTTCTTCTCTGATTGCCGTGGCTAAGATTACCCTGAATTAGCAAACAAAACCTTATTGTTATTAATACAATTTTGTGCAAAGTACTTTACAAATAGATTTATTGTTCACATTGATATTTATAGAAATTAAAAAAAAAGAACAGGATAAATGTAGATCTGGACTTGTGTTTTGTCTTTTTTTTTTTCTTTTCATATACCAGTTTATTATAAAGGATACAGAAGAACAGCCATATGAAGAGGTACACAGGGCAAGGTCCATAGGGTCTGGAGCGCAAGATCTTCTGTCCCCATGGAACTGGGATGGACCCACCCTCCTGGCATGTAGGTGCATTTACCAACCCAGAAGCTCTCTGAATCCCAACGTTTTGTGTGTTTATGGAGCCCTAATAACATAGGCATGATTGATTAAATCATTGGCCATTAGCAATTGATTCACCCCCTTGCGCAGAGGTCAGGGTGTGGAGGTGAAAGTTGTTTGTCTTTTTAGTATTAAACCTTACACCTACAATTCAGTTTTAGCCAAACAATAATTTCTCAACATTACTTTAATATTATAAATATGAAATCAATTGCTTTTCTTGTTTTAGTTTGCATTTAATTTATACATTTTTTCCTTTTTGTCTAGTGTGTAAGAGCTATAGCACAATGAGAATATACCTAGCTTTACTCGTACTTAAATAGTGTTATACTAGAAGTGCTTAAGTGAACCCCAGGGAGTCTATGAGACTTTGTTTTTTCAGAAGGGCTTTGTACATCACTCAAGCTAGAGAAATACTGTCTTAAAGATTCAGAGGAAGGTGTTATCAATGTAGCCTGGGTTGTCAGTGTTGGGAGATAATTCTCCATGGGACTCTCATGTTTCTAAACATCTTGTGAGCAGAGGTGCTCACTGACTTTGTTCTGGACTGTATCTTCAAGGATGTTTGCATCGTGAACAACATTGGCAGATAGAGACAATGTGTCTATGAAGCGAAGTGCAGATTTGGTTATAGCATTGGAAGATAGAGAGAGTAAAAGGGGACCATGCTTACTGTCCATTATAAAAGGTTCCTGTTCCTTAAGCTCTGTGTTCCTCTCCTGTAAGGCAGCCTACTGTGTATGCAGGTGTCACCTGATCCACTTCACAGTACCCTGTGGGCATCAGGACTTGGGAAACTGGCACAAAAAATGCTAGTACTCTGGCTATTACTATTGCTGTTGGTAAAGAAAAGAAAAGAAAACAAACAAACAAAAAACTATCCTGTGCCTTTGTCATGAAACCCAGGAGTTTCATGGCTTCTGCCACATCCATGAAACTGTAACTGGTTAAATTGTCAACTAGCAAGTAGCACGGAATTTCAGACTCTTCACAGTTCTAGACAATCAGGTTGGTCCTATGGAGGAAGTGGAGTTTGAGATATGACCTGAAGAATGGGTACAGATTGGCTGGGTGGATATGAAGCTGGCATTCCACCTGGGTGAATGTCACAAGATTCGTAATGGGAATTGGCTGTGGTCTCTAGTGGGGTGGTGAGTAGATTAGCCTGATGAGAATAGAGGATTGGGACTAAGAAATAACAAAAATTAGATTAGGAAATTAATTTGGGGCTATTTGTCATGTGTTTAAATGTTAGGTTAAAACAAATTCTGTATGTAATAGAAAATCTTTGAAAGTTTCTAGTCTTCCTTCCTTCAAGTCATTGATTTATCTGTTTATTTACTTAAGTTTCTAAGCAGGGAGATGACATATTGAATCTCAGAGTATGATGTCATAAAAGAGTAAGGTGTGGTGTGATAAAAGAAGATCACCAGGTTTCTCATTCTGACTCTGCCATTTACCAGCTCTGTGACCGTAAGCAAGTTACTTCTCTGAATGCAGTGTTTCCCTCTATAAAAGAAGGAATAATAGTCACCTTAGCTTAAGAAGGTGTTGCAAATGTCATAGATAATGTCTCTAAAATGCTTAATGTAGTGTCCAGTACATAGTGGGGTCAATAAATGGGGAGGAGTTTTAACTAGCTAAGTGCAGAATGTAGAAGAAGTGGGGACACCGGTTTCCTCTGTTTTGAAGTTATTACAGTTATATAAGGATAAGGTCATTAGGACATGGGCTAAGATAGTGATGGTGGTAACAGGAAGGACCCTGAATAAATGAAAATCTACTCGAACTTGGAGATAGATTAGACATGAGAGCTAACATTTATTGAGTGCCTACTATGTGCCAACTGTTATTCGAAGCACTTCAGTATAATAACAGTTCTCCTAAATATGCTCTAAGGAGGGACTATTATTGTTGCTATCTCACAGTTGAGTAAGCTGAAGTTCACTGAGATGGAATAACTTGTCTGAAATCAAATAACCAAGAAAAAGCCAACCGAGACTCAAACCCAGGCCGCACAGTACCAAGCCCGTGTGCTAAAATACCATGCTGCACTCTCCCTGGCCATCAGAAGAAGTAAAGAAGCAGTCAGTGAGGACTTGCTGGTCTGGCCATCCCAACATCCTTGCCATGTGTGGTTCTGATGCTTCCTCTGTTCACATTGTGCGTTTTGCTTTTTAGTATGACTTGTAATTTTTTTTTTTTTTCAAAGCTGGACATGGTGTACCAGGTAAAAGGAACTGCTATAAATATGTGGTGGTGAGGTATGGGGGAGGGGAAACGTGCTGTAGTCCTATGACTAGGTCTCAGTCTTTGGCCTGTGCCCCTGGACTGTGAACTTCACAAGTGTTTCTCAGTTTTTTCCTCCCACCTTAGATGGAACAGGCTGGCGAGAGTGGGATGGAGTTGGGCATTTCCCTTCTCCCAATTAGTTAGGCTCTGATAATACCCCAGCAGGTTAGGTCCTGGTTAACTAGTTTCTCCTGAGGGCAGGCCTTGTTAGGAAGAGCAGAGTGCTCTGGGATATTTCAAAATGGTTCCTTTTTTCCTTACCTTGCTGGAAGCCCAAGAGGAATTCCTTTTTATTTATTTACTATGGGAACCTGGCTGAGCCTGTGGAGGTAAACCTCACAATATTGTGAGAGCCCCAGCCAGGTCCCCCTGGGGTTTTTAACCCTCAGAGTTACCCCTACGGAGTCCACCACAATTTGTCAATTACAGTTCAGGCCTTCCTCCCCCAGCAGTGGGGCACCAGGGCAGTTTCTGTTCTGTGAGTCTCAGCTCTCTCTATGCACCTGTCTTTCCAGTCTTGAAGGCAGTGGTTTGCCCTGTGTCCTCCCTCTGTTACAGATCCAAGAAGAGTTGTTGATTTTTCAGTCTGTTCAACTTTTTACCTGTCGTTGGTGGACTTCCAGTTCCTGTGGTATCAGGAACTGGAAGTCTTCCTTGCTGGCCTGGGAACTGAGGACGGTGGGGGGAGCAGAAGCTTGCACTGAGAAAATGATGCTGTGTGTCCTGGCATGTTGAGCCTGTGGTTGGGGAACATTGGAATGGAGGTGGCCTGGAAGTGCTTGTGTGAGAGGCTACGTACGAAGGCACGGGTGTGAGGGTCACCTAGTACACAGGAAATGGTTGCGTTCTTTCATCAACGTCACCCTCTTTGACTGTCAAAGGTGTGTGACCTTGGGCAGAGACAGCCTAGCATAGCTGACCAGGAATTGGAGAAGAGCTAGGACACCTGGCACCTCTTGGACTAGGCTTGCAGGAGGTGGTGTTACAGCTGAGCATACTGTCTTCTCAGAAGGACACTCAGGCCACAAGACACAGTTCTGGAACACACTGCCACCAGTGACTCTTATTTCCCAAAAGCAAGGAGGTAAGACCATGGTCTTTTCCCTTTAACCCCTTAGCCCCCATCACTGCACTGTCTGCCGTGGTTGACTCTTCTTCATTTCTCTGTGGTAGACATCATGGTATAGTGGTACAAGCTCCAGAGTTGGAATTACATGGGTCTGGGTTGAAATCCCAATTCTCTAACTCAATAGCTCAGCCACTGTGTGTAAGTTAATTGTAAGTCATTTAATTTTGGATGTGTGGATTTTTTTAAAGCTGTAAATGGAAATAATAATACCTTTCTCACAAGGTTTTGGTGAAATAACTATGAAAAGCCTTTAGTAAATGTTGGTTGCCTGCCCCCAGTGATTCCCTCGTCTTCCCGCCCAGCCCCGGCCGGTTGTAAGCCCTGACCACAAATTCTTTGGCACTCCATTGAAAGGTGGGGAATCTGTGTCCCCTCTCCTCAAATCCAGGCAGGCTCATGACTGCTTCAACCAATAGAGTAGGGTGGCATGTCATTATATGACTTCTGTGACTAGGTCAAAAAAGATGCTGCAGCTTTTGCCTTCTTCGCTGGTACACCTGCTCTTGGTGCCCCGAGCTGCCATGTAAGAAGTCTGACTACACTGAAGCTACCAGGCTGGAAAGGCCATGTGTAGACATGGTGGACAACCACAGCAGAGCCCAGCCTTGTAATCACTCCCACCAAGGCACCAGACAAGTAGTAACGCTGAATTGGACCTTTCAAAGTAGCCCAAATGCCTGCTAAATACCACCCAGGGATCTCCACGGATGCCACATGGAACAGGGTCAGCCAGCCAAGCCCTGTCCACAAAACCATGAGATACAATAAACGGTTGTTTTAAGCTGTTAAGTTTGGAGTAGCTTGTGACCCAGCAACAGTTAACTAGAACAACCCCTTTAATCCCATACACTCCAATCTCCCAGCCTCCTTACCTGAAATTGCCAGTCCTGAGTATATTCTGATTTTAGTCTCATTCTTCTAATATTTCATCATGTGACATGTGATTTGGGGGAAATTCATTCTATCTCCCTACGCCTCCTTCCATCCTTCTTTCCTTCAATAAGAGTTTCCTGAGTGTTTTCCCCATGTCAGATGCTAGACTGGGCATGATTGCTTTCCTCTAGGTCAGGGATCAACAACCTTGTTGAAACTACCAGAGAGTACATAATTTAAGCTTTGCAACTCTGCCTTTGAATCACAAAAGCAGTCATAGATGTGAACGTATAGGTATGACTTTATTCCAATAACACCTTACTTACAAAAATAGGTGTTAGGTGGGGCTTCCCTGGTGGCACAGTTGTTGAGAGTCTGCCTGCCGATGCAGGGGATACGGGTTCGTGCCCCGGTCCGGGAAGATCCCACATGCCGTGGAGCGGCTGGGCCCGTGAGCCATGGCCGCTGAGCCTGCGCGTCCGGAACCTGTGCTCCGCAACGGGAGAGGCCACAGCAGTGAGAGGCCCGCGTACCACACAAAAAAATAGGTGGTAGGTTTGATTTGGTCCGCAAGACTATAGTTTGCTGACAGTCTTCCCATTGAAAGGTGGGGTACATTGCATCGGCAGGGGCTACAGCAAAAGCATCAGGAAGAGGAAATTTAAGACATGTTTTGTTTTCTTATCATTTAGCAAATGCTGCTACCACCTTTGACACTGGTATTAAAAGTCTACAAACCCATCCTATAGAAATGTACTTAACAACTGGCTGGGAACATGTTACCTGTGCAGATGTCCTTCTGGGCAATGTGTGGTACATGCCAGCACTAGTGGCTCAAGAAAGATTCTCCCTCCACCCCAACTCAGATAGGACTTGGGATGCAAGGTGAGTCTTGGCTGACAGAAGGATGGATGTTCATATGCGGAGATCATGGCACAAAAGCAGGTAGCCCCAAAGTACCAACAAGGATTTCAAAGAGGCTGATTGAGCTGGAGATGCGAATAGGCCTAGAAGAACTCTAAGAGGTAAGGCAGAATGCTAGAGGATCTCATTCTGTGAAATTGAGAGAATGCCTCTTTGGCTCACTCATTTTTTCTGCGAGGAGTTGTAAGGACAAATCAGATAAGGTAAAACAGTTGTGAGCTCCGCAGATGCCTGCCACGTGTGACTGAGGCTATCATCTTTCCTATTCAGAAAAATAGCTCCTGAAAGGAGGTGTCTTCGGAACATGGTGTAAACCCTCCCCCACCCTGCAACAGAGCTGGCATTCATGGGAGGGAACCAGAATAACATGTCATGTTCTAACAGCTCTTCCAGCAGTGAGACCAAATACACATAAACTCTTCCAAATTTGTATCTGCTGTGAACATGAACAATGACACAGTGTCATTCCGCTGTGAAGTTCATCCGGACAGATTATATGCGAAGAAGGAATTGCACGCTCCATCCCTTTTCCTGACTTTTCCAGCTTCAACCTTTGTGACCAAAAATAAATGAATAAATAAACTCTGGGGCTTCCCTGGTGGCACAGTGGTTGAGAATCCGCCTGCCAATGCAGGGGATGCGGGTTCGTGCCCCGGTCCGGGAAGATCCCACATGCCGCGGAGCGGCTGGGCCCGTGAGCCATGGCCGCTGAGCCTGCGCATCCGGAGCCTGTGCTCCGCAACAGGAGAGGCCGCAACAGTGAGAGGCCCGCGTACCGCAAAAAAAAAAAAAAAACCCTGGCTTCACTTTTATTATCCTTTATTGGGTAGTTCTGTCACAAAGATAGTGGATCCAGATTAAGATGGAAACAGGACATTTACAGGAGATACAATGCAGGTTTTTCTGGCTATCTCAGCTTTGTATCTTTAAATCAGTTTATCTTAGTTAAAGGAGTTTATCGGAGGGTTACACAGGGAAGTAAATAGGGTGAGATATCTTTTCAGAGCTATAGATATCTTTTCAGAGCTAGAAAGCAAGGCAGTCTTAAGAAGAACTAACGAAGTGTGGCGTACGGCACTAGCTCTGATCCTCCACGCAAAGGTCTGAGAACCTAAGAGCAAATGAGCCTTGCTGCCGAGGCAGCTTCTCTGTCTACCTGCTGCCTATCCTGACTCTTCTCTGTGCCTCTTGCCTGGTAGCTTTGTCATTGTTTTCTGTCTGATTTCTTAGCGTCTTTTGACTTATACCTCCACTGTCAAGTGCTTACTCACTCTTTCTATGTCTCTCACTAAAACTCCATTAGAGAAAGGGTGTGATTAGGGTAGTCAGTCCCATTAAGGGTAGAACCCACCAGTGGGAAGAACAACGCAGGACCACTGAACAGCCTGTGATAGCTTGGGATCAGTTACTCGCCCTTGGTTCCAGCAGCGGGGGCAGGGGTTGGGGGTCGGGTGGGAGTCGCTTTCCTCATAGGCACCTCTCCTGACCCAAGTCAATACACCTTAGTCCCAGTGTCCAGCCATGAGCACAAAGAGGCAATGCTCCATCAACTACCTATAGTGCTTTCACTCTTGTCCTGTGTCCACCAGTTTCCTAATTCTGAATTCTCAATCATGATTCCACACCTGGCCACTCATGTTTGTACATGTCTCTCTGGCTTCTGACTCTTCAATACCCTTCAAGGGCTTTGCCTCAGCCTACTTTGGCCAGCTCTCTCCATTGCACGTTTCCTCTGAAATAAATCCTGACCCAGCAAGCCCACTGGCAGTGAAGGGTACAGGTTAAGCTGCTGTAACAAAAGACCCCAAAAGTATAGAGGCTCCAGCAAATATGACCTTACAGCTCTCAAGTAATAGTCCAGAATGATGTGGTCTACCATTATCTGCTGTCATTAACACTTAGCTTAGCTCTCTGGATCCAAGGTGGCTACTCCACCAATGCCTTTTTACCAGCCAGCCGAAAAGGGGGAAAGAGAAAAAGGGAAGGGCACATCCTTGATATTTCTCACATTACCTGTGCTCACACTCCACTGACAAAATCCTAGTCACGTGGCCCTCCTTAGCTTATAATAAGACTGGAAAATATTGTCTCTAGATGGGGAAGTCACACCCAGCTAAAACTTGGCGAGGGGATGGGTGATTGGATCATTGAAAGGAATGGGGGAGAGTGAGTTCCGTAGAACAACTAATGGGCTCAGCCGTAGGGAACAACTTCTGGCCCAAGCCCAGGGGCAGTTCTGGATTTTAGGAGGCCTGAAGCTTATGCAACTCTTGCGCTCCTCTTTAAGATAAAGAATGCAAACTGATAACCACAAAATAATGAAGTCAGGACTTTGGAACTGGCCCAAGCTAGTGAGGGGCTGGAAAGCCTAAGTTTCCTCAGCCTCATGGTAAACCTGCCTCTGCTCAGGTCCATTAATCAATGTCCCAATCAAGTTCTCCCAACCCCTGCAAAGGGTAGTTTAAACCATTCCTACAGGATGAATTTTGTAGACTTTCCATGCCAGTGCCAAAGGTGGTAGCAGCATTTTGCTAAATGATAAGAAAACAAAACATGTCTGAAATCTGCTCTTCCTGATGCTTTCACCGTAACCCCTGCCTGTGCAACGTAATTTGCTGGTGGGCTGCCCCAGGAAGGGTTGAAGAATGTTCTGCTGCTAATGGTGTAACTGGGTTACAGTGATAAAACTTGCTGCTGTGATTTCTCCTTCGGTACAGTCTACTTCCCAGCCCCTGATTGGTGGAGAGACCTCCTTATTTATGGGCATTTATTCTACGCAGACAGGATACCATAAGAAACCTGTGTGGCAGCTGATCTTGGAAACTCTTACTGTGTCTTCATTTTCGTATCGGTAAGCACACTGTAGGAGATGAAGAACAGACAGGACGATGGCATTATCCCGCACGCAGTCAATCAAGCCCAGGCTAATTAGATTTTCCAGGTGCTTGGATACTACGGGACTGCATACTACATAAATACATAGATAAACACTCCCGGCCATGAGAACCAAAGAATTACTGCAGAAGGCTGCAGAATAAGTCTTTAGAAAAGGCTTCAATGCTCTTGCTTGCATGCTCTCCCTCTCTTTTCTAGAAAACATAATGAAACTTCAATACAGTTGAAATGCTATGACTTGTGTACTATTGATGTTTCACAGGGCACCGCCGTGTTCCTCAAAAAGTGAAAATCTGGAAATATACATCCTGGAGGTTAGATGAAATCAAATATGTAAATACTTGGCAGGTTAGGGAAGTATCCAAGAACAGTTTGCTGTGAGGGATAATGATTGCTTCCTTATCTGTGTTCATACCATCCCTCAGCTACATTTAATCTCCCTGACTTTATATCAGAGATTTTTAAAAAATCATCTTCTTCATTCATTAAAGCTATAGCCTTAATTACAGCTTGCTTCTGGCTCTTCAGAAGCCATGGGTTTACTGATGAGCAGATCGCTCACGCACAGCAAACCCGCTCTTCGATAGCCTTAGCATATCTCTCCCACCCGCCAAACACCAGTATCTGTGTACCTAAGAGCATTGTGACTTCTCTGAATATGGACATCTGGGCATTTGCCTGGTCACTTCACTAGCATTTCCTCTCACGCCTTGCATGGATATTCTTCGGGGGTTCATCCTTAGTCCTTCCCCTCTCCTTTATTTATTTATTTGTCTATCTATCTATCTATGTATCTATTTATTTATACTGAAATATAGTTGATTTACAATATTAGTTTCAAGTGTACAACATAGAGGTTCAGTATTTTATAGATCACACTCCATTTAAAGTTATCATAAAATAATAGCTATATTTCCCTGTGCTGTACAATATATCCTTGTTACTTATTTATTTTATGCATAGTAGTTTGTATTTCTTAATCTCCTACCCCTATCTTGCCCCTGCCCCCTTCCCTCTCCCCACTGGTAACCACTAGTTTGTTCTCTCTATACACTCCCTTCTTTAATTCAACATTCATATGTTGATGGTGTTTCATGCTTTATCTCCAGCTCAGAACTCTTCTTCCTCCCTGAATTTGGGATATCTCCACTTGGATGTAACACTAGGACTGTAACATTTCCAAACCTGAACCCGTTTTCCCCCCAACCGATCTGACCCTCTTCTCGTGCTCCATATCTCCATGAATGGCTGTCATCCCACCAGTCTGGGAGCCGTACTTGACTTCTCCCTCTCATTTTTCTCACTTTCCAAGTTCAGTCACCAGCCTGTATTGATTCTGTGTCACTAATTTATTTCACATCTGCCTACTGCTCATTCTTCACTGCAGAGATGTTCAGCCAGAATCTCATTCTCTCTTACCGAGATTACCGAACAACTTTTTGTTCCCCTGCTTCCCACTGCTGGGGTGATTTTTCTAAATACACATATCAGTTATGTTACTGCCTTGTTTAAAACCCTTGACAACACCTCGCAACTTTCAGGATAAAGCCGAAGGTCCTTAGCATGACATACGAAACCCTTCTTCTGTCTCTTTCTTACCTATTTGGCAAAATCGAGTTACATCAGAGCTCAGAAAAGTCAGTGCTTTCTTTGTTCTCTGGAATTTTAGTGCCCTGCCGTTCTTCACTTGAAGACCTCGCCACCATTCAAGAAGCTTCCTCTCACCCCACCGCACTGTGTTTGGTGCCTCTTCTCTGTGCTCTCACAGCCCACTGTGTCTCCCTGTCCATGGCTCCTGTCACACTGCATGGATACTGCCTGTTATTTTTTGAGTTCCCCACACTTAGACTAAGCCCCTGAAAGTACTTGTTCTTATCATAAATAGACACTGTGCCTTGTTTTTCTTTGTGTTACCTTCATCTTAGCATGGTACTGACATATAATAGACACTCAAGAAATGTCTATTAAATGAGTGAATTTGGTAGCAAAGAATCAAGTATTAGATGGATAATTGGAAATTTCTAGGAATTATTCAGATAAAATTCCTTGGGCAGATTCTACTCTACTGTTTAAGCTATTGCTTTCCATACTCTCAGATCCAAGTTTCTTACCACTTAAACCATAGCTAAGTGTTTGATGAACACCTACTATGTGCCAGGAACTGTACAGTCACCAAGGATGTCTGGCACATAAAGTAGTGTGTAACATTGTCCCTCCCTCAAGAATCTTGCAGTGCAGGTTAGAGACGTGGCTACTAACAAATAATGATATTGCAACGAGACACTTCCTATTGATTAATACAGGTGATAAGGGAAGTCAAAGGAATGAACACTTTATTTTTCAGAAAAGGAAATAAGGAAGGGGTGATATTTGAATCTTGAAGGCTGGAGTGGTGTTTACCAGGACGATAAGGGGTCGGGAGTGGGCCTGCGGAGGACATTACAGAGGGTAAGATCAGCCCCTAGATTATGTGTATGACTGAATTCCAGGGATAGGTCTCAGAGAGTTCAGGTGGACAAAAATTGTGAAGGGCAATGCAGGTCATGCCAAGAAGTTTGGACTTCACCTTCCAGGAGATGAGGAACCACTGAATGGGTGAAGCAAGTTTAATCCAATTTGCATTATTGAGGGATCCTTTGGGTGGCTATGTGAAAGGTCTTAGAAGGAGAAAGAAGAGGCAGCAGGAGCAGCTAGGAGACAATTGCAGGATTCCAGGCTAGACTACGGAGGCCACATATCCTGTGGTTACTCACGCAAATTCCTGCATTCAAGTTCCAACTCTGTTGTTTACTAGCTTTGGCAAGTTACTCAACTTCTCTGGGCCTCACTCTCTTCAACTGAAAATGGAATTGTGAGAATAACAACTGATGAGCTAGCTGTGCAGGATTAAATGGAAATTTATACAAATGTTTAGAACAGTGCTCATCTAAAAGTATAAAAGCATTATTTTTTTTATTCTGTGAGAGCCTGAACAAAAGATGAGAACATAGAATACCGGAGGTAAGCCAAGAAATATCTAGCAAGTAAAACTGAAAGTATTTGGGGTACGATAAGATATGGGGGTAAAGAAGATGGATAAGTGGAGGGTGATCCCCAGGTTTCTGGCTTGAGCAGCTGGTGAGTGATGATATCCTTCACAGGAATTTCTTTGAAGGTAAGTGATTGTGAGTGAGTTTGATGTTTTTTATCTTTTTAATTTTTATTGCAGTATAGTTGATTTACAATGTTGTGTTAGTTTCTGCTGTACAGCAAATCGAATCAGTTATACATATACATATATCCACTCTTTCTTAGATTCTTTTCCCATATAGGTCATTACAGAGTACTGAGAAGAGTTCCCTGTGCTATACAGTAGGTCCTTATTAGTTACCTATTTTATGTATAGTAATGTGTTTATGTAAATCCCAATCTCCAGATTTATCCCTCTCTCCTTGTCCCCTCTGGGAACCAAAAGTTTGTTTTCTACATCTGTGACTCTATTTCTGTTTTATAAATAAGTTCATTTGTACCATTTTTTCTTACATTCCACATAGAAGTGATGTCACATGATATTTGCCTTTGTCTGGCCTACTTCGCTCAGTATGACAATGTCTAGGTCCATCCATGTTGCTGCAAATGACATTATTTCATTCTTTTTCATGGCTGAGTAATATTCCATTGTATATATGTACCACATCTTCTTTATCCATTCCTCTCTCGATGAACATTTAGGTTGCTTCCATGTCCTGGCTATCATAAATAGTGCTGCAATGAACATTAGGGTGCATGTGTCTCTTTGAGTTATGGTTTTCTCCGGGTATATGCCCAGTAGTGGGATTGCTGGGTCATATGGTAGTTCTATTTTTAGTTTTTTAAGGAACCACCATACTGTTCTCCATAGTGGCTGTGTCAATCTACATTCCCACCAGCAGTGCAAGAGGGTTCCCTTTTCTCCATACCCTCTCCAGCACTTGTTGTTTGTAGATTTTCAGATGCTGCCCATTCTAACGAGTGTGAGGTGACACCTCATTGTAGTTTTGATTTGCATTTCTCTAATAATTAGTGATGTTAAGCATCTTTTCATGTGCTTTTTGGCCACAATGGCAAATCTGAGTTGCTTGCAGCAAATTCAGGACAATTTATTCAGTAGGCTGGTGGGAATATAGATCTGGGGCTTAAAGGGAGATTCTCAGGCTGAAGATGGAGAATTGGGTCCTATTAGCATCCAAGTGGGGATTGAAGCCATGAAAGTGTGTGTGGCCTGATGGCTTAAGGAGAAAGTACAGAGGAAGAAGGGAGGTGAAGGCAGAGCTCCAGAAGACACTGACACCAAAGCAGTAGTGGGAAAAAAATGTCCCAGAGAAAGAGGCAAAGCAAGACAAAATAGAGGAATATGAAGAGAATCACAGCAGAACAAACTAAAGAAACGACAAGGTCACCTGTTGCTTAGCAATGGCACAAAAGAGTACGTGCCTGAAAATATACTGTACCAGACCAGTGGCTCCAAATTCTAAATTTTATGAGAATTTTTAGGAAAGTCTGTTTTGTTGAGTCCAGCCTCAATTCTTTGAAGCTGCAGGTTTGTACTAATTTGCATGGATAGTTTGTATCCCAGAATCAAAGCAAAACTGTGGTATTGTAGCTGAAATAATTTTCCATTTCAGGAAGCAGGCTGTAGGTAATTCAGTTTTCTAACAAACACTCACTGTTTGTTACATCAAGAGTTAAAACACCTACAAGGATTAACTCTTTGACAAGTGATGAGGAAAGAGCCATGTGACACTGTGGTCCGCCTTTTTGGCAGTTTAGGAATTCAGAACAAATTCTCCAGTGTGGGTCATTTGAAACAACACCTAGTCTGTCATACATGAAAAATATATACATATCAGTAAGTGATACTTGCTCACAAGGAAATCAGTAAGCATTATCCCATAGAATTCTCATAATTGGAAGTTATCCTGCTGAGGGTCTGCTAGAAGGCAGAAACAAAACTCCTCTGTATAGAAATGCATCTACCTAGAATTTTAAGACTTCAAGAAATTCCAATTCAATGTTAGAATGTGCAGTATGATTGTGTGTGTGTAATTTGACTTTCATTTACTCGTCACATAGGTATTGAACTTCTACTTTTGTCAGGCAGTATACAGAGGGCAGGGCACACAGTGGCATCCAAGGCAGATACCCCCATGCCTTCCCAGAGCTCACAGTCATGCAAGGACATCAGCTCAAAAGGTAACAGAAAAATAAACAAAAGTTGTTTTAATTTGTAATAAATACTGTGATGGAAAGAAGGGACTAAGCAGGAGGATTACAGAAAGAGCTCGCTGTAGTTACTATGGTTGAACTAGAGGCTCACTTAGGAGGTGACATTCAAACTGAGCTTAGAGATAAGAAGGAGTAACCCTGGGGAGAAATATTTGCAAATGACGTGACTGACAGGGCTTAATTTACAAAATATACAAACAGTTCACATAACTCTACATCAAAAGAAACATAACCTAATCAAAAATGGGCAGAAGACCTAAACAGACATTTCTCCAGAGACGACATACAGATGGCCAACAGGCACTTGAAAAGATGCTTCACATCGCTAATTATTAGAGAAATGCAAATCAAAACTACAGTGAGTTTTGATCATCTCACCCCGGTCAGAATGGCCATCATCAAAAAATCTACAAACAATAAATTCTGGAGAGTGTGCGAAGAAAAGGGAATGCTCTCGCTCTCTTGGTGGGAGTGTAAATTGATACAGCCACTACGGAGAACAGTATGGACGTTCATTTACAAACTAAAAATAGAACTACCATAAATGATCCAGCAATCCCACTCCTGGGCATATATCCAGAAAAGATGAAAACTCTAATTCAAAAAGATACATGCACCCCAATGTCCACAGCAGCACTATTTACAATAGTCAAGACATGGAAGCAACCTAAGTGTCCACTGACACAGAATGGATAAATATATGGGCTATATATATATATATATATATATATACACACATACATACACATACATACACACAATGGAATATTACTCAGCTATAAAAAGGAACAAAATGGTGCCATTTGCAGGGACATGGATTGACCTAGAGACTGTCATACTGAGTGAAGTAAGTCAGAAAGAGAAAAACAAATATCATATAATATCGCTTATATGTGGAATCTAGAAAAATGGTACAGATGAACTTATTTGCAAAACAGAAATAGAGACACAGATGTAGAGAACAAACGTATGGATACCGAGCGGGGAGAGGGAGTGGGATGAACTGGGCGATTGGGATTGACATATATACACAATTGACACTATGTATAAAATAGATAACCAATGAGAAACTACTGTATAGCACAAGGAACTCTACTCAATGCTCTGTGGTGACCTAAATGGGAAAAAAGAGGGGATATATGTATATGTATAACTGATTCACTTTGCTGTACAGAAGAAACTAACACAACATTGTAAAGCAACTATACTCCAAAAAAAAAAAAAAGAATGAAATAATGCCATTTGCAGCAACATGGATGGACCTAGAGATTATCATACTAAATGAAGTAAGCCAGACAGAGAAAGACAAATATCATGTGATATCACCTATATGTGGAATCTAGAATATGATATAAATGAACTTATTTACAAAACAGAAACAGCCTCATAGACATAGAAAACAAATATATAGTTACCAAAGGGGAAAGGAGGTGGGGGAGGGATAAATTAGGAGTATGGGATTAACAGATACACACTACCATATATAAAATAAACAACAAGGATTTACTGTAGAGCACAGGGAACTATATTCAGTATCTTGTAATAACCTATAATGGAAAAGTATTGAAAAAAATATATATTGGGTTGGCCAAAAATTTCGTTCGGGTTTTTCTGTACGATCTTATATACGTATAATCGAATCACTGTGCTGTACACCTGAAACTAACACAATATTGTAAATTAACTGTACTTAATTTTTAAAATTTATTTTATTTTATTTATTTTTTATTTTTGGCTGTGTTGGGTCTTTGTTGCTGTGCGCGGGCTTTCTCTAGTTGCAGTGAGTGGGGGCTACTCCTGGCTGCAGAGCAGGGGTACTCTTGGTTGCGGTGCGCGGGCTTCTCGTTGTGGTGGCTTCTCTTGTTGTGGAGCACGGGCTCTAGGCGCGCAGGCTTCAATAGTTGTGGCACGCGGGCTCAGTAGTTATGGCACTCAGGCTCTAGAGCACAGGCTCAGTAGTTGTGCCACACGGGCTTAGTTGCTCCGCGGCATGTGGGATCTTCCCGGACCAGGGCTTGAATCCATGTCCCCTGCATTGGCAGGCGGATTCTTAACCACTGCGCCACCAAGGAAGCCCTGTACTTAATTTTTAAAAAAAAGATTCTGAAGACAGCCATTAAAAAAAAAAAGAGGAACAACTCTGGAAAGAGTTGGGGGAGAGCATTCCAGGAAGTGTAACCACACTGGCAAACCCTACTTGGGAATTCAAGGAAGAGACCGGTGTAGCTGGAGCTTAGCAAACAGGATTGGTAAGTGAGAGCTTCAAGAAGCATCATGGTATCCTTTTCAAGTAAGCAGCCTGAGGTGACCTCTAAAAATGGTTTGCCATTCACTTGACCCAGAAAACCCCACAAAATCATGCAAGTCAAGAGGTTCAAATCTTTGTGTTCACTTCAAGAATATTTGTGAAACTGCATCCGAAAAGCACCAAGTATCTGAAGGATGTCACTTTACAGAAGCAATGTGTGCCATTCCATTGTCACAATGGTGGAGTTGGTAGGTGTGCCCAGACCAAACAGTAGGGCTGGACGCAGGGTCAGTGGCCCAAAAAGAGTTCTGAATTTTTATGGCACATGCTCAAAAATGCAGAGAGTAATGCTGAAGTTAACAGCTTAGACGTAGGACTCTCTGGTCACTGAGCACATACAGGTTCACACACAGGTGAACAAAGCCCCCGAGATGTGGCAGAGGACTTACAGAGCTCATGGTCAAATCAACCCATACATGAGATCTCCCTGCCACATTGAGATGATCCTTACTGAAAAAGAACAGATTGTTCCTAAACCGGAACAGGAGGTTGCACAGAAGAAAAAGATATCCCAGAAGAAACTGAAGTAGCAAAAACTGATGGCCCAGGAATAAATGCTGTAAAAAAATAAATGCAAATAAAAGTTTAAAAAAAAACCCATCATAGTGAAGATCTAAATGTTTCCCTAAATTCATTGGGAAGGGTTGACATGGGAAGGGATGTGGTTAAGAAATTTAAATTCTTAATGTTTAAGAAGTTTCAACCAAGATGATACCAGAAAACTACTAGAGCTAATCAATGAATTTGGTAAAGTAGCAGGATACAAAATTAATGCACAGAAATCTCTTGCATTCCTATACACTAATGATGAAAAATCTGAAAGTGAAATTAAGAAAACACTCCCATTTACCATTGCAACAAAAAGAATAAAATATCTAGGAATAAACCTACCTAAGGAGACAAGAGACCTGTATGCAGAAAATTATAAGACACTGATGAAAGAAATTAAAGATGATACAAATAGATGGAGAGATATACCATGTTCTTGGGTTGGAAGAATCAACATTGTGAAAATGACTATACTACCCAAAGCAATCTACAGATTCAATGCAATCCCTATCAAACTACCACTGGCATTTTTCACAGAGCTAGAACAAAAAATTTCACAATTTGTATGGAAACACAAAAGACCCCGAATAGCCAAAGCAATCTTGAGAAAGAAAAACGGAGCTGGAGGAATCAGGCTCCCGGACTTCCGGCTGTACTACAAAGCTACAGTAATCAAGACACTATGGTTCTGGCACAAAAACAGAAATATAGATCAATGGAACAGGATAGAAAGCCCAGAGATAAACCCACTCATATATGGTCACCTTATCTTTGATAAAGGAGGCAAGAGTATACAATGGAGAAGAGGCAGCATCTTTAATAAGTGGTGCTGGGAACACTGGACAGCTACATGTAAACCAATGAAATTAGAACACTCCCTAACACCATACACAAAGATAAACTCAAAATGGATTGAAGACCCAAATGTAAGGCTGGACACTATCAAACTCTTAGAGGAAAACATAGGCAGAACACTCTGTGACATAAATCACAGCAAGATCCTTTTTGACCCACCTCCTAGAGAAATGGAAATAAAAACAAAAATATACAAATGGGACCTAATGAAACTGAAAAGCTTTTGCACAGCAAAGGAAACCATAAACAAGACCAAAAGACAACCCTCAGAATGGGAGAAAATATTTGCCAATGAAGCAACTGACAAAGGATTAATCTCCAAAATTTACAAGCAGCTCATTCAGCTCAATATCAAAAAAGCAAACAACCCAATCCAAAAATGGGCAGAAGACCTAAATAGACATTTCTCCAAAGAAGATATACAGATTGCCAACAAACACATGAAAGGATGCTCAACATCACTAATCATTAGAGAAATGCAAATCAAAATCACAGTGAGGTGTCACCTCACACCAGTCAGAATGGCCATCATCAAAAAATCTACAAACAATAAATGCTGGAGAGGGTGTGGAGAAAAGGGAACACTCTTGCACTGTTGGTGGGAATGTAAATTGTTACAGCCACTATGGAGAACAGTATGGAGGTTCCTTAAAAACTGAAAATAGAACTACCATACGACCCAGCAATCCCACTGCTGGGCATATACCATGAGAAAACCATAATTCAAAGACACATGCACCGCAATGTTCATTGCAGCACTATTTACAACAGCCATGACATGGAAGCAACCTAAGTGTCCATCGACAGATGAATGGATAAAGAAGATGTGGCACATATATACAATGGAATATTAATCAGCCATAAAAAGAAATGAAATTGAGTTATTTGTAGTGAGGTGGATGGACCTAGGGTCTGTCATACAGAGTGAAATATGTCAGAAAGAGAAAAACAAATACCGTGTGCTAACACATATATATGGAATCTAAAAAAAAAAAATGGTCATGAAGAATCTAGGGGCAAGACGGGAATAAAGACACAGACCTATTAGAGCATGGACTTGAGGATATGGGGGAGGGGAAGGGTAAGCTGTGACAAAGTGAGAGAGTGGCATGGACATATATACACTACCAAATGTAAAACAGATAGCTAGTGGGAAGCAACCGCATAGCACAGGGAGATCAGCTTGGTGCTTTGTGACCACCTAGAGGGGTGGGATAGGGAGAGTGGGACGGAGGGAGACGCAAGAGATATTGGGATATATGTATATGTATAACTGATTCACTTTGTTATAAAGCAGAAACTAACACACCATTGTAAAGCAATTATACTCCAATAAAGATGTTTAAAAAAAAAAAAAGAAGTTTCACCCATGACCTGTCTGAAATGTTACCCCTGTCCATATCCCTCAGTGCATAGTAGGCTGTAATAGCATGGCTGCCATTATAAGGGGCGAGATTCTTAATGGCATTTCCCCCATTGGTGACAGGTGCTTATGAAGCTAAATAGCAGCTAAGGGCACTAAGCACTCCTTCGGATCCCTGGAACCCTTCTTACATTACACTAGGGAGATGTTTACGCCTGCTCTTGACAGGTTTGGGTGGCAGATTCTATCCGTCTGAAGGAGAGCTTCCCTGACCTCACCTGCGAACCGATGTTTAAGTCAGGAAGGCTTAGCCTCTATTAACCCACGTAGGAAAGACTCACATTCAAAGTAGCATCGAAGAGCTGGAGTGGTGCTAGCCGTCCTATAAACAAGATTTTGAGAAAGTAAATGGATCTTAAAAGAATGTAGGGATCTCTACCACTTAGTGACAAATAATTTCTGCTGTTCTCAGCGTACAGCTTAGCAGTTTGTAGGTAGTAGATGGCTGGCTGACTGAATGAGTGAGCAGCGTGGCATGAATTGAGAGGCAGCCTGGCGTAACAGAAGGCAGCCGCGCTCTGGAGGAGCCAGACTTTGTCACGCTGGGCTTCTGGGACCCTCTGCTTTTGTGTGTGTATTGAGGGGATGATAGTGCTTTGCTGGGAGGTTGGATGAACACTGGAGATAGTACTGATAATTTGGTTGCTGCTTTCATTCTTATCACCTCATTGTCCTTACTTGGTGCCTTTGGCTCTCAGCCATCTCCTAAGTCACCCCAGGTGGGGTTGCATCCTGCCCCCTCTTATTGTCTCTGGTCATCTCCTGGGCTGGCTTGGCTAACTCATCTCTGGCCAACCCCTGCTCACTCTAAATCCACCCTCATCCTCAGACCCTCCAGTTTCTCTGACAATACCTTCCGGTCTGGAACCCTCTTTCCTTCTTTCTCCACCTTCTCATCTTTCAAGACTGGGTGACACTTGGAAGGCAGTAAGTTGAGGCCCAACATTTGAGTTTTGAATGAAAACAAGCAAACCCACTGTGGCCTCATTCCTCGTCCTATATGCCAAAGGTGTTCCTGGAGGCCTCTAGTTACCTAAGACTTTTTTGTGCTTAGTGACTCTCTGCATAGAGTCATATTAGGTTCGGTTATTTTTCAGATTCTTCTTCATAAAGCTGTTTCAGAGCCCAGAGTTAGTGGTGGGGAAATATTGCTTCTCGGAAATAGGAGGGATCCCTGGCTCGTGCTGGGGAAATAAGATTCTGTGAGTAACACCCTTTATTAATCTGAGACACATCAATAGTAAATAGATTTGATGCACCTCACCTGCTCACAATAAACAAGTGGGCATGGCACTTTAAGAGCATAAGACATGCACTTACAGTTTATAAAAAATGAAGCGCTTAGTCATATAAGAAACCTCTAGCATCGGATTTTTAAGGTTGCCAGTGAAGCTGAAGAGAGACAATTCAGGAGAGATGTCCACTAGACACAGTGTGAGCCTAGCCCTCCTTCCTCTATCTCAGCACCCTGAGCTCTACAAAAGTGATTTCTATCAGGCTGTCTCTTCATGGAGAAAGATTTGTAACTCATTCAGTAAACAAATTCCTTTTTTCTTTAAAGTAAGAATGGGAACCATGTCGATAATAGGAAAATAAGTAACTGTAAGTGTACTGAGTGCTTAACAGGGACCTCGAGCCTCTCCCCACTGGTCCTCCAGAACATTGGTGACCAGACATCTACCTACAGGAGGAGGATTTTAAACCTCTTCTTGGAGGCGGAAGGGTAGGGGTACAGATATCTGGCCAGCCTAGGAGGAATGACTCTAGGATACTAGCACCAAAGTCCCCCCAGAAAGCCTACTTAGATCACCTTAGAGGGATGCTCGAAGTTAATAAGCTCTACCCATGCCCTAAGAGATACCAATCAGCATTTTAACTCCCCCCCACACACCCAAGCGGACAACCAAGATTGCCAGACAGCTTAGGAAAGCCTCCAGTAATCACAACAAACAAATAAAAATGGAACTAGGAAGAAACAGGCTATTCAGGGAGAAAAAAACTTCATCTCCATAAACTAAAATAAATACCTGGAGAGAGATAGAAGATATTGCAACCATGGAGTTAGAGGAGGATACAATAGTAAAGGACAATTTAGAAAACAAAAAGAGCTTTTGGAAAAAGAGCTTTTGAGAGCCGAAATAATCATGCAAAAGAGAGGTTAGAAGATAAAGCTGAGGAAATCTCCCAGATAGTAGAGCAAAATGACAAAGAGGAAAAAAGAAAAGAAAATAGAAGAGCGGTGGTCCAGAAAGTTCACGCTTACATGATGGAACTCTGCGAATGGGAAGATAGAAAAAACAGGGGAGATAAAATCAGTGATAAAATAACTCAGTGAAAATTTCCAGAACCGAAGAAGTGGGATTGCCAGATTCAAAGGATATACAGCATATAACGAATGAGAATAGACCCACACCAATGCACATCGTTATAAGTTTGCAAAAACACTGGAGACAAATATAAGATCTTAAAAGCATTGCTCCCCTACAGAGGCGCAATTAGAATAGGCGCAGACTTCTTAACAGCAAGACTGGAACCAGGAAGGTATGAAGCCATTCCTCCAAGATTCTGAGGAAAAATGATTCTGCCCTAGAATTCCATATCCAGCTAAGCTCTTTGTGTAGGAGGATAGAAGAAGGATTTTTCTGGAATGTATGATATCAAGAAAGAAATCTCCCATGCACACCACCCAAAAAGAGGGAGTACACCTAGAAAAGGTGAGATACCAAAAAACAGGAGATGCAACACAGCAAATGGTGAAAGCATTCCCCAGGGATGTGTCAAAGGGAGAGCTCAGAGTGACAGCTCTGCAGCAGATGCTAAGGCTACCTGTCCAGATGGAACAACGTGGCATGATAAGAGAGCTGTCACCATCATGATGCTTGCTGCCGCTGTCCTCACTTAAACGGCAAAGTGTCGGGCTTCCCTGGTGGCGCAGTGGTTGAGAGTCCGGCTGCCGATGCAGGGGACGCGGGTTCGTGCCCCGGTCCGGGAAGATCCCACATGCCGCGGAGTGGCTGGGCCCGTGAGCCATGGCCGCTGGGCCTGTGCGTCCAGAGCCTGTGCTCCGCAACGGGAGAGGCCACAACAGTGAGAGGCCCGCGTACCGCAAAAAACAAAAACAAACATAAAAAAAGGCAAAGTGTCTAGGTGAAACTGGCCGGGTCTGACTCCCCTCCATGCCTTCCTCCCTGGATCAGCAGGGACACCTATCACACCCTCACAAATGTGTCTGCTTTGCCCTATTGTTTTTTTCCTAATTGTGGTCAAATATACATAACATTAAATTTACCATCTTAACTATCAGAAATTTAACTATTTTTAAGTGTGCAGCTCAATAGTACTTAGTCCGTTCTTCTTGTTGTGCAACCAATCTCCAGAACCCTTTTCATCTTGCAAAACTGAAACTCTATACCCATTAAACAACTCCCCATCCCCTCTCCCCCCAGCCCCTGGAACCATCCTTCCCCTTTCTATAACTATGAATTTGATTACTCTAGGTACCTCATATTAGTAGAACTATACAATATTTTTCATAAAAATGCTGGCTTATTTCACTTAGCATAACGTCCTTAGGGTTCATCCATGTTATACCATGTATCAGAATTTCCTTCTTTTTTAAGGCTGAATAATATTCCACTCGCTGTACATTCCACATTTTGTTTTTTCATTCATCCATCGATGGATATTTAGGTTGCTTCCATATTTTGGCTATTGTGAACAATGCTGCTGTGAGCCTGGGTGTACAAATATCTCTCTGAGACCCTGCTTTCAATTCTTTGGAATACATACCCAGAAGTGGAATTGCTAGATTATATGGTATTTCTATTTTTTCAGCTTTATTGAGATATAATTGGCATATAGCATTGTATAAGTTTAAGGTGTACATGGGTTGACTTGATACATTTATATTTTGCAAAATGATGACCAACATAGCCTTAGTTAATACCTCTATCACATCATATATTTACCATTTCTTTTCTGTGGTGAGAACATTTAAGAACCTCTACTCCCTTAGTCACTTTGAAGTATATAATATAGTATTATGAGCTACAATCACCATGCTGTACTTTAGATTCCCAAGAACTTACTCATCTTAAAACTGGAAGTTTGTCCCCTTTGACCAACATCTTCCCTTTTCCCCCACCCCCCAGCCCCTGGTAACCATCATTCTAGTCTCCATTTCTGTGAGTTCAGCTTTTTTAAGATTCCACATGTAAGTGATGTTATATGCTATTTGTCTTTCTCTGTCTGACATCTCATTTAGCATAATGCCCTCAAGGTCTGTCTATGTTGTCACAAAAGGCAGTATGTCCTTTCTCATGGCTGAATAGCATTTCACTATTTATCAATAGCGTGTATACACTATTGATAAATCTTTATTATCCATTCATCAGTTGATGGACACTTAGTTCTTTCCATACCTTGGCTGTTGTGAATAATGCTGCAACGAACATAGGAGTGCAGATATCTCTTCAAGATAGTGATTTCCTATCCTTTGGCTATATGCTGAGAACTGGAGTTGCTGGATCAAATAGTAGTCCTATTTTTAATTGTTTGAGGATCCTCCATACTGTTTTCCACAGTGGCTGCGCCAATTCACATTCCCACCAAGAGTGCACAAGTGTTCCAACTTCTCCACATTCTTACCAACACTTGCTATTTTGCTATTTTCTGCTTTTGTACTTTATAGTAGCCATTCCTAATGAGTGTGAAGTGGTATCTCATCATAGTTTACCTTGTTTTTGAGAGCTGAGGGAATCCATGATGAATTCAGAAGACACAGGTTAGAGTACAAACTCCCTTGACCACATTTCTGGTAGACATCTAGTATCTGGGTGATTCTACAATATCGCCAAATGCCCCCACTATCGTGATCTGTATTGAGTTCATACAAAACGTCAATTTGTCAGATGGGATGATAAGAATCCTAGGTTTTACTCAGCACCAAACTTTACTAATGATTAAAAGGATACAGGCAAGCAACAGGCACAAAACAGAGCATTCTTTCCCTGGAGGGTCCTAAAACCACCAGTGTCCAAAAGTGTCCCTTTCACCTACATTAGGACATACCTTGGTGTCAGATCTACGTATGGGTTTTGAGCCATATATGCAGTTACTCTCAAAGGAAGCTATATCTGTTTGGGGGCCCTCCTCAGTTTTATACTTCATTTATATTTTATTTATTTATACAGGTAGGAAGTAATTACACAGTTAGGAAATGCCCTGCCCCTCCCATTCTCCAGCCAGCCATGCTCTTAATCCATAAATTCCACATTTATTTACAGCGATCAATCTAAACAGAGCAGGTAATTCATGTTGAAAACACTTTATAAGTAGACCCTTTCCAAATCTTTCTCCTCCTTAATACCATCGATGGAATTACAGCAATGGTCTGACAGAGGCATCCCCTAGTGGGGAAGGAGTGAGTTACAGGCCTGTGTTCATCTTTTTTCTCCCCCTTCTTTCTCCGGGACTCAGATGTGACGTTTGCCCACTGACTTCCCTAGAAAAGGCTCCCATAAGCTCCCAGGGAACCTGAAGGCCTATTCTGGCTCTGGGGATCTTCCGCTTATTTTTCCTGGGAGTCTTCATCTAATAGAGGTAAGATCATCCTGTCCTTACACAGCTAGGTATGTACTTGCTACTCAGTATTTAAAACTAAAACATATTTTGTTTAGATACATACAGTAGTCACCACTTACCCATGGTTTCACTTTCTGCATTTTCAGTTACCCCTGGTCAACCACAGTCTGAAAAGATTAAATGAAAAATTCCAGAAATAAACAATCCATAAGTTTTAAATGACACACCATGCTGAGTAGATGAGGCAATCTTGGGCCATTCCGCTAGGTGCAGCCCAGGTCGTGAATCATCCCTTTGTCCATCATATCCCACCAGTTGGTCATTCAGTAGCCTTCTGGGTCTTCAGATGACTGTTGATGGTGCCGCAAGGCTTGTGTTCAAGTCACCCTTATTTTACTTAATAATGGGTACAAAGCACAAGAGTAGTGATGCTGACAATTCGAATCCACGAAAGAGAAACAGTAAAGTGCTTCCTTTATGTCAAAAAGTGAAAGTTCCCGATTTAATGAGGAAAGAAAAAAAATTTTTTTAAATATGTATTTATTTATTTGGTTGCACTGGGTCTTAGTTGCGGAAGGCAGGCTCTTTATTTGTGGCTCACAGGCTCCTTAGCTGTGGCATGTGGACTCCTTAGTTGCGGCATGCAAACTCAGTTGTGGCATGCATGTGGGATCTAGTTCCCCGACCAGGGATCGAACCCGGGCCCCCTGCATTGGGAGCGCAGAGTCCCATCCACTGCACCACCGGGGGAGTCCCTAGGAAAGAAAATTTTATGCTGAGGTGGCTAAGAACTATGGTAGGAACAAATCTTCTATTGGTGAAATTGTGAAGAAGGAAAAAGAAATTCATGCTAGTTTTGCTGTTGCAGCTCAAACTGCAAAATTATGGCCACAGTATTTGATAAGTGCTTAGTTAAGATAGAAAAGGCATTAAAGTTGTACAAGTAAGTATTTTGACAGAGAGAAACCACATTCACATAACTTTTATTACAGTATATTGTTACAATTGTTCTATTTTATCATTACTTATTGTTAATCTTCCTATGGCACTTTATCATGCCTATGTATGTATAGAAAAAAAAATAGTATATATAGTGTTTTGTACTGTCCATGGTTTCAGGCATCCCCTGGGGGTTTTGGAATGTACCACCTGCAGATAAGGGAGACTGTAATATGTATAAGTAGGAAATCTGTAAAGAACAGCAAGGGACTGGTTAACCCCAAAGTAAGCTAAATGTGTACTTCAAGGTGGGAAGGAGGGGACGTGGTTAGGGAAGGATGCATAGGAGGCTTCTCAAGTGCTGGAAATGATCTACTTCGTAACCAGGATATACGTACATGGATCTTTATTGTTTTTCAAACTGTAAAATTTTATACTTTCCTGGATGTATGACACATTTTACAATACAAATTATTGAATAAGTTATAATATTCTGGAGATTTCTCAGTGGTTAGAAGACATACCCGTGAATTCGTACAAAAGCAAGCCCATCATTTTGACCTCCGTGTTCTTTGGCATATTCCCCAAAGTCAGCATAGGATAGGGAGGTATTAAAGGGACAAAAACCCTAACCTAGGAAAAGGCAGGTCACTGGGATCCCGACGTTCTGCCCTAACACCATAGCTGTGCTTCACTGGACAAGTTACTTACTCTCTCTGATCATCAGTTACCTCATCTGTAAAATGGGATACTCACACCTGTCCTGCCCATCTCTCAGGATCGTGATGAGAATCAAATGAAATAAAATATGAATGTGCTTTAATCTCAGAGCTTAGCACTCTTTCACTGAGCATTCACTGAGCAGTTAGAATGCACTGGGCACTGTGGCAGACATTGGGGAAATAATGGGGAATAAAACTCAGCTGCTGTTTTCATGGAACGTGGAGGTTGGTGGGACAGAGAAGCAAGTAAATATAGGCTCTCCAGGTGCTCGAATGGCAAAAAGCAGAGAGCACATTGGGAGCACAGAGAAGGGATCTCTACCTAGTCACCACAATTTGAAAATAAGATAGTACCATATATTATATATCCATAATATATATGTGTGTGTATTATTTTTAAGGGAATTTTTCTACTTTGGGGCTTAAATAGAAGGCTATAGAAGTTCTATCTTACAAAATATGAATAAAGGATCATTCTTACCTCTCTCTTGCCTCCTACCTCTACTCCTCCTACACACCTACCTCAATTACAGTTTGCCCACTGTAGTGCATTTGTTCATGTGTTTGTCTCTTTCACTAGATCACGGCCTCCTGAGGGCTAGGCTCTGTCTCACTCACCTTTTTGTGTCAGAGATGCTTGGCCCAGGCATTGCTATCTTCTAAGGACTGAGAATCAAGTCTCCTTTATCATGGCCTCTCCCTACCTGCAGCCCCTCTTTGCCTCTTTAGGCTCTTTTGTACCACCATCCCCTGCTTAATGAAACTCCAGACTCTCTGGCCCCCTTCCTGTGCCTCAGTCACACCAAGCTCATTCTCACCCCAGGACCTTTGCACTTGCTGTGTCTCTTCCTGGAGGGCTCTTGCCTCAGTTTGTTCTTCTCACTCAGGCCTTGGCTCAAATGATGCCTCTTGGCAGAGGTCTTCCGCAACCACTGTATCTAATACCACCTTTTTCTCTGTCTTCTCACCTGTCCCCTCTGTCCTATTACCTTGACTTATTTTCTCCAAAGCATTTCACTACCTGAAATTAGCTTATTTATTTACTTGTTTATTTATTGTCTCTCTCCTCCATTAGAGCAGGGCTCTTCATTTTGTGTGTGTGTTTTTGTGCTATATCTCCAGTAGCTAAACTATTACCTGGCCTATAGTAGGTACTCAATAAAATTTTTGAATAAGTGATTTAATGAATGTGTAGGTACTGTATAAGTATTTATATAATTGAGATGAATAACTGCTTCTTGAAGTATTTAGCAATGAACAAAGTTGGCTCGAGATTAGTGTGCTAATATAGTACCTGATACATAGCAGGCACTCAATAAGTATTTGGCCAATGAATAAATATACAGAATATGTAAAGGACTCTTGCAAATCAATTTTTAAAACCCACAAACCAAGATATAAGTTGGCAAAGGAAAAATTTCTAGAAGTAATGGGCTTAGCAATGTTGCAGGATTCAAGGTCAATATACAAAAATCGATTATATTTATACTAGCAACAGGAAAGCAACCTTTTTTATTTCAATTTTTTAATAGTTTATTTACAATGTTGTGTTAATTTCTGATGTACAGCAAAGTGACTCAGTTATACACATATATACATTCTTTTTTATATTCTTTTCCATTATGGTTTATCTCAGGATATTCAATATAGTTCCCAGCGCTATACAGTAGGTCCTTGTTGTTTATCCATTCTGTATGTCATAGTTGGAAAGCAACCTTTTTAAAAGTACCACTGACAAACTGCACCCCAAAAAAGAATACTTAGGTATAAATCTAACAAAATATGTGTAGGATCTGTATGGTGAAAACTGGAAAACACTGATAAAAGAAACAGTGAACTAAATATGTCAAAAGATACATAGCCCTGGGATAAACCATAATAGAAAAGAATATATATATATATATATATATATATATATACATTAGAAATCAACTATACTTCAGTAAAAAAATAAATTAAAAAAAGACACATAGCATGTTCATTGTTATCATCTCAGTTCTCCCCAAATTAATCTACAGATTCAACATAATCCTAATCAAAATCTCAGCAGAGTTTTTTGTAGATATCAACAAGCTGAATCTAAAACGGATATGAGAAGGCAAAGGAATTAGATTAGTCAAAATAACTTTGAAAAAGAGGAACCAACTTGAAGAGTCATGCCACCTGATTTCAAGAATTACTATAAATCTCCAGTAATCAAGACAGTATGGTATTGGCAAAAAGATAGACAAATAGATCACTGAAACAGAACAGAGAGCCCAGAAATTGACCCACACATGTATGGTTAATTGATTTCTGACAAAGATACAAAATAGTCTTTTCCACAAATAGTGCTAGAACAATTGGACATCCGTAAGCAAAAAAATGAAATTCAACTCATATCCTGTATTATGTACAACAATTGACTAAAAATGCATCATAGACCTAATTGTAAAACCTAAAACTATAAAACTTGTAGAAGATAAAATAAGGGGCAAAATCCTTGCAACCTTGGGTTAAGCAAGGATTTCTTAGACATGTCACCAGCAACATGACCCATAAAAGAGCAAACTGATGAACTTTGCTTCATCAAAATTAAAAACTTCTGCTCTGCAAAAGACACTTCAGTGAGTGAGAAGACAAGCCACAGACTGGGAGAAAATATTTGCAAATCATATATCCAACAAAGGACTTGTATCTATGATATAAAGAGTTTACGAAACTCAATAATAAGAGAACAAACCCCAGTTTTTCAAATGGGCAAAAGATTTGAACAAACACCTTACGAAAGAGGCTATACGGACGGAAAATAATCCCATGATAAGATGCTTTTCACTATTATACATTAGAGAAATAGAAATTAAAACTGCAGTGAAATAGTTTTACATCCACCAGATTATAAATATAAGTTTTACAACTCCAAGTGGTGTGGAAGATGTGGAAAAACTGGAACTCTCATGGCCTATTGATAGGAGTATAAATTTCAGCTGACTGACTCTGGTCCATCCAAATTATCTAGGATGATCTCCTTTACTTAAAGTCAACTGATTATGGAGTTTAATCACACCTACAAAATACCTTCACAGAACACCTAGATCAGTGTTTCATTGAATGACTGAGCACTGTAGTCAAGTTGACACATAAAACTGACCATCTCATGTATCAATAAAGATAAATCTTGTAAATATAATGCTGAACAACAAGTTGCAAAATGATATGTGAGGTATGGTAACCTTTATATAAAAGCTTAAAATAATCATAACAATTTAACAAAATTGATGTATACATGGATATATAAAACTATGTGGAACAATGATAAACAGCCACTTTATGATACTGTTTGACACTGGGGAGGAAGGAAAGGAATGGAATTGAAGGTGGGTATACTGTATCTGTAATTTTTTTTTTAAGGCAAGAGACTCCAAAGCAAGGGAGGCATGTAAGAATCTTAATAAGCTTCACCCTGGTATTGCAATTTAAAAACTGTATTATTAACACTATGTGTGTTTGTAATCTTTCACAATCATTATTTTTTAAAAAAGTCATAAGGATTGCCCTCCTTTGGACAAGCTTGAAAAAGCACGTTTGCACTGTGCAGTCAACTTCAAATCAGCACCACACTGGATAGGATCAGAGAGTAAAAGCTTTTTTTCCCCTAAATGTCAAACACCCTCTTTGGGGGCTACTTCAATTTTTTTGCATGGATCAGTATTTCAGGGACTGAGCCTCACATCCTGGGAGCCGAGCATGGAAAATCACAGTGTTCATCGTGCTCCAGCCTGTGCCCAGAGGAGAGCATGGAGCGGGGTGTGAGTCATTCTTACTGGAGCCCTGACCTTGGCTGACCTCCACAGTGTCAAGCTCTGTAGCCAAACAGAACTCCTGACTTAAGGAGCTAGAGATAAAGAGGCAGGTGGCTAGTCACATGGCACCTGGCTGCTGATGGAATGAGACTTGTCAGACCTCCCAGGGGGCTCTCACCAGGGCCCGCATGTGTGCTCACACACTAAGGGACACAGCACTGAGCATTCTTCCTGAAGAACGTCAGAAGATTTCTGATTTAAGAGGTGGTTAAGCACAGATCCAGAGATTGCAACCTCCAGTATGCCTGCAGAAATTGATCAATTGACGTTTCATACAGCAAGGCAACATGACTCCTTTTGCAAAAATTAACTCTTTTTTATGATTCAGAAAAGTACATGATCTTTGTAAAAAATTGGAATATCTGAAAAGCTAGAGAGAAGAAAGCAAAAATCCCCCTATGCAGAGTTATTGGTGGTTATATTCTACTATTTTTTTCTTTGTCATATATATTTTTTTCTATAGTCAATTCATCTTTTCAGCAATGATTATTGAGTACCTACTATGTGCCAGGCTTTATTCTAGGTGCTAGAGATATATAAATAAACAAAACCAAAAACATCAAGGTCTCTACCTTTATGGAGCTAGTAATGAAGAAGGTAAACCAACCATGGAAAAGTAAATACATAAAAATGCAAGAGAAATTTAGACTATATGTGGTATAGTGGAAAAAATAATACCTAAAAATACTCGACTTAACAATGTGCTGTTCTAAGCCCTTCACCCCATATGTATTAATACATTGAGTAAAACCAGTGTGCATGTGTGTGCTTTAGATGGAAGATCGTTACCATAAACCTTTCCGTACAATGGTCAGGAAAGCCCTCTTGCAGGAAATGACACGGGAGTCAAGGTTTACATGAAGGAAAGAAGACAACCAGAGAAGATCCAGGTTAAGGGCTTTCCTGGCAGAAGGAACAGCAAGTTTAAGTTCCCTGAGTACAGA
Source organism: Monodon monoceros (assembly GCF_005190385.1). NCBI lineage: Eukaryota > Metazoa > Chordata > Mammalia > Artiodactyla > Monodontidae > Monodon > Monodon monoceros. Next base: position 63,033,075 of record NW_021703782.1, read on the forward strand.
ATAGTTTAGCATGTTCGTGAAACAGAAAGAAAAAGACAAGTGTATCTGAAACTTTGGGGAGCAAGGGACAGAGTGGTCTGCAATGACACCAAAGACGTATATTTTGTGATCACACCATGTAGGGCCTTGAGGGCCACAGTAAAGAATTTAACTTTTATTCTAAGACATTAAAAAGTCTTTAGAATATTTTAAACAGCAGAGGGACAAAATCTGATTTCCACTGGTTTAAAGATCGCACTGCACAGTGTTTGGCAAATGAATTTTAAGGAGGCAAAAGTGGAAGCCAGAAGACTTAGTTAAAAGTTTCCTGAGGTCATCCAAGCAAGAGGTGATGGTGCATTGGGCCAAGGTAATGGCAGAATAGATGTACAAAAGTGGAGAGAGTTAGAATTTTGTTGAAGTGATACTGTTTTTGTAGTTTTATGTATGCCCTAATTATTTTGCTTAATTTTATAAAATAAAAAGGATTTAGAAAAGTCTTCTAAAACAGAATTTTAAAATATATCAGCCATACTTCAGGAGACCCAAGTTGGAGAACAAGCTGGGAAGCCTAAGAATGATAGATCCTGAGAAGATGAAAGGGTAACCCCAGACTGTCATTTTGGGGGCTCCAAGGAACTCTTAAGAAGAGAAGAACCACGCAATTTTTTCCAGCTGTTTCATTCTCTCCCCATCCCAACCCCTATTTTCACACTCTCATTTCAGTATGAGTAAAGGCCTGAACTTTTGTTACAGTTGCCACTCAAGGAAAAATTGAGACCCCCTAACTGACACAGTGCTTGTGCCTGACTTACCAACATCTTACAGACAGAATTTGAAGCTTGGGGGCCCTCTTTGCTGAAACTCTGCCCACGCTTAGGTCCATGCAAAGTTGAAGGCAGTTGCAACTGGGGTTTTACCAAAGGCTGTAGAGCTCACATTATGGATTGCTACACAAAGTCACTCTCTAGTACTTCTTCCTCTCCTGAGAGCCTGCCCTTTACTATAAAGAGTGACAATACCAGATATTTTTCCTAGCCTCCCTTGCAGCAAGATTACCAATCTCAGAGTCTTGTCTTTGTTCTTAGATTTATTTCCTAATGACCACAGGATGCCTGCCTCTGTTTCCCAACAAGACTTTCCTACAGTCTGTATTTTGAATCTTTATGATATCATTTAACATGGCCTTCTGATCTCTATATTTCCTATAAAATGATAGTTGTAAGCCTCCACACATATATAATCCTTGCAACAACTCAAGGAGGCAGGGCTATTAATGTCCCCATTTTACAGAGGAATAATCAATCAGCTAAGGCATAGAAAGTTTCCGTACTAGAGGTCACGTGGTCAGGGTTTGAGTCTAAGCAGATGCTTCTCACCTCTATGCCGCACACAAGGAAATATATCAGAAAGACATTTATGCAACTCCCGTTGTTTGAACATTCTCCAGGAGCAGATAATTGGTTGGCTTGTAAGCCTAGAAATCAATTAAGTCAATTAGCGAGCATCTACAGCGTGTGCTTATCTAAGCTGTGGGATGCAAAGAGTGACAAGATGCTGTTGAAGATTATGATGGCTGCCCTACTGAGAGCTTCCTGTGTACCAGACCCTGGGCTAGGTGCTATGAATACAGCAGTGATCATCACAGTCAAAATGAATTTCGCTATGTATCTCAGTCTTGTGAAAGATGAACCACAGTGTGTTAAGTGCTATAACGGGAATTGTTGAGAGCTGTGTGGTCCATCCAGTGGTCACTAGCCACATAGGGCTATTTCAATTTAAATTAATTACAGTTAAATAACACTTAAAATTCAATCTGTCAGTCTTTGTAGCCACTTTTAAAATGCTCAATAACCATATGTGGCTAGCGGCTACCTACTGGGTAGCACAGATTACAGAACGGAATCATTGCACTAAGTTCTACTGGACAGCACTGTTGGGAAAGCACAGAGGAGAGACACTGCCCTGTCGAGACTTGGAGGTGAGGAGGGGTATATGAGGAAAGAGATCCCAAAGAAAATAATATTTAAGCTGAGACTTGAAGACTGAGTAGTTTTAATCCTTACTGTACTCCTGTAAGATGTCTTATATCCCTATTTAATGAATGAGGAAATGGACTTTGAAAAGTTACAAAATTTGCCCAAAGTCTCAAGAAAAATGTGAGTGGGAACATTTGATCCCAGATCCATCTGTCTACTCAAAACACTAATGATTGAAATACTAATACTCTAACTATAGGAAACCAAGATATAAGTTGGCAAAGGAAAAATTTGGAACCTGGGCAAAAGAGACCTCTTTTAGAAGAAATGGGTGACAGCTTCAGAAATTTTTTTTTTAATTAATTAATTTATTTATTTATTTTTGGCTGCACTGGGTCTTTGCTGCTGCCTGTGGCCTTTCTCTAGTTGCAGCAAGTGGGGGCTACTCTTTGTTGCGGTGTGCAGGCTTCTCATTGCGGTGGCTTCTCTTGTTGCGGAGGATGGGCTTCAGTAGTTGTGGCACACGGGCTCAGTAGTTGTGGCTCGCGGGCTCTAGAGTGCAGGCTCAGTAGTTGTGGCGTGTGGGCTTAGTTGCTCCGTGGCGTGTGGGATCTTCCCGGACCAGGGATCGAACCCGTGTCCCCTGCATTGGCAGGCGGATTCTTAACTACTGCGCCACCAGGGAAGTCCCAGCTTCACAAATATTGATTGAACACTTTGTGCCATATTTCAAAGCACTTGGTAAGCACTGATGTCGTTTGGGCAGTTTACAAAAACGGGGGCCTCTCACCACAGGGAGTTTGCCATCTCACTGTGAAACGGGTGCAGAAAAGTGAGTGTACTCTAAGTGCTTTGGGGATCACAAGTGGTGGCGATGGCTTCCTGTGAAGACTCCTTCGAATGAGGAAGAGTTAAGGGGGTCTTGAAAGACCCACGGGATGTGATATGATATTGCTTATATGTGGAATCTTTAAAAAAGGGTACAAATGAACTTATTTATAAAACAGAAGTAGAGTCATGGAGGTAGGAAACAAACTTATGGTTACCAGGGGATAAGGGGAGCAAGGGATAAACTAGGAGATTGGGATTGACATATACACACTATTGTATATAAAATAGATAACTAATAAGAACCTGCTGTATAGCGCAGGGAACTCTACTCAATTCTCTGTAATGGCCTGTATGGGAAAAGAATCTAAAAAAAAAGAAAAAAAAAGACCCATGGGATGTGAATAGCAGGAGCATTCCAGGATGGAGGAAAGGCTTGTAGGAAGGCTTAGGGTGGGAGTATACAAGGCCAATGCCAAGACCACAGGTAATACCTCCATCAGGTTGGAGATATATTAAGACGAGATGTCTCAGTCCTTTCTGCAGGCATGGAATTTCAATGCAAATTCTTCCTGAACAACATTTATGGGTATGTTTATAAACAGATCAATTCAGAGGCAGGTCAAAGACATTGCTGATTTCCCCCTGATCTTAGAGAGCATCACTGATATCACAGCAGAGTCTCTTTCCAACAGGAAAGTCTTCAGGAACATAAACACGAGAGGTTTTGGGGGTGATGCATTTTTGATTTCAGAAGCATCATGGTGCTGCCCCTGTCTTTCACACCCCTCTTCAAACCCTCAAATGGACCCCAGCTCCAGAGAGGGAAGGACATTTAATCATAGAGTGCAAAATTGGTTTTGGGAATTTTAAATCAATGTACTGTTATGCACTTCACTCTATGGGAAAAATAATCCAATTAACAAAAAAATCAGAACTGACTTGTGAACAGGGCAAATATGACACATCAATGTTGTACAAACGTTTTTTATAGTAGTGTTCACTCTTCACAAACCGTCTATGGTGTTCCATTTTTTTTGTCTTAAATTAATTCATGTACATCTTTTTGCACATCAATATAGTCCAAATAATATTTCCTTATAGTGATAGTCTGCAACATAATGTCTTTAGTTGTTGACTGTTGAGTTTATTTCTTGTCACTATTAATATCAATGCAATGAATAGTTTTGAACAATCATTATTTTGTAAGTTATGTAATTTTTTTAGAATATATTCCCCAAAGTAGAATGTCTGGGACATAGGTATTAATAAGTGTATGCTTTTTGTTAGTTGCTCTCTAAAAAGACTATGCCAGTGTTCATTTGGTGTATCTGTTCCCCCAAAACCCCATCAACACTGGGTTTTGTATTATTCCTTTGCTTTCAGTAATTTAAGGTATTTGGAGCCATGGAGAATCTCAGCCCTGTTAGCTTAGGGACTTAGCCTTTCTGCCTCAACTGCTTCATTTGAGAATGTAAATAAGACTAATTTCTTGGGCTGGGGATTGCATGAGATAGTTCAGGAGAAGCAGCTGGCACAGGGCCTGATGCACAGGATGTAGGCAGCCAATGTCTACTCCATGTCCCTTCACAGGGATTCAGAGGTACCTTAGAGCTCTCACTTTGCATTTTCCCTTTATTGAGCTCTCACTTTGCATTATCCCTTTATTTATTTATAAGCATTTTTTTCCAGGTAATTATCATTGGGATGCCTATAGAATATGTAAGAACTACTGTCCCTTCCCACTCTTCTCCATCTCCTCTGTCCCACAGGATGCCCCAATCTTGATCTAGACTCTGTCATTCTCTCTTTGCCACCTGGTCCAAGATAATCACCACAGCACCCAGACTCGAGGTCCAGTGCTAACAGGATATAGCTGAGCATCCATCCTCCTTACAAACCCAAAGTTCCAGACTCACAGACTCTCTGAGTTTAAAGGAAGCCACAGTGGTTATCATCCCACTTTCATTTGGATGCTTGGCAGCTTCCCATCAGCATAAGTGGTCTCTTCTTAAAATTGATTAAATAATGTGCTATTGGGTAAATACTATGATGAATTTAAGGTGAGGCCAGTATTTGGTCTCTTTATTCTTGGCCCCCAAGCAGCACAGCGTTCTTGTACACTGTGGTCAATTCTCACATAAATTTTTTATCACTTAGCCAAATTTTGAGAAACATTTTAAGTTCTGAATGTCATAATTAAACAGGGTAGGAAGCAGTCTTCTGTTGATAAAACTCACTATTTTATTTAATTGAATTTCTCCCATGTAGTTTATGTAGTTATGAAACATCTAAGGTCTACCTCCTTCTAGTTAATAGATGGTGTCTAAGATTGATAAATCAAGAAATAGAGGCTTGAGTATATTATTAAAATTATAAAAGTGGAAACTATTACAAAAATAAGAAACACAAAAATTGGGAGGCAGAAAGGAGGAGAGGATATGAGAGTTAGTAAAACCATGTTAATTTTCTTCTCTTTCAGAGCAGAAAGTCAGATACTTTTTAATTTGATAGCTCAATTAACAAAAGTATAACTATATTATTTAATGTTAAAATGAGAGCCACATGAAGAACAAAAAACCAGAAACTTAAAAATGGTCTTCTCTAGAACTAGAGGTTGGATGGTGAGTAGGAAGGAAAATCTTACTTTTAATTTTAGATTCTTATATGGTTTTAATTTTTTGACATATGTATGTTATTTTTTTCCTTTTTAAAAAACTGCTTTATTGAGATTAATTTACATACCACTCCATTCACCCACTTAAAGTGTACAATTCAATGTTTTTCAGTATATTCACAGAGTTTGTACATTCATCACTGCTATCAACTTCAGGGTGTTTTCATCATCCCCCCCCCAAAATCCAGTACCTATTAGCAGTCACTACCATTTCCCCAGCCCTAGGCAACCACTAATCTATTTTCTGTCTTTATAGATTTGCCCATTTTGAACATTTCATATAAATAGAATCAAACAACCTGTAGATTTTTGTATCTGGCTTTCTTTGAATTACCATAATGTTTCAAAGTTCATCCATGTAGTAACACATATCAGTACTCCATTCCCTTTTATTGCTGAATAATATTCCTTTATATGGATATACCACATTTTGGTTTTTGGGTTTTTTTTAAATTTAATTTTATTTTTTTATACAGCATGTTCTTATTAGTTATCCATTTTATACATATTAGTGTATACATGTCAATCCCAATCTCCCAGTTCATCCCCCCACCCCCCCCCCCCCCGCTTCCACTTTCCCCCCTTGGTGTCCATACATTTATTCTCTACATCTGTGTCTCAATTTCTGCCCTGCAAACCGGTTCATCTGTACCATTTTTCTAGGTTCCACATATATGCGTTAATATACGATATTTGTTTTTCTCTCTCTGACTTACTTCACTCTGTATGACAGTCTCTGGATTCATCCACGTCTCTACAAATGGCCCAATTTCGTTCCTTTTCGTGGCTGAGTACTATTCCATTGTATAATATTCCTTTATATGGATATACCACATTTTGTTTATCCATTCATCAGTTAATGGAGATTTGGATTGTTTTTACTTTTTGGCTATTGTAAATAATGCTACTATGAACATTTGTATACACATTTTCCTGTGGATGCAAGTTTTCGTTTCTCTTGGGCATATTACTCTAGCAGTGAAATTGCTGAGTCATGGTAACTCTATGTTTAACCTTTTGAGGAACTGTCAGACTGTTTTCCAAAGCAATTGCACCTTTTTTATATCCCCACCAGCCGTGTGTGAGAGTTCACTTCTCCACATCTTCACCAACACTTGTTATGATGTCTTTCCGATCTAGCCATCCTAGTGGGTGTGAAGTGGCCTTTTGTTGTGGTTTTGACTTACATTTTCCTAATAGCTAATAATGTTGAGTATCTTTTCATGTACTTATTGGAAATTTGTATACCGTCTTTGGAGAAATGTCTGTTCAGCTCCTTTGCCCTGTGCACATGTTATTTTCACCTTTAAAAAATAGTATAAAATATAGTAAAGCAAAGTAAGCAAATACCAAATGTTAGAGGTGATGGTCTCTGAAGAAAATTAAGTCCTTTCTTTTTTGCTTTTCTAATTTTTTCTAAAATTTTAAAACATGCATAATTTTTATTCATCATCAAACATTAACATTTCCCTCATTTCTTTATCTTTCTCTGACTTGAAAAAGTAGCGCAAGGAGTTTTTTTAAAAGGAGACACGATATTAACCTAAAGGTAATAATAGCTAATATTTTAGCAGATTTCCCTCCAAGATATTTTACTAGACTTTCTGTACTTTTTGAGGTTGTAGCATACGTGCAATTTCAAATTATGCCTTTTATTCTTATCATAATATAGTAAATAAGCCCCTGCATATCAAACAAAGCTCTTTAGCCATTTCTTCTGAAAGTTTCTAGAGGAAATGCCACTAAATCTTTTGGTGTACAGAATGGTCATGAGAGAGGGCTTCTGTCTTATATTTGTTGCTTTAGAATTAAGGGAAAAAATTAGGTCACACACCTAATACATACTGTCCCCAAGCTGTGGAAGACACAAACCCAGTAGAACTTGTTGAGGACATAGCCTGGTCTTTTGCTGCAGTGTGATGCTCTCTCCCCACTTCACATAGGAAAAGACAGAAAGGAGTCTCATGCAGTAGGAAGAAGCTGGGCAACTCTCCAACTTCTTCTAACTTATATCTTCATCGTGTGCCTTTGCCTTCTGGCTTGAAGTATTTGTAAATCCCCACGGTACCACCAACTCCTGTATTTTTCCTTACAGAGTATTTGTGCTAAAAAGAACAAGTATACTTCTCTTGCTTGTCCCATGCTTTTTCTCTTTCCCTCATTATAACTCTTTCTTCTGAAATCACTCATGCCATCAGGACAGGCTGACTGCAGATAGAGCTATGACTTATGTTTCTTTTCATCTTTTTTTTTCCTCCCAAAGGCTCCAGAGTTTGCAGTTGCAGCCACTTCAAAAGCTGATTGCACGGATTCCATTTTCTCCCATGACGATGGAATCAATAGCCCTCTCCTTGTGGCAAGAGTTCCAGAAAGACACTTTTTAATACACTTGCTTCAAGCGTTCAGTTTTCTGTAACAATATAGGCTGCTGACTCTTTATGCTTCCATGTATGTCCACAAACGCTTCCAAGATAGCAATGCCATCCCAAACTACACACATACAACAGGCTGCTTCTTGTCTAAAAATGCAGGGAAAACACCGGGATGCAAGCATAGAATAAATCTGACTACCACAGACTCCCCCCAGGCCTCCAATCACAGCTGTGCAAGAATAAACTTAAGATGAATGATTCATCTTTAATTCAGCACATTGGGAAGAAAATATAGCGCTAACACCCATGCTCTCCTCTTCTTCCTGAGCACAGCGCTTAGACATATCTTTCCAGGCTTCATACTGGTAGGTGGGGCCCTGGACCGAGTTCTGCCCAGTGGAATGTGGGTGGATGTGATATTCACCACGTCCATACCTGGCATCTTAAATCCTTTGCTCACTCTCCCAGTTCAGCAGGGATTTTGGAGGCCACTTGTTGAAGATAATGGTGCCACAAGATGGAAGGACCCAGGGTCCCTGAATGGCTGCAGGAAGCCAACCCCACCACCAGACCATGTTGAACAGAGTCATGAACAAGCAATGAACCTGTATTATATTAGTCCGCATTAATTGGGGATTGGGGGTTGTATCTTTCATCATTTGCATATCCTGATTGACACATTTGCTTTTTCTGTCTCCTACCCCAGCAAAATATTCTAGGTTTCTGTGATAGCTTGCAGGCTATATCTTTTAAAAGTGGACAAACTAAGGGCTCCATTTTGCTAGCAAAGCATTCAAATTCAAATATTACCAAGAGGAGAAGCTTGCTAGTAAGGTTCTGCCTAAATGGTTCCAAGTCCAAGAAAGTTCCGAAATTTTTTGAGAAACAAAAGCAAAAATCCACACTGTCTTCCTGGTTCATTCACATGGTGAGGTGTCACAGAAGACTTGAGAAACCTTAGTGGGGGCTTCACTGGTTGACTGAAGTTAACATTCGCTTCTCTTCACCAAGTATCTATTGTGTCATCAGCGTAATTCACACCATCTCCCTTCAGACAGCAAGGCTGAGAAACTCCAAGTCTTGGCCCTGGAAGCTGCCCCTCCACAAAGGGTGGGAGCTAATCTTTCTCACGGTAAGCACCTGAACCCTTCCTGAAATGGCTGCAGAAAAGCATCGGTTAAACTGAAAGGACATCTTGGGTGGGCAGCCATTGCCTCTATTTAGGAAGCTCAAGTGTCTTTGTTGAATTCATTACCTTTTCTTCTTTTTCAGCCTTCCT